>NC_044305.1:129087408-129404283 GCF_007474595.2 Lynx canadensis | reverse complement strand
GTTTGGGTTCCTATGGCGATCCTGAAACTTAAGGGTCTTCATTGAGAATGGGCAGCAAAATGCCAGATTGTAGGTGTAGTCCTGAGGCATACAAAATGCAATATTTCATGAAAAATATTAAAGTGTATGGACTTATTAAAGTTAGGGATTGTTCCCACTTTACCCACCTTAGCATTCTTCAAAAAGGAGTTGACACGAATGGCAATGCCTCTTAAAATAAGAAATAACCTATCAAGTTTACTTAAGTTACAGCATAAAACTTTTGCATGTGTTTACAATGGAGAACGTGAAAAGAGTAAAGGAAATGAATACAGGCAGCTACCCTGTATCAGAAGGGAATTAAAAAGTAGAGGGAGAGTTCATGCAAAGTGTTTTGTATGGCCTCAAAGATGTCAAGGAGGTCATTTATCTGGGGAAAGAAAATCAAATGATAGGTAAAATAACAGAAAGACAGGCAGTTTGGGGTGGCAGAGTTCAGGAAACTAAAGGGACAACTAAAAAATAGAGAGAGATGAAAGCCACATTAGCAGCAATAAATTAAAAATAAACCCGACCCAACAAACTGAAGGTTGCTGAAGGGGTATCGGGTGGGGGAATGGGATAAATGGGTGATGGGCATTAAGAAGGGCACTTGTTGGGGCGCCTGGGTGGCTCAGTCGGTTAAGCGTCCGACTTCGGCTCAGGTCACGATCTCACGGTCCGTGAGTTCGAGCCCCGCGTCGGGCTCTGGGCTGATGGCTCGGAGCCTGGAGCCTGCTTCCGATTCTGTGTCTCCCTCTCTCCCTGCCCCTCCCCCGTTCATGCTCTGTCTCTCTCTGTCTCAAAAATAAATAAATGTTAAAAAAAATTTTTTTTAAAAAAAGGAGGGCACTTGTTGGGATGAGCACTGGGTGTTGTATGTAAGGTGTTGTATGTTTAAGTGATTCATCAATCACTAAATTCTACTCCTGAAACCATTATTACACTATATGTTAATTAACTTGGATTTAAATAAAATTAAAAAAATAAATTTAAAAAATTAAAAATGTAATAAACCCAACTCACATCCATCAAGGAGAGAGGTACAGGTTGAAGAAAACAATGAAAACAAAGTATAATAAAAATAGCAACAGGCAGAATGGTAAAGTGTCTAATGCCACAGGGACGTTAAGGGTCAGAACCGCTTGGGATCGAACCACACATCCGCTACTTATCTGCCAAACATCGTGGAACAAGTAACCTAAACCTTTGTGTTTTAAGATCTTCATCTACGAAGTGAGAAAAAAAATGATAAACTTACCTGTTATGTAAAATACCTGACATGCAGTCAGAATCTCACAAATGTAAGTTATACAAAAATGGGAATAAGATAAAAGAGATCTATGACATACATAAGAACAATAACAAATATAACTAAAAAAAAAACAAAAAACACTCCTCAAATTAAGAGTTTTGACACTGGGGAATGAAAGCGTACACCTTATTCTAGGAAATTTGGATGTAAAAGTCTTAGCTCCATTGTTTATCCAGAGGAAGATACTGAATTCCCATTAAAAAAAGGAAAAAAAAAATCTAGGCACGAGGCAGAAACGGATGCATAAAGTAAAAAACAAAATGAAACAAAAACAGAGTAACAGATTGACAAATTATTTTTCTCTGCTAAATTTCAATGGCAGAAGTCAAAAGAACTTCACTTCAGAAGTCCTGCAGAGAAAGAATGAGCAATACAGTAGAAGATCCCAAATTATTTATTTTCACAAGGAAATCACATCAAGATAAATTATGTCATACAAATAAACGGGAAATCTTGTGTTCTGCATACCGTGGTCAACTTTATCTGAAGCTTTTACCTCATAGATAATATATCACTATTCTCTTTGAAGGCTTTTCCTCCTATGGAGTTCCACTCTTCAATATTCAGCATCCTGACCTTCTTTTTCTTTAATACCAAATATCGAGAATATTCTAAGCATCTACCCTTATATGGAATAAAAAATATGAAAAGAAATAAGAAATCCAAGCACCTTTAAAGTGCTTCTAATGCCTCTAAAATCGAATTAATTACGCACCCAAAAAGGTGACTTCAAGCTCGTATGTTCTTTCATCCTTGCTGTTCAATTTTCTACAGCTGCATCCATTAAATTTCCAACTTAAATTGCCACTCTAATCCTAGACCTTGATCAGTCTCAGCACGGGGCAGAAAATATTGGAAAAGCATCTCCCCCTCTGTCCCGAAGTAGACAGTAATAGAAAGAGTAATAAGACCTACAAATGTATATGATTCTGGCACCCACTGATCCAGGGGGATTTGCTACTCAGCTCTTCCTCCAGAGCCAGCCTTTGTAGCTGTGGTTGGTCAGCCCTGGGTAATGGATCTCATCCCGGGAATAGAGATGCCATTCCCAAAACCACCAGCTAGAAATGGCAGAACATCATATTTCACTTACTAGTTCCCAGGTATGTTGTAGGAAATCATAGCTAGAGAGTCATCTGGGCTTAAGAGATGAATGTAGGAAAAGGGAGAGGAGAGAAAAAGAAAGAAAAGAAAGAAAGAGAAAGAAAGAAAGAAAGAAAGAAAGAAAAGAAAGAAAGAAAGAAAGGAAGGAAAGAGAGGAAGGAAGGAAAGAAGGAAGGAAGGAAGGAAGGAAGGAAGGAAGGAAGGAAGGAAGGAAGTTAGTTCAGTGTTCTCTCAAGGCAATTGTCAAAGTAGAATGATATTTTCTATTGTTGCTCCAAAACATTATTTAGAGAGAAAACTCATCCAGCCCCAGTTCTGTGAATAATACCGTATCAACTCTCTCTGATAATGCCCACATCTGTTAGCTCGTTAGAGACAAAGTTGAATGCTACTTGGAATCAGTGTTGGGCAAATGTTTGGATGAAACATGCAATCCTCCCGGATGGGTTGCCAATTTATCTTTGCCAATCCTTACTAGTTTTAGCTCAGCAAACAAGGATACAGTATCTGAACTGGCAGCCAGGAAATTCCCAGGGAAGTTCTGGTGTCCCAGCTGCCCTTCTGAAGATTTGGCCAGTTGGAGATGACTGGCAAGAAGCCTGACTGCCAGAGCCCAGCTGTGCTGGGCACAGACAGAGACTGCGGATGGGGAGAGTCAGGCTGGGAGAGCCGAGGTGCCAAGCCCTCCCTGCCGGAGGTCAGAAGGAGGAGGGACACAAAGCCCTGCCAGCTCTAGTGTGAGCAGTGAAAGCCGGACTGAAGTCCCACGTGCTCACATGCATCACATAAAGCGGAACCCTATGGGTTTAACAAAGGGTTCAGATACCTTTATTTCAATAAGCAAAGGAGAGGAGAAGAAAAGGCTGATCGGTGGCAGAACTGAGAAGCTTGTCTCTGCTTCCTGAACTTCTTTCCCATTTGTACTTTTCTCTCTCCCACTCACATCGTCCTCACAGTCCTGCATCATCTCCGAAAAGATGATTTTGTTGGGATTACGTAGAATAATTTAGCTGACTCAGCTTGATGGCTCCATAGTCCACAAATTCAGGATTCTGAAATAATCAGAAGAAACTTTTGAGACAAGTAGGTCAAGTAAAAACAAACAAACAAGCAAACAACAACAACAACAACAACAACAACCACCATACCAAATGGTGTGTGTCCTTTTTTTCCCTTCTGCAAAAATCACACGTGTTCCTGAACCTGAAGATAAGAACAAGGCATCCAATAAAATCAAAAGAATGTTGGAGTAAGACAGACATGTGTCCACATTTTAGGTTTGTGCAGTGAACTTGACTTTTCTCAGTACTTGTTTCTTTGCCTGTAAAATGAAAATGATAAACACACTTGCAGGGTTGTTGTAAGCTTTAAGTTAAATACAAATTAAAAAGCACGGTATCCAGGGGTGGCTTGGTGGCTCAGTCAGTTAAGCATCCCACTTCGACTCAGGTCATGAGCTCATGGTTCATGGGGTCAAGCCCTTAGGGTCAGTGCTGAGGAGCCTTCTTGGGATTCATGCTCTCTCCCTCTCTCTCTGCCCCTCTCCCCAATCATGCTTTCTCTCTCTCTCTCTCTCTCTCTCTCTCTCTCTCTCATAATAAATAGATAAAGTTTAAAAAAATACATGGTATCTAACACTTATTTAAAATTTATTGTTTTTCTACTACAGCAATTTTAAGTCAATGTTGCTGTTACTTTTTTTGTCACCAAAGTGTAATGAGAAAATGAGACTCTTTGTCCCTTTCTAAATAGACTTCAATGTCAGTGAGGAGGGGAGTTATAAAGAAGATGAAGTATGAGCTTTATGTCCTTGATATCGTATCAGGTATTTTATCCACGTACACATTGGGGTAGTCCCCGCCCCCCCAAAAAATCTGCCATCTATCATCTATCATTTACTATCTATCATCTACTATCATCATTTCTATCTATCTATCTATCCATCCTTCCATCCATCCATCCATTTATCCAAACCAACAGCAGTAATGCGAGCATTACTCCCAAGAAGCCCACTCATGTAAAAACTGAGATCAGCAGCTCAAATAGTCATGGGACCTCCTGAAGTTGTTTTGAAATATTTATCAATCACCCTTGGACACCAAAATATGTGTCTAAAAAGTCTGACATTTGGCACTAGTGTTCCCTTTTCTCTCAGCTTCTCTCTCTCTCTCCCCCTCTTCCCTTCCTCCCTCTTTCCCTCCTTCTTTCTTTCCCTCTATCTTGATTTTTTCTTTGATTTGAGAGAGAAGGAAACCTCAGAAAGCCCAATAAGTATGAAATAAGAGTTCAAGAAAAGTTTTATGCCAACTTGTGAGCTCGCCTATGTAAAACCAACATGTTCTCTGATTATAGGGTCTTCTGCTTCTGCATTGTTGACATAAACAAATGCATGAGAGGTAAGAAGAGATCCTCCCACCAATTGGGGTCTCTTCTGGATAATTTATAAGAGCGTTGACCTATCAGGACTCACCTCACAGAATGAGATTCATGGTTCCATAAGCTCAGAGCCAAGGTTGGAGTCTGGGGCTCCGTTGTGTTCCATGGTAGATGGATTTTTACAGCCCATGGCGATACTGAGTAGGCAGGGTAGAACTGACAGAACCTTTATTCAATGTTGTCCCCAGAACATGGCAAAGCAAGGCACACACCCTACTTACAGAGCAGGGGGCTGTGTGGCTGATGGCTGGGCTCAGAAGAAAGAGAACATCGTGGAAGATGATGGTGGCTCTATCATTGTTTCTAGAAAAACCACTACACACATTATTGGGGCAATCTTCTCCCCATACCCACTACTGTAGACCCAAACAAGGAAAACATGTGTGGGGGACCTTTGACAATATTTTCTTCCTTAAAGACAACCCTTAAACTCATAGAAAGGCATCCTGTGTGTGAGGAAGAAGCAAGGAGAGTTGGAGAAAGTGCTCACACACACACATCTCAAAATTCTGGCCACACAGTTGTGAGAGGCCCTGTAAAATCTCCCAAAGGTCTGACTTTTCACTGGGAAAAAACTATTGATAACTTATTAATGTAGCATGTGTCTGAAATATTTAAAAGAAGAAAGAGAGGTTATGGATGTATGTGGCACAGGGAAATAGTCTTAAATATCAACCCAATAGTAATTCCAATGATCTACGAGCCTATACGTTCTGTGTGTCCAAGAACCAGCTTGCAGAGACCTTGACTTCTGGTAAGAATTAAATGAAAACTTGTTAAGTGACTATGAAGGATCCCCGCAATGTCGATACCCAAAAAATATCTAATCATTTCAATATTTTTTTAAACCTCAGGTTATAGACAGACACAGAGTTAGCTATTTGCATTACTTGTTCGTGTAGCTATTGAATCACATTATGAATAATATTTTCCAATCTGAAAAGATATAGAGGTATCCGTGAGCGATCTGAGGAGGTCTCTAGATAAGTGAGAAAGGAATGGAAAAGGATTGCTATTTTCATTATCTACTCTGGCCGCCCACTGCCTTGGATGCTGTTTCATAGACTGTGGCCCCTTTGAGCCTCACAACAACGCATCAGACTGACGGTTATCTAGGGGAGGCGAGGCCCCACTTGCTGCTCTGCTTTTATTGCATATGCGTTCTCTTTAAAAATCACTCTTGTTTGTATATATTCAGCAGTGGAAAATAATTAATTTGTGGATAGCATATTATTAGAAAATATGTTCTATCCTCCTCTGACATTAATAATGGACTGGAATTTTAATTTCATGAAATTTTAAATTGTCCTGAATCCAAACTCTCTCCTATGTCTTCAGAGTAAGAGGATGGAATCTTAACAGTGTTGTACGTCTGAAAATCAGCGATCTCTTTTTCTCGTTTAAACACTGACTTAGGATGTGCCCAGGTACTTTTTTGAAGCTAAGTGTGTCATTACAGCAGATAAATCTGGCTTAGATAAAACATATAATCGAATACGGTTAGTAGAGCTAAGAGTTCAAGTTTCTTATCTGTCAATCACAACAGATTTGAGATTGATTGTTGGGACCCAGTTGAATAAAATAGATCCAATCTGTCCTATGTGTTCTAATGGGGGAATAGTGAAAAACAATGCCAAGAGTAACAAGCAAAGTCTACAGTCATAGACGGAATCGATCCCCAAATTGTGTTTTAGCTGCTAGAGGAAAGAAGGTTGGGTTGGGCACCAAGAGGCTGGAGCATTAAACCACATTTACCCCTGTCATGCTGTATGACCCTGGCCTGGCAGTCTTCATTCCCTGAGTCTTGGTTCTCTACCCCACCAAGTATTCCACATTAGCTTGGAGGCCTCTTCGAGTCCAGGCTCCATATACTTGTATGCTGGACCCAGAGCAGACATTTGACGGAGTGAAGCTGATTTGAATAGTCTGGAGATGAGCCACCAATTAGGGAGCCCTAACTCCTCGAAGGCATTCAACTAATTTAGATAAACTATGACTCCTCTAAGTTTACCATAGTTTCAGGCTGGGTAGTACAGGCTGGACTACCTGTTCATATATATATCGCTTACATTGAAAATATAATTCGTAACACATAATTGAAAAAAAATATTCAGAGGACTCTAATTAGACAGTAAGTAACTCAGAACTCAAGGTATACGAGGAGGAGGAAAGAAAAAAATTAATGAGCAGTATATTCGGCAAACCACATGTATGTGTGTACATATGTATGTATGTGTTTATCTATATGTATGTGTATGTTTGTATATGTATGTATTTATGTATATATGTGCATTTGTATATACATATATGTATGTATATGTTTGTGTGTGTATATATTATGTGTGTGTGTTTATATATATATGTACACGTGTGCTTGTATATATAAATACACAGTTGGTCCTTAAAAAAGCACTGGTCTGAGCTTTACAGGTCCCATTATACATGGATTTTCTTCAATAAATACAACACAGTACTGTAAGCGTATTTTCTCTTCCTGATGACTTTTTGAATGACATTTTCTTTTCTCCAGCTTACTTTATTGTAAAAGCACTGCATCTAATACATACAAAAACCAAAATACGTGTTAATGAACTATTTATATTATTGGCAGACTTCCAGTCAACTGGAACTTGCTAGTAGCTAAGTTTTGGGGGAGGAAGAAGTTATATGCAGATTTTCAACTGTGTAGGGGTCGGTGATCCTAATCCTTATATTGTAAAAGGGACAAATGTACACACGTATGAATATATACAAAGGGTATTAAGAGATGCTTTTATATACCACATAGTCATTGTTATTCAATTGATAAATAAATTGTGAGACTTTTTAAGTTCTTCAAGGAGAGGTATTTTCCTTGCTGTTCTATCCACATTGCTTAGTACATTATCAGATACATAACAGATACTCAATGAATATTATTAAATGGAAGCATAAAAACCATTGTGAAGAAATTCTGTTGGTGGTATCATTTATCTCAGCACAACCAAGAAGTATGTGTGATACTAAAACATTTCAAAAATCTAGTTGGAATAGGAGCATTACTGGCCTCAATTTTTCACACCTCTCTTCATCTATGCCCTCAGCATGGCCTCATCTTGTGCAGAATGTACTTTTCTTAAAGATAAAGGGGGTAATTCATCAGTAGGACACATCAATCACAAATGAGTGTGTGCCTAATAACAGACCCCAGAAATATATGAAACAAAGCTGATAATTTTAAAGGGTGGAATAAGCAATCCACAATCAGAGGAAGAGATTTTAACACCATTCTCTAAGCAATTGTTGAAACAATCAACAACCACAAAAAAATCTTTTGGGTAACACTATCAGTCTCCTTGATCTAACTGATATATGTAGAAGATTATGTTCAACAACAGCAAAATGCACATTCTTTTCAATTGCTTGCAGGACATTTGTCAAGATAGACCTTTTACTGGACCAGGAAAAAATGCCAATACATTTAAAAAGATTGAAATATAGAGAATATACTCTCTGACCACAGTGAAACTAAATTATAATTTGACCAAAATAAACTAGGACAACTCCAAATCTTTTTTTTTAAATTAAACTCATTGTAAATAAGTCCTGAATCAAAAAATAACAATAATTAAAATATTTCTAAGTGAATAACAAAAACACAATATAAAAATGTCTGTGGAAGGCAGCTAAAATAGTGCATAGAAGGAAACATTCCATTATCTCCTTACATGAGAAGATAGGCCTAAAACCAGTGGCTTGTTTTCATATTTTATAGAGAAAATGGAAAAAGAAGAGAAAAGTGAACCCACAGTAAGTGAAGCTAAAATAAATAAATAAATAAATAAAAAAGGAAATAACAAGATAAGATAGGAATCAAAAATAGAAAAAAAGCAGTCAAAATTTAACAAACCCAAAGTCTGGTTTGTTCAAATGATCAAGTAAACTGACAAACTCCTAATTTTATTAACAAAAGTAAAAGTTAAGGACAGAGAAGAGAAGGGGGATGGAAATGAGGGAAGAAGGGAAAGAGAGATAACACAAATCATCAACATCAACAATTAAAGGGAGTTTATTTATTAATACAGAGGTCCTAGAGATTTTAAAGGTATGTTGGGTAAGGAAGATCCTGAACAAATACGCCAAAACAAATCTGATCAAAATTGATCCAAGAAGAAGAAAAATCTGTTTAGTTTTATAGCTTTGAAAGAAATTGAATTTAGAATCAGAATCTTCGCCACAAAGAATTCTCCAAGCCCATGTAACTTCACTGTTAAATTCTATCCAGTAGTCAAAAAGTAAATAACAATAATCTTATGCAAATATTTTTAGGAAACAAAAAAAAGAAGGGGGGGTAGAAAGCATAATCCTAATTCCAACGTTGGCAAAGGCACACCAGGAAAACCCATTACAGATGAATATTCCTTAGACGCATATTCAAAAATTCTTAAAATATCCAAAAATACACTCAGAAATATATTAAATGAATCCACACTGAATGCTAAATAAGAGGGAATTTAGAGGAAGAGAAAGCAGCTCATTAGTCCTATGGTATTACACAACAGAGAGCACAGGATAACAATGATTACTGTGTCTCTCATTTCTGAAGGTTGACCACAATCTGCAGTAGTCCTTGCTTGGAATCTCTCATAGGGTTGCAGTCAGATGTTGGCTGGAGGCTACAGTCATCTGAAGGCTCTCCAGAGCATTACATCCAAGATGGTGGTCATTGGATGCTGGCTGTCAGCTGGGGCTGTTAAACTGGAGCACCTGCACACAGCCTCCATCTGGATTGTGCTTCTCACAGTAACGAAGCTGAGTGTCAACTGGGAGAGTCTAAGAACACATGATGCTGTATGCAGAACCTGCCAGCCAGTTAAGGACTGTGGCTAAAACTGAGAAAGTGTCTCTCCATTGTATTCTACTGAAATACAATACTCGGAATTCCAAGGGAAGTCTTGGGTCCCACCCAGATTCAAAGGTTGAGGAAATAGCAAAGTAACGTTGTAAGTCAGCAGGTGGGATGGGATACATTGTTATATCTATCTTTGGAAAATAAAATCTGTCACAGTTGGCCCCATGGCCACCAAACTCCTATTCTTATGGACAAAATGCACTCACCCCTTGCCCCCAAGGACTCAAAGTTTCATCTCATTTTGGTATCAGCTCAAAGCTGATCTCTTCATTTTAAACGAGGCCAGATGCAGATGAAATTCCCTAGTTCATCCGGCATATGGTTCACCAAGTATAGCTTCCTCTTGATATGAAGAACCTGTGAATTAAGGAGACAGGTCACATGCCCCCACCCCATACCTCCAGGATTAAATGGTGAGAAAGGAATAGCATAACAACAATAGACACTCGTCTTCAAAATGGAGACAATAGGAGGAACACAGTACTTACTAGCCTATAGCAGATCTGAAATCTATATGGGCACATGCTACCACTTTCTCAAGAGCTCTGCTTTTATATGGCTCATAGCTCTACCCACTAGGCTCTCAGCTCTGCTCTCTGAGGCATTTTTTTTTTCCAAATTGAAAATTTTCCATTTTCCTAGGAAATGAGCTAAAATACATATCAGATTGTCAAATAGTATTCATATAAAACAGAGATCTTATTTGGAAATAGGATCATTATGGATGTAGTTAGTTAATATGTGGTCATACATCAATATGGTATGCCCCTAATCCGATATGATAGTCAAAAAAAGGGGAAGTTTGGAGACAGGCATACACACAGGAGAAAGCCATGTGAACATGAAGAAAGGGAAATGGGCAATGTATCTACAAGCCATGGAATGCCAAAGACTTATAGCAAATTACCAGAAGCGAGGAGAGAGGCATACAAGATTTTCCCAGATAGCCCCCAGAAGCAACCAAACTTGTCTACATCTCAATCTTGGACTTGTAACCTCCACAACTGTGAGTCAATACATTTCTACTGTTTAAGCCACTAGTTTTTAGTACTTTCCTTTGGTAAACCTAACAAATACTCCTGGTATCAAGTTTTAGTAATCATTTTCAGAATACAGGCATTTAAGAGGCCACAAGGCTCAGGACAAAAGGAAGAAAAAAGAAAAGAAAAAAACAAAGAGACAGGCAAACCAATAAACAGATTCTTAACAATAGAGAACAAACAGATGGTTACCAGAGGGTAGGCGGTGTGGGGGGGTGGGTTAAACAGGTGATAGTGGGGCACCTGGGTGGCTCAGTCTGTTGAGCGGCCGACTTCGGCTCAGGTCACGATCTCACGGTCCATGAGTTCAAGCCCCGCGTCGGGCTCTGTGCTGACAGCTCAGAGCCTGGAGCCTGTTTCAGATTCTGTGTCTCCCTCTCTCTCTGGCCCTCCCCCGTTCATGCTCTCTCTCTCTCAAAAATAAAATAAACGTTAAAAAAAATTAAAAACAAAACAGGTGATGGGGATCAAGGAGTGCACCTGTAGTGATGAGCATCAAGTGATGAAAGGGACTGTTGAATCATTAGATGGTACACCAAAATCTAATATTACACTGCATATTAACTAACTGGAATTTAAATAAAAATTAAAAAAAAAAAGAAAAAGAGACCCAGGCAAAACAGAGAAGATCTGAGACACCCTACCTGGCGCCATAGGTATTTTCTTCTCTTGACAGATACTCACTGTCTGTCCCAGAATAATAGATGAAACCTCAAAGTGAAGTTTTACGGGTTATTATCTCCCACAGCAAGGAGCTTTTGAGTTATAAAGCATCTCCTTTTTATACTGCAAGAGACGTAGCTTATGTAACAGTCTTCAAAAAGTCATGCCTCTTTGAGTCTGCATTTATTTACTATAAGTAAGCCTTACTTCAGGACATTCTAAAGATACAGACTCTTTCTGTTAAAAAATATTGATGGTCAATTTGCCTGAAGTTCCAGTTGATCATGAGGGACTGGATCCCCCCTGATAAAGTAAATGCAAACCCCTGTGCTTTGGCTTGTTCTTCCCCAGGAAATGGCCCTTGTTTGCACAGTTGAGTTACTTTCTCATTGAGCTCCCTGTCAATAGAAGTTGGGGTCCCAGGGACTTCTTTTCATTTTGAGTCATTCTCTGTCCTTTGCATTCCAAGCAGGTGGTGCTTGAGCCACTACAATTCTCTTAAATTGTTCATTGATTTCTCTGTACCTTAATGGCGTTAGCTTGATTAGACAGACGAACACACACACAAACAGACCTGTGAGATAAACCCTTTCATAGCTTGGCATGAGAGGAATGGTATTTTAGGGCAATGCCCTGGAGATACTTTATTGTCCAGGTAATTCTACAAATGTACCTTTACAATTCTTAGAAGTCCTAATCCGGAGAAGCCAAGTTTTAAGGGTCATGCCCTTAAGCATCTTAGAGGCGCCAGTGGGCATGTGATCATGTGATCTCAACAAAGTGATCTCAAAGAAGCACCTTGAGATTATGTTTTACAGGTGAAATCCTGTTTTTAATAATTGTTCTGAGGCCATTTCCTACCGTTGGGGTCATTTCCCAGAGGATGGAGGGGATGAGAAACACTGCTATGTTTGCAACCACCTAGTCCTGACTTCTTTATATTTTATATAAATTAGGCTCTAAAATGAACAGCTTTGGCTCATCTGGGTGGCTCAGCTGGTTAAGCGTCTGACTCTTGGTCCCATGGTTCATGAGACAGAGCCAGGTTCATGCTGACAGCACAGAGCCTGCTTGGGAGTCTCTCTCCCTCTCTCTCTCTCTCTCTCTCTCTCTCTGCCCTTCCCCTGCTCATGCTCTCATTCTCTCTCTCTCTAAATAAATAAATAAATAAACTTTAAAAAATAAAAATTAAAGAAAAATAAAATGAACAGCTTCTTTTTTAGTTCACTTCTCTGTTCTTGCATAGGAACACAGAAACTGCCAGTTGGCCCTTTTGACATTATGCCTGGAACTTTCTTTAGCCAGATTTGCAATATCATTTGAGAATTTGGGCTGTTTTTTTGAAAACGTGGTGTCACCTTATACAAGTGTCACCCTTTTCCCCAGTTTGCAATAACTGTTTCCTCTGTGCTCTCCAGTTTTCACTAATGGAGTCTGCCCAAGATCCTTCTAGATTCTGTCCACCACTCAGTCCAAAGCCAATGCCAAATGTTTTATGTCATTTATACAGCAGAACTCCACTTTCAGGAACCAGTTTCTAAATTCAGCTACCTATTCCCACTTAAAAGTACCCATAAAATTAGAATATACCAATAACTACTGTATTAAGCTCAGAATGTTTTAGGAAGTCAAAAAGAGCATGGCAGTGACTTCTCATTTCTGCTCCATTTTCTAGAACTTTAGTTGAGGTGACTCTTACAGCAGGGGAATAATATAACCATGTTTGAAAAATAATAAATGCATATACTTTTTACCCAAAATTTCCTGGAAATCTGTCTTGTCTGGCGTATTTGTTTACTAAGAATGTCAGCCATACAAAGGTATATTTATAAAGCTGTTTCATGAGACAAATAACTGGATGAAATTAATGTTGGCTGAATAAACTTAGATCCACACATTAAAATATTATGCCTATATTAAATACCATATAATGGAGCTGTGCCAGTTGTCTTGAAGAGATTTTCATAAGATAATATTGATAGAAAAACTAATATTCAGAGAAATATATTGAATGCCATTTAATTTTTCCACAGCATACTACAAAGAAATGTTATATATATGCTAATTTTATATATGCAAATTTGTGTTTTGTATGAATATGTAAGAGAAGATTGATGCCAGATTATTTATGTGGGTAAGAAGTGAGGGTGGATATTCCATGAGTGGTAGGGAAAACTAGAGATGGCGAGACACACAAAAAAGATAAAAGCAAAATTAAATTAATTAATTAATAATAATAAAGCTGCCCTAAACACCCTAATCACATACAAAGTGTATATGTTATATAATCACATACAGGATTGCATATATTTAATCACAATAAAATGAGAAAATAGTCTATATTTATAAATTTGTAAGTCATTATTTGCTTAGAAAAAATAAATATCCAGTTAATATAATCAGTATGATCATGATCATGTTCAAAGAAAAATCCCTATCACATATATATAAATGTATGTGTATATATATATATGTGTGTGTGTATATATATATATATATATTATGTGTTTATGCCTTTATACATTTATATGAGCAAGGAGAAATGTGTACAAGGTTTGTTGTAAAAATTAAATACAATTGAAGTCAGGACAGGATGAAATTTTGTATAGCAATATATTTTGTCTTATATCCTATATGCAACTATATCATAATGTAAGAACCACAAAGGCATTAAAAATGAAAAAAATAAATTGTTACATACTGTTGAGAATTTGGAAATAAAAAGTATTCAACTTCCCATCACCACATGATCAACATTTTTAATATTTGAGTTTGTGTCTTTCCAAACACACACACACAGACACACACATTTGTGTGCATGCACGTGTGCGCACACACACACACACACACACACACGCACACACTTATAGTAGTCCTTTGTTTGGTCCATAACATTTGATAGACTATTGCCAGGAAGAGCACTGTACACAGTCAAGAAAATAGTGTTCAGATGATGGTACAAAAGGATTCTTTATTTTACCACCTAATAAGTTATCATCCTTTGAGAGTATAATTAAAAAAAAATGCTTGAGGTATCTCCTCTTTATCTCCCTTCTATCTACATCTTTACATTCTTCTCTTTTCCCTTAAAAACATGATAATTTCCAAGCATCAGAAAAACAAGCATGGAGACTAGGTAGATATTGGAGCATGGTTACTGGAGAACAGCTGCTTACAAAGTCACCCCTCTGCTAGAGTCTTGCATGCACAAATTTTCCTTTAAGTAATGTTACCTTAAAGAAATGTTGTGTGGGGCGCCTGGGTGGCGCAGTCGGTTAAGCGTCCGACCTCAGCCAGGTCACGATCTCGCGGTCCGTGAGTTCGAGCCCCGCGTCAGGCTCTGGGCTGATGGCTCAGAGCCTGGAGCCTGTTTCCGATTCTGTGTCTCCCTCTCTCTCTGCCCCTCCCCCGTTCATGCTCTGTCTCTCTCTGTCCCAAAAATAAATAAACGTTGAAAAAAAAAAAAAAAAAAAAAAAAAAAAAGAAATGTTGTGAAAGGGCATCTGGCTGGCTCAGTTGGTTAAGCATCTGACTCTTGGTTTTAGCTCAGGTCATGATCTCACGGTTTCATAAGTTTGAGCCCTGCCTCAGGCTCTACACTAGCAGCGTGGAGCTTGCATGGGATTTTCTCTTTCTCCTTCTATCTGCCCCTTCCCCACTCATGCTGTCTCTGTCTCTTTCAAATAAACTTAAAAGAATATGTGAAAAATTAAAAGGAGTCTTGGCTTCCAACCTCAACTGGGATTAAGACACTGTCCGGGAATATGTCCAGTCATTATACTAATTCTTTATTGATGCATAACACATTAGCACATACTTATAAGCTTAAAACAATTATCTCTCTGTTTCCATGGGTCAAAAGTCTGGGCATGGCTTAAATGGGTTCTCTGTTCAAGGCCTCAGGAAACTATAATCAAGGTGTTGACTAGGGCTATCATTTTATCTCAGGCTTGAGTCCTCTTCCAAGGTCATGTGTTGATTGGGAGAATTAATTCCTTTCAGTTTGGAAAGAAATAATAGATTTTTTTCCTCAAGGCCAACAGGAGTGAGAATCTGCTGTTTCAAGTCTCTGAATTCTAGATCTTTTTAAATAAAGACCCTTCTGATTTTATCAGACCCAGCTAGGATAACCCCTTTTTTCATAAACTCAAAATCAACAGATTAGGGAACTTAATTACATCTGGAGAAATCTCTTCATCTTTGCCATATAACACAATCTAATCATGGGGATGATGGCCATTGCATTTGCCATATTTTATTTCCTACAAAAATGTCACAGGTTCTGTACCCACCCCTTGAGGGTGTGTAGAAGCCTCCCATCTCTCCACCCCCTTCTTCACAGAAGCTACTTCACCACTCCCAATGCTCACAAGACTCCAGACACTCCATTGTTTCTTTTATTTTCAAAAGATGAAATCACCAAAGGATTTTCATGTTGGCAAAAACCCTGTCACCATCTAGAGCCCT
The DNA here is from genome assembly GCF_007474595.2 of Lynx canadensis. Taxonomy (NCBI): domain Eukaryota; kingdom Metazoa; phylum Chordata; class Mammalia; order Carnivora; family Felidae; genus Lynx; species Lynx canadensis. The sequence goes on along the minus strand of NC_044305.1, from coordinate 129,388,349 downwards.
TCCCTCTTTTATTTTTCTATCTGATTTCCAAACAAGATTTAAAGAGTATTGTCTCTTAAAAATCCCAGCTGTTGACCTCCAACAGCTACCACAATGCAATCTCCCCTTCAGGGCCACTTAAAAAAAAAAAGGGATGTGGATGGGTCCCTTACACTTCTTCACCCTCCAGGCACTGTTCAACCAGCCTCTTGAGATTTTTCCTCCAGGTTCACTGCCCTGCCTCCTTGATGCTAAATCCACTTTACAATTTATCTCTCTTGGTAATTCTTGATCCTGATAAACCCTCAGGGCTAAACCTCTGCTTATCTAAACTTCCTTCTCCTATTTCTTTACTTACTGACTTGCACTTTTTTTTTTTCCTTTTAGGGATAAAATAAGAAAATATGTAAAGTTTTGTAGAGTTTACTGTCTTATAAAAGGTGTTTTGTAACTATTAATGTGGTCATTAATTTTATGCATCAGCTTGGTTGGGCCATGGTGTCTGGTACACAGATATATGGCCAAATATTACTCTGGATGTTTTCATGAGGGTGTTTTTGGATGAGGTTGACATTTAAACCAGTGGGCTTTGAGTAAAGCTTCTCCTAAAGAAGATCTCCCTATAACCTTCAGTTGAAAGCCTGAAGAGAACAAAAGACTGGCTTTCCCCAGCAAGAGAATTCTGCCAGCAGATGATCTTAGGAATTGAACTGCAGATCAACATTTCCTTTTCCCTGGTTTCCACTCTACTGGCCCACCCTACAGATTTTGAACTTTTCATTCTCCGTAATCACATAAGCCTATACCTTAAAGTTAATCTCCCCGGACCCTGTCCCGACACACCGCATCCTATTGTTTCTGTTGTAGAGAACCCAAATACAATTAATTTTTCATATACCATTGAAAAGACTTGAGAGATAATAAGCATTTTTTTTTATTTTTGTGGCTTACGTTTTATTTTAACTTTATACTTATGATAAAGATAGAAAATGAAAATGATTGATTAAGACTGCGAAATAATGGTTGATTTTTAAAAGATTAAGAAAGTATTTTGCTCAAGCACCACTATATTTTTGGTGTTTTAAAAATAATATTTCGTTTCTTGGTGAAATGTTTCATTTAGAGTAAAATCAGTGAATTTCAGGGAAAAATACCTTATAGCATGCTTAATTGTAACACAAGTCCTTAAGCAGTAAAAACTAATGATTTCTCATCCCTTTAGTATAAACTTCAAAATCTACTGGGACCCATAATACCTATACAATTTGAAACCTTCTTAATTCTTTGACTTCATCTGCCAACACTCCTGCTTGGTCATTAACTGAAGTCACATGGACTTCTTTGATGTCTCAGGCCATTCTAAGTCAGTTCCCGCCTTGAGCTTTTGCATTGGCTTTGTTCCTATCTAGAACATTCTTCCCCTAATATCTGCAAAGGTTAATTTTTCACCTGCTTCAGGTCATGAATATATTAATAAGCATCCCAAGTTGACATATGGTTTCCCCATAAAATGACAACTCACCCTATTCCTTTCCTCTCTGCACTTAGGTCCTGCACTTAGCTTCCCTGAAGGCATCTGTCACTATATCATGCTACATATTAAACTGTGCATTTTATGAATTGCGTCTCCTTTTATCCACCAGCAATACACTTTGCATGTTTTACTCATATTTGTATCTGTAGCAAATTGAAAAATAAGTGTTGGCGTTTAACAAATATTTGATAATTTAATTCAATAATACTCCTCTTCTTGCTCCTACTCTATTACTCAGAGACCACTGTTCTTGATGATATTAAGTGATATTTTATTGCGTACCACTTTTAGGTGTACACGTTATTTTTCTAACTGAATTTTTTATTTCGGGAGCTATGGTGAACAACGTGGTAGCCACTAGCCATATGTCGTTATTTAAATTTAAATGAACTAAAAAACACTTTAAATGCAGCTTCTCATTTGCTCTAGCCACAAGGGCTCAATAGCCTTGGTCACTATCTCACATGACACAGATACAGGACATATCTATCCAGCATCCCAGAAAGTTCTATTGGATAGTGGTGTTCCAGACAGTGTATCCTTCCCTATAGCTAGCATAATGTGAGATTTACATTTAACTAGAATGCATTCATTGTCTACTGTGTGCCAAGTCACACAAATTTAAATCTCATCTCTTAAGTGTGATCAACTTCAAAGCCTCACTTTGCTTGTGTTATACACTCTTACAAGCAAACCAATATAAAAAAAAAATGCATGAGCAAAACATTCCTAAATTGTTCCTTCAGAACATCCTCCCTCAACAAATTGCCTTTTTAACCTTGAACATAACATCACAAATAAATAAAGAGGATGCACACAGAGCATTTTTTAGCACTCCATTTTTTCTTTTCTTTCTATATTGGTTTTTGTTTCAGGCACATAAATATGGTGCTGTTCCCATGTCTGGGCAATCTCCACCCTAACCCATATTGGTTTTTAGCATTAATATCTCAGGTATGAGATTACCTCTATATTTTGTCTGTAAGCAATGATCTAAATATGATAATCATTTCATCAGTATTAAAACAGAATGTCTAAAATAAGATTGTAACAACAGTAAAACATAGCTCACACACAATGGTCTTTAACTGCGGTTTGAAATCACTCGTGTGCCACAGCCTCAGTTGAAACCACCTGCCAGTTTCTATTACATTCTGTGTAATGCCTCAAAAACTTTTGTTGGTATAAACTTCTATGTCAATAGTGAAATAACAAGTCTATTATAGTGGTTAAGAGCATGGCACCAGACTGAGTTGAGTCAAATTATAATCTTGCCACTTATGAGCTGTGTGAATGTGACCATAAAATACTTAACCTGTCTGCAAAATGGGGATTAACCTTTTGTATGGTGTAACTGTTATAATAAATAAATGGCCTAAGTCATGTAGAGAAATTTCAAGGATGCATGAAGCATAGGAAACAAATGTTGTTTGACAGTTTAATAGCACTAATATTATTACCATTGTAACTTTAATTGTAATTTTTATCTGTTAAGGTGTATCCATTCATTGGTGTCTAGATAATTTTTCCCCCATGACACATTTTGAGATCTTCCCAGTCCCAGCAATTGCCTCCTATTCTGTGTTCCCTTAGCTCTCAGTATTTCTTATATATCACTTCTCACAGTAATATGATCGTCTCTTTCTGTGAATAGTAATTCTTATTAAGTTGTTCTATACCACCTCCATTGGTTCCTGTGAGGGCAAATAAATTTTTTCCTGTTTATGTAATGCTGGATGACACTTCTGGACGTGAAGAAGAGATCATGCTCACTCAGAGACTATGCATTTTGAGTTGGATGTCGAAGACCTGTAGCTGTAAGAGACCACAGGGATATTTTCTTAGGAAGGCAGAAAGGATGTGTTCCACTTATGAGGAGAAAGACGCGTAGAGATCTTTAATTTGTAAAAAGTGGGGACTGTGGTGAGAACAGATAGTTTACTAATAAGTATTTACTCTCCCTTTATTTTTTCAGTAACACGTACCCAAATTTGGGGGAAGAACATTGCCTTCTAGAATAATGAATGTTTTTGTCTGTCCTACTGGGAGCTAGATGCGGCCGTAACTGAGTTCCATCCAATAAATTATAAGTAGAAACATTTAGTGGGTCTTTCAAGAGGGCTTGTGAAAAAGAAAGAATGAGAGCTTCTCTTCTTTCCTTCCTGGTTCCTGGAATTTGGATATAAAAGCTGGATCTTCAGCATCATTTATGCCCCATGAGGTCAACCTTGAGGCTAGAAGCCAAACATTAGGAAAGAAGGATGCTAGCGTCCTGAAGACAAGGGAATCACATGTTGACCCTGGACTGCCTGCACGGAGACAGATTTTATGTGAGAGAGAATTAAATTTCCATCTTGGTCAATCCACTCTGCCTGCCACCTGTGGCTAAGTAAACCAAACCTAATCCCATTGATAGCCCCGCCTTCCAGCACCAAGCACAAATCCCATCTCTTCCTTGAAGGCTTCAATGAACACATAGATTTACAGGACTGTTCTCCTTCTAAACCACAGAACTATTTTATATATATATATATATATATATATATATATATATATATTTCCACCCCCCCACAGGAAAAGTACTGTGTACTGACAGGTACTCTATATATATGATTTTTTCCGTAGTTCCACGCTAATCTCCAACTGTTCCAATCTCCAACTGTTCCAAGTCTGTCTTTTTGCAACAGTGAATCCCCTATGCTGGCAGACAATGGGCTCAAATATAACCTAAGGCAGTTATTGGTGTTTAAAATTACATTTTATAGCGATTTATGCTTTTTGCAAAGAAAATTGTACAAATCGTAAAAAGTAAATAAGATATTGATAATGAATGAGGTCTTTCATCATAATTATATATATTCAGTTTTATTCTCTGTGAGAATGTGCATGTGTGTACCTGGCATATGTATACATTTGTACACATATAACATACAAATATGTATAGAGTTTCATGTCCTGCCTTTAGTATTTAGCATTATTATATTGTAAGCCAGTGTTTTTCAAACTTTTTAATTAATATTACCCCTTTAAGAAGACTTTTTAAATAACTTCTTTCCCTAATGATCACCCAATGGAATTTTAATGTGATAGACACCCCATTTATCTGCTTATGTTCTATATGCAGAATTATGCTTTCCCCCAAAACCAATTTTCAACCTCTGGATGATGATATTGTACTTGCTGGAATGTGCGTTGCAAACATATGGCTATGTTCATTAATATTCTAAATATTTTAATGTGGATAAATATGCAGCATATTTAATATCTGAAACACATTGGTTTAACCTGAATGTGACATAATTTGTCTCATAATTTGTGACATATTTCTCGATTGCCGAACATGTGCATGAAGCAGCAGTTCTCCATCTTAACCTGCTCCAAAAGTAAGCTTTCGTATAAAAGGATATATAGAAGTTGAAGTCCTACAATATTTCATACAGAATGTATGCAAAACATGGTAAAACAGAGAAGAGAATTTTTTTTTAAAATTTTTCTTTTTTTTCAACATTTATTTATTTTTGGGACAGAGAGAGACAGAGCATGAACGGGGGAGGGGCAGAGAGAGAGGGAGACACAGAATCGGAAACAGGCTCCAGGCTCTGAGCAGTCAGCACAGAGCCAGACGCGGGGCTCGAACTCACGGACCGCGAGATCGTGACCTGGCTGAAGTCGGCCGCTTAACCGACTGCGCCACCCAGGCGCCCCGAGAAGAGAATTTTAAAAGTCAAAATATATTTGGGGCACCTGGGTGGCTCAGCTGGTTAAGCATCCGATTTCTGCTCAGGTCATGATCTCGCGGTCTGTGAAAACAAGCCCCATGTGGGGCTCTGTGCTGACAGCTCAGAGCCTGGAGCCTTTTTCGGAATCTCTGTCTCCCCCTCTTTCTCTCTTCCTCCCCCACTCCTGCTCTGTCTCTCTCTTTCTCAAAAATAAACATTAAAAAAATTTAAAACAATAAAAAGTCAAAATATAGTGATTTATTTATTTATTAAATGTTTATTATTTTGAAAGACAGAGCATGAGCAAGGGAGAAGCAGAAAGAGAGGGAGACACAGAATCCGAAGCAGGCTTCAGGCTCTGAGGTGTCAGCACAGAGACCCATGCGGGACTTGAACTCACAAGATCGCGAGATCATGACCTGAGCTGAAGTCAGATGCTCAACCAACTGGGCCACCCAGGTGACCCAAAAGTCAAAATATATCTAAATAAGTGAACAGAAATAATGATTGTTTGTTGTGTCTGTGTACATAAACTTGATATACTTCCGGTTATTTCCTCAGAGTCTACAGTTGAAATTATTAATTTAATGATAAATAAAAATACCAAATATAATTGGTTTTTTGGTATATTTTGCCGAAATACAATTTAATAAATAAAATTAATTTTGGGAATGCAAGCTGGTGCAGCCACTCTGGAAAACAGTATGGAGATTCCTCAAAAAACTAAAAATAGAACTACCTTACGACCCAGCAATTGCACTACTAGGCATTTATCCAAGGGATACAGGTGTGCTGTTTCAAAGGGACACATGCACCCCCGTGTTTATAGCAGCACTATTGACAATAGCCACAGTATGGAAAGAGCCCAAATGTCCATCAATGGATGAAAGGATAAAGAAGGTGTGGTATACACACACACACACACACACACACACACACAAATGAGTATTACTTGGCAATCAAAAAGAAAAGTGAAATTAGTCAGTCAGAGAAAGACAAAAGTCATATGACTTCACTCATATGAGGACTTTAAGAGACAAAACAGAGGAACATAAGAGAAGGGAAACAAAAATAATATAAAAACAGGGAGGGGGACAAAGCATGAGACTCATAAATATGGAGAACAAACAGAGGGTTACTGCAGGGGTTGCAGGAGGGGGGTTGGGCTAAATGGGTAAGGGGCATTAAGGAATCTACTCCTGAAATCATTGCTTCACTATATGCTAACTAATTTAGATGTAAATTTTAAAAAATAAAAAATAAAATAAAAAAAAAGAGTAAATAGAGAACTGATTGTATAAATTATGATTTTTCATAAATGGCTACTATTTTAAAAATTAGATATATATGTACTAATATGAAAGGATTTACAAAATAGCTTATTAAATTATAAGAGCAAGGTGCAAAAAAAATAAATAAAAACAAATGAACAAATAAATAAATAAAATTAATTGAATTTGAAAAGCCAAAATCATGTGATACTTACCAAATCCACTAACATTAGAAATAAAAACAAAATGGATTCCTTTATGATGCATTTAGGGGAAGAGGTGATAATGTCATTGTTTCTTTAATGTACATTTTTACATTGTTTTTTAATGTTCATTCTGTGAGACTGATATTTTCCATGTGTTTATACCAGCTATGAAATGTTGGTTTTTGATCCTTGCAAAATTAAGCAAGTAGAAATCCCTGGAAAGATAAATACATAGTCAAAAGCAATGAGATCACAAAAAACCAAAACAAAACAAAACAAAACAAAGGGGAAGAAATCTTTTGATCATCTTAGTGACTAATAAAAGCAAGAAGAAACTTTTCAGAAAGCAAGAAATTTAAATGAAACATTTCTAGAATTACAAGCACCATTTTATTTAACTTTAATTGGTTTTATTAATGTATGCTGCTCTTCACTTTAAAGTGATACTTTACCTATTTCCTCAGCTTAGTCTAAATCACTTACCATTTTAGAATTAAAAATAACTAATATCTCCTAATTGATTTCAATCCAACCATCATGCCTGGAAATCTTAGAGAGCAGACACAAACAGCAATAGTTCCTTTTTATTCAGAGCTAATTTCCTATATTAAGTGCAAAAACCACACTAGATCATTTATACGTTTGATTTGTATCTACATGAGAAACTTTCAAAATGTGTATAAAATACCTCTCATTGAACAGAAAAGGCAACCATGATTCCCTAAAGCACATGCAATAGTTGACCTGAAACCAAACATGTGTGGCTGCAAAGTCATGTGTTCTTTTCACTACTGTCTGGAGCTTGTGATCATAACAGTAATTGAGTGATATACACACACTGAAGCACCTGCACTCCGATGATGAATGAACGTGTTCTTCAAAAAATGAAGTCTTTCTCAAGCTGTATTACAAAGCTGTAATCATCAAGACAGTATGGTACTGGCACAAGAATAGACACTCATATCAATGGAACAGAATAGAGAACCCACAAATGGACCCACAAACATATGGACAACTAATCTTTGACAAATCAGGAAAGAATATCCAATAGAATGAAGCAGGAAAGAATATCCAGTGGCAGTGGACAGTGACATGCAGAAGAATGAACCTGGACCACTTTCTTACACCATCCACAAAAATAAACTAAAAATGGATGAAAGGCTTCAATGTAAGACAGGAAGCCTTCCAAATCCTCGAGGAGAAAGCAGGCAAAAACCTCTTTGACCTTGGCTGCAGCAACTTCTTATTCAACACGTCTCCAGAGGCAAGGGAAACAAAAGCAAAAATAAACTATTGGGACCTCATCAAAATAAAAAGCTTCTGCACAGCGAAGGAAATAATCTGCAAAACTAAAAGGCAACCGACGGAATGGGAGAAGATATTTGCAAACGACATATCAGATAAAGAGTTAGTATCCAAAGTCTATAAAGAACTTATCAAACTCAACACGCAAAAAACAAATAATCCAGTGAAGAAATGGGCAAAAGACATGAATAGACACTTCTCCAAAGAAGACACCCAGGTGGCCAAATGACACATGAAAAAATGCTCAGCATCATTCATCATCAGGGAAATACAAATCAAAACCACAATGAGATACCACCTCACAACTGTCAGAATGGCTAACATGAACAACTCAGGCAACAACAGATGTTGGCAAGGATGCGGAGAAAGAGGATCTCTTTTGCACTGCTGGTGGGAATGCAAGCTGGTGCAGCCACTCTGGAAAACAGTATGGAGTTTCCTCAAAAAACTAAACATAGAATTACCCTACGACCCAGCAATTGCACTACTAGGTATTTATCCAAGGGACACAGGTATGCTGTTTCAAAGGGGCACATGCACCCCAATGTTTATAGCAGCACTATCAACAATAGTCAAAGTATGGAAAGACTCCAAATGTCCATCGATGGATGAATGGATACAGAAGGTGTGGTATATGTATACAATGGAGTATTACTCAGCAGTAAAAAAGAATGAAATTGTGCCATTTGCAACTATGTGGATGGAACTAGAGGGTATTATGCTAAGTGAAATTTGTCAGAGAAAGACAAATATATGACTTAACTCATATGAGGGCTTCAAGATACAAAACAGATGAACATAAGGGAAGGGAAACAAAAATAATATGAAAACAGGGAGGGGGACAAAAACATAAGAGACTCTTAAATATGGAGAACAAACAGAGGGTTGCTGGAGGGGTTGTGGGAGGTGGGTTGGGCTAAATGGGTAAAGGGTATTAAGGAATCTACTCCTGAAATCATTGTTGCCCTATATACTGATTAACTTGGATGTAAATTAAAAAAAATAAATTAAATAAAAATTAAAAAAACAAACAAACAAAATGAAGTCTTTCATTACGAACACAGTGTGACAGACTAAACCATAAAACTCTGGAACCAAAAGTAACTCAAGAGATCACATAGCCTAAATCCTTTATTTTATTTTTTTAATTAATTAATTTATTTTGAGGAAGAGAGAGAGAGTGGAGGAGAGGCAGAAAGAGAGAATCCTAAGCAGACTCTCTACGCTGTCAGTGCAGAGCCCAACATGGGGCTCCATCTCATGATCTGTGAGACCGTGACCCAAGTCAAAATCAAGTCGGTCACTTAACCGACTGAGCCACCCAGGCACGCCTAAATCCTTCATTTTATAGGGAAGGAAATTAAAAATGCAAGGGAAGTATTTGCCAAAGTTCACACCAACATTGAATAACAAAATCCAGAATAGAATTCAGTTCCTTAAACTCTGTAAGTATGCTTTCATTTCATTCAATGCCTCCCTTCTAGCATTAGACTGGTTTACAAAGATGCCTTTGGAGACTCCAGAAAATTCAAAGCTACTTGTTCCCATCTGGAATGGCCTCTGTACGCCCTATTTATTTCTTTGTCCTTCTTCTCAAAGATGCTTTGTTATTTCTCTCACTATTAGGCTGCCAGAAATCACTTCTGTTTTCCCTACAACCACTTTAGTGAGCTATAGTCAAATCTACAAGATATAATCTGCTGTAAATGAAAACCAGATCACTGACACTTAGAATTCTCTATAAATAGAAAGTGAATGGGACTCCTCTTTTTCTCTTCCAGACATCCTTCCACTACCTCTTAGTTCAGTGGCGTCCTCTGCAATAGTAAAGGGAACCCAGAGAAGCAACCTTGAAGTGAACAATGCCTCTAAAGATAGGTTGACCTTAAAAAACAACTATCAGAAATAATGTCCGGAGACAATTCAGTTGTGAGAAAAGCTGTGGTCATCTCTTTAACCTTAGAAAACATGCACACATTGGCCAGAACTTTAAAACTAAATTTGATATAAGATTTCACAACTTCGAGGGCACCTGGGTGGCTCGGTCAGGTAAGCCTCTGGCTTTGGCCCAGGACATTATTTCGCGGTTCATGGGTTCGAGCCCTGTGTCAGGCTCTCTGCTGTCAGCCCGGAGCCCACTTCAGATTCTATGCACCCTCCATCTCTGCCCAATCCCTCTCTCTTTCTCAGAAATAAATATTAAAACAAATAAAAAGATTTCACAACTTCTAGAGTAATTTGTACTGATCTGTTAATCTTTTTCCTCCAACATACTAAATTTAGAATAGTGTCCAAGGATGTTTTAATAGAGTAAAATTATTTTTCTTGACAACCAAAACTGTGTTTGTAAAATTTCATAAACAAATTTATTTTCAAATTGCCCACACCAATGGTATATTCAACTGGATGTGTATCCATTATCCCATCCATTATTAAGGTTATTAAGTATTTTTTGAGAACCTAGATATGCCTGACACCATCTTAGATTCAGAATATATGAAAATTAATGAGACACAATGCTTGTCTTTGTGAATTATTTCATTTTATCCTTAGAACGACCCCATGAAGTAGGAAGTACATTTATTTTTAAAATAATACACATAAAACAACCAGTGTCTAGACACATTAGTAATCCAAGTGAACTGCAAAAAGTCCTACATCTCACCTCCTAAATTTCAGAACTTGATCTGAATCCTAATATCTGATTCTCGATTTGTGCTTTACTTTGACTACACCAGAAGCTGATGTTCTTCAACATTCATTAAGCTATATTTCTGAAACTGAGCCTCCATATTTCAGAACCAACTCAGAAGGATTCCTGAGCAATCAAAAACCACCAGACCATTTTCCAGCAACGGGTTACTGGCAGATCTTTCTGGGAGAATAGAAATGTTCTATATGTTCACTGTCCAATACAGTTTACACAAGCCAATTATGGCTATTGAGAATAGGCCAATGAGGCTATTGCAATGTGGCCAGCCTGCCTGAGAAAGTGAGGTATTTTTTTTTTAATGTTTATTTATTTTGGAGACAGAGAGCACGAGCAGGGGAGAAGCAGAGAGAGGGAAACAGAGGATCCGAAGCAGGCTCTGCACTGACAGCAGTGAGCCCAATGTGAGGGTAGAACTCATGAACTGTGAGATCATGACCTGGGCTGAAGTCAGATGTTCGACCAACTGAGCCACCTAGGTGCCCCAAACTGAAGTTTTAATAGCCACCTGTGGCTAGTGGATGTTTTAATGAGCAGTCCAGTCTGAGAAACATTTTTATTTAAAGAATTTTAGCACATAATTGTATACAAAACAGCTGGATAAATCATGACACAGAGGAAGCACATTGAATCAATGTTTCACTTTACAATCAGAACTTCAGGGGTGCCTGGGTGGTTCAGTCTCTTGATTTTGGCTAAGGTCATGATCCCAGGGTTGTAGGATCCAGCCCCACATAGGGCTCCGTGTTGAATGTGGAGTCTGCTTCTTGACTCCATGTTGAGGGTGGATGTTACTTCTCTCTCTCCCTCTGCACCTGCCCGGCTCATTCTCTCTCTTGCTCTCTCTCTCTCTCTCTCTCAAAAATTAAGTAAATAAATAAAAATAAAAATAAATAAAATCAGTACTTCCAAGCAAGTTCTCAGTTGCTTCCTTTGAATAGACCCTGGATCTCTGGCAATTCTCCTTTGATCATTTGGGTATTTGGATTGAAATATTTGAGAACATTTGAATGAAATGAGAATTATGTTTTTATTTATGAATTTTTATTACTGATTCTGCACAACAGAAAACAGTGAGTATATCCAGAAATCAGAATTCGAGTTTAATTAAGTCAAAATACATGGGTCCAGAGCAATATTTACATGTTCCTGTCCGTGATCTTACAGTTTGGAAGTAGATTACTGAGAAGTTACTGACTTCCTCTTGTCTAAATTGCTAGCAAGATGTAAAGTCAGTGGAGAGGTCAGGTCTCCAAGCTCTCGGGCTAGGACTCTTTGTATTACCCCCAGCACTCTACTGACCTTCAGGTTTAAGCTTCTTGTCAATACTTCCTTCAAGTAAAGGAAAAGTACCTCCTTCAGCCCTTCAAAAGGAAGGCGACTCTGACATCTGCTACAACACGGATGTACTTTGAAGACATCATGCTAAGTGAAAAAAGCCAATCACAAACAGACAAGTATCGCGTGATTCCATTTATAGGTGGCTCAGTTTATAGGGGGTGTTTAAAGTAGAGTCATAGAGGGGCGCCTGGGTGGCGCAGTCGGTTAAGCGTCCGACTTCAGCCAGGTCACGATCTCGCGGTCCGTGAGTTCGAGCCCCGCGTCGGGCTCTGGGCTGATGGCTCGGAGCCTGGAGCCTGTTTCCGATTCTGTGTCTCCCTCTCTCTCTGCCCCTCCCCCGTTCATGCTCTGTCTCTCTCTGTCCCAAAAATAAATAAACGTTGAAAAAAAAAATTTAAAGTAGAGTCATAGAGACAGAAAGAATAGTGATGGCCAAGGGCTGGAGGGAGAGTGGCATGGGGAGTTTTTGTCTATTGGGTACAGAGTTTTCGTTTTACAAGATGTGAAGGGTGGGGCGCCTGGGTGACTCAGTTGGTTAAGTGTCCAGTTTCGGCTCAGGTCATGATCTCCTGGTTGGTGAGTTTGAGCCCCACTTCGGGCTTTGTGCTGACAGCTCAGAGCCCGGAGCCTGCTTTGGATTCTGTGTCTCCTTCTCTCTCTGCCCCTCCCTCTCTCATGCTCTCTCTCTCTCTCTCTCTCTCTTTCTCTTAAAAAAAAAAATAGGATGTGAAGCATTCTGGGGATGGATGGCTGTGATGGTCACACATTATGAATATACTGAATACCACTCAGCTGTACACTTAAAAATGGTTAAGAGAGTAAATTTAATGTTATGTGTCTTTCACAATTTAAGAAACTGGAAAAAGAAAAAAAATCAGAAGCACCGTTTGGAACAGTTTGCATTGAAAACTGTAAAATGTGCATATCCTTTGACTCTGTTATTCCGCATCTAGGCACATATAACAAAGAAACTACTATGCAGGCATAGTATGTATGCAGGCATACATTTAGCTCCAGTTCTGATCTTTGAGTGATGAGAGACAGTACAGTAGGAGAGTTAGGCCTGGAGATTTGAGATCCCCGTCTGCCTCGATTTTAATCAGGCTCCTCAAGTCATTTATTCTCCCTGTGCTTAATTTCCCAATTTATAAAATGAGTACATAACAGTACCAAATCATTAAAGTTTTAGTAGAGACTACGTTTAACAAATATAAAGGATTTAAACCAGTATGGAAGAAAGCACCATATAAACACTTAGCAAGAAAGTGAAAAACCTAAAGATCACATATGAGGAGTTTTTCTATGGAACGTTCATAAAATGGAATTAAAAATCTCAAAAGTTTTAGAAGAATTTTCAGTGACATGGAGAGACATCCACAATATTATTAAATGAAAAGAGAAATAAAGCTGGTTAACAAACAAACAAAAAAGGGGGAAACACAAGACTTCCATAGACATTTCTCCAAAGGAGACATACAAATGACGCACAAGCATATGAAAAAATACTCAACATTATCAATTATCAGGGAAATGCAAATGAGACAACAATGGGGCGTGTGGGTGGCTCAGTGTCTGAACCTTGATTTCAGCTCAGGTCATGATCTCAAGGTTTGTGAGAGTGAGCCTCCTGTCAGGGTCCACACTGACAGTGCAGAACCTGCTTGGGATTCTCTCTTTCCCTCTCTCCCTGCCCCTCCCCCACTTGCTCTCGCTCTCTCCCTCTCTCAAAATAAATCAATAAACATTAAAAAAAAACAACAAAGAGCTATCACCTTACACCTGTAGGATAGCTATTATCAAAAAGAAGAAGTTATAGGTGTTAGCAAGTGTGTGGAGAAATAGGAATGCTTACCTACTGTAGGAGGAATGTAACACAGGACAGCAGCTATGGCAAACAATATGGAAGTTCCTCAAATACTAAAAATAGAACTACCGTGGGATCCGGCAATCCTACTCATGGGTATATACCCAAAAGAATGGAAATCAAATCTCAAAGAGATATCTGCATTCCACGTTCATTTTAGCATTATTCGCAATAGCCAAGATACAGAAACAACCAAAATGTCCATTAACAGAGGAATGAATAACAAAAATGCGGAGTATACATATCATGGGACATCATTTGGCCTTCAAAAAAAAGAAGGAAATCTGCCATTTTGACAACATGGATGAATGTGAAGAACATTATGCTAAGTGAAATAAGTCAGTCACAGAAGGACAAGTGATTCCAATTAGATGAGGTATCTAAAATAGTCAAATATATAGAAACTGGATAGGATGGGGCTGGGGGAGGTGAAATGGGCAGTTGCTGATCAAGGAGTATGAAGTTTTAGTTAAAGAGATGAATAAGCTCTAGAAATCTGCTGTACAACATTGTGCCTATCGTTAACAATACTGTATTGCACACTTAAAAAATTTGTAGGGCTCACACTAAGTGTTCCTACAAAAAGAAAAAATAAATACAATATGAAAAATGATATTTGAAATGTACTCCTTACTACCAAGAAGGAAGATGGACCATGCATGAGCAGGAACTTTCCTGCTTTCATCTGTAACTGTGGAAAGTTCAGAAGTCTCATTAGGACTCAGAGAAGACTTGTAAGACTTCCTGGTAGACTATATCATGACATCTCTGTAGTCCTATGATGAAATAGAAGTGAACATCAGCAGATGTGATTTAGCTAATTTGGAAACAGCCACCAAATTGTTTATGGTACACACATTGATTAACGTGAATCTCAGGAGCATTGCCTTGAATCCCTGAGGTGATATTCCTCCTCAGGGTTACCACAGTAGCTGTTCCAGGAATGGAGAACCTAAAGTTAAGGGCATAGTTCCATTGAAGATAGGCATGTTTTTAAAAATAAAACTATCATGGGGAGCCTGGGTGGCTCAGTCGGTTAAATGTCTGACTCTTAATTTTGGCTGAGTCATGATCTCACAGTCATGGGGTCAAGCCTTGCATCAGACTCTGCGTGGGGCACGGAACCTACTTAGGATTCTCTCTTCCTCTCTCTCTCTGCACCCTCCCCCCCCCCCAAAATAAATAAAAACTTAAAAAATAAAACTATCATCACAACAGATATCTATAATTTTAATCTTATAAGAAAGGGGTTATAAACACCTTGTGACACCAAATGTTATTCTCTTTTTATATATAAAATTAAGTTGGGGCACTTGGGTGGCTCAGTCACTTAAGCGTCTGACTTCGGCTCAGGTTTGTGAGTTTGAGAGTTTGAGCCCCATGTCGGGCTCTGTGCTGACAGCTCAGAGCCTGGAGCCTGTTTCAGATTCTGTGTCTCCTCCTCTCTCTGCCCCTCCCCTGCTCATGCTCTGTCTCTCAAAAATAAATAAATGTTAAAAATTATATATAAAATTAATTCTACATATAAGAAGTCAGGGAATTATGTGGTCCAATATACACAGGCTAATTGTTCCTTTGACATTTTTTAAATCATTCTAGATAATGTTGTTTATGATCTCTGGCCATTAGGATAAAATTGAATATTGCCCATTTTGCCATTTCCAGTGTGACTCTTTAAAAGCTGGTAAACCACAATGCCCCAGTGCTAATTACTATCTGAGGTAACACAAATGGTAGAATTGTCAAGACAGGCTCAAGCCCATCAGAGATCTTGTCCAACATCAGATTTTACTCACAATCCCAAGGATACAGGCAATAATTAGGCTCAGACAAAGCCTAGAGAGGTCTTAATTATCAAGGTAGCTTTCCAGCTCTTTCTTCCCATATCAGACCTGCACATGCTACTCCAGAAGAGATGGGATCTCCAAACAAGGACTTAAAGGTTATTACCTAACACAGTGAAGGGTATTTAAGTTATGAAACATTCTTCATTTTTTACCCCAGAAAGTCTCTTACATGACTTTCTCCAGAGATTTGCGCCTCATCAATTCTCAGTTTATCCACTATTAATAATCTTTTAACCAGGGAAGGTCCTGCTAACGGCATTTATGAGACAAAGCCTCTTCGTCCAGGCAAATATCATTAGTCTATTTAACTGGGGGTCTGATTGACAAGGACACTAGACCAGGCAGGTCACCAGCCTTCTTTTTCTTTACCTGTTATGTGGGTGGACAGCCCCTAAAGAAAGTGAGTGGATCACAGTTGTTTCAATTTCTCTCCTGTGGTCACGAAGAAAAACAAGCTGCATGAAATAAGATGGCCAATATCTTTAACCAGATGCATATTTTAGAATCACCTGAAATAATTATTTTACAATCCCCCCCAACAATACCTAACATCCAAAGATTATGACTAGATTATGACTAGATAGGTCTTTGATAGGGCCATGGTTTTTTGTTGTTGTTTTGTTTGTTTTTTGTTTGTTTGTTTGTTTGTTTGTTTTTGTAATTTAATGTGCTCATCAACAATTGAAAACTACCATAAAATCTAGGGGGTCAATCAGGTCTCACCCATCTTTTGACTCTCAATTAGATTTTAATTGGTCAACTCTCAGTTGACCATAATCATTATAAATCTTACCCTGGCAGGTACTGTCTTGAAAAAACTATGTGGTCATGAAAGCAATCATTTTGTCACCATGTTGTAAGGGCATCACAAAACTGAGCCTAAGTCTGAAGACAAATATTTGGGCCTTTCTTATATAAAGACACCGCCCACGTTGTTTAGTGATGAACTTTATTATGTCCTAGGTAGACAGAAAATGAGACTTCAAATATAGTCCAGAGGTGGGGTGCCTGGGTGGCTCAGTTAGCTAAGTGTCTGACTTCAGCTCAGGTTATGATCTTGCCGTTAGTGAGTTCAAGCCTTGCATCAGGCTCTGTGCTGCCAGCAAAGACCTCACTTTGGACCTTCTGCCCCCTCTCTTTCTGCCCTGACCCTGTTCATTTGCTCTCTGTCTCAAACATGAATAATATATTTACAGTTCAAATATAGTCCAGAGAGGTTGAGCTCATTGGATTTGAGAATGTGAGAATGTGCTCCAAGGATTATCAAGATGCCTAAAAGTGGTCTTTATGGGACAGCAACAGAGAGATGGGGGAGCCACCTAAGCAGAAAAATGTTCTCAGCTCTTAATTCTGATTCAACGATAAGGCAGCCATGGTTTAATTTTTACAGTGAGTGTTTATCAGTGTTTAAGTAATATTCAACTACATGCTGTGACTAAAGTACTTGCTATAGACAGGCACTAGTTTAAGCACAAAATATGCTTCCTCTTGTATTAGGGTTCCCCAGAGAACCAGAAATAGAACCCAATAGTGTGTGTGTGTAGGTAGGTAGGTAGGTAGGTAGGTAGATAGATGATTGATAGATAGACAGATAGGTGATAGATAGACTTATTTTAAAGAACTGACTCACATGATCATGGGGGTTGGCAAATTTGACATCTACAGAGTTGGCTGGAAGTTTGGTAATTCCAGGAGGAGTAGTCTTTAAGATAGAATTCCTTCCTCTTTGGGGACCTCAGTTTTTTCCCTTAAGACCTTGAGCTGATCAAATGAGCTTTTCCCACATCGTGGAAGGTGATCTGTTTTACTCAGTCTACTGACATAAATGTTTTTCATACCTGAATCATGCCTTCACAGCAACATGTAGACTGGTGTTTGACCAATCAACTGGGCACCATGGCCTAGCCAAGTTGACACGTAAAAGTAGCCATCACACCTCCCTTAATCCTTCCAACAACCCCTAGTATCTTTATTTCATGCCATTATCATTTCTAATTAGAAATAGGGAAACTGAGGCACACAAATTACAATAGAAATAGGGAAACTGAGGCACATGAATTACAAATTAGAGGTAGACACAAAGTATCCTGTGAATTCATAGGACTGTAACTTAGGAGTGAGATCCTGGCAATAAATATAGGCTATAAATATATAACAGAAGTGATTGAAGATAATCAGTTTTTGAAATCTTGCTTTATAATAATGCGACGGGAAAAGAGAGAGTTAAATTCTGCATAAATGGGTCGGGAAACACTAACCAAATTCACTGTGGATGCACCAGGTCTGCATACCAATACCCCAGGAGCCACCACATCTGCTACGCTTTGTCTAGCAGGAGAATTAAGACTTCAGTGACAGGAAAATAGGCTAATACACTCAATTTCCCCTGGCTCGTTTTAACCTTATTTGCTAACATATTTGCATTGTCTTTTTATAGTAATACCAGAACAAAGTTACCTGAAAGAAACAGAGGGGGGGGGGTGGGGAGAAAGTAATTGTAATTTCTGGGGGGAAAAATACCAGCCACATATTTATAGCATAAGTAAACAACCAAGGTATCAGAATCAGAGGAATAATAATGATTATTAGGATACACTGGGAAACTTTCATGTTCCATACCATGAAACATTCTATGTTGTTTGTATGAATATTTTATGTTCTGTTTCCCTAGATTAAATCACTCAAAGACAATGGGTTTATTCCCATTTCACAGATGAGGATGATGAGGCACAGAGAACTTAAGTCTACCAACTTCAGCCAACTACTAGTGAGTGGGGCAGGATGCTTCTTCATGACATTTAACTGACTCCTGGAGAAGAAACACTATTTGCGGACTAATCTCTTATTATCTCTTGATTAACATTAGAGATGGTGAAATGGAAAAATGTGAAGGGAGAAGATATTAGCTGAGTTCCATCTGGGATATGTGCTCACTAGGTGACTGGATTAATTGCCCCATTGAGTCTCCAAAGTTCTCATTTCTAAAATATATTGGTATTTCTGTGAGATGTTACATATGAAGTGGCATATGGTGTCAATGTGGTGCTAAATACACATTTATTCCTTTCCTATCTTCTTATAAAAGGGACTCTCTGGGAGTGCCTGGGTGGCTCAGTTGGTTAAGCGTCCGACTTGGGCTCAGGTCATGATCTCGTGGTCCATGGGTTCGAGTCTGAGTCAGGCGCTGTGCTGACAGCTCAGAGCCTGGAGACTGCTTTGGATTCGGTGTCTCCTTTTCTCTCTGCCCCTCTCCTGCTTGCACTCTATTTCAAAAATAAACAATAAAAAAAATTTAAAAAGGGACTCTAATCTGAGATCCCTGGATATACTTTGTTTATACCATGAAACTGTATGTAAAAAATGCATGCATGTGTATGTTTTCATTTATCTGATCAAAAGGACCATTTCCAGCAAAAGAATCTTTATGTTCATAAGATTACAAAGGAAAAAAGAAAGAAAAGAAATACTATCCTGTAGCATTATATTAAAATCAAGGCATGTGATGAAGTACTCTGAGATGTTTTAAAGGGCCAGAAAAACTCTTGAAATATTTTAATTTACCTTCATGGGAAATAATTTTAGATGCAAAATTCATATTAGACAATGACAATGGAGGCTAAACTATGGTTATTGATTTGGTATTTTTTTTTGTAAGTTTGTGGGTACGTGTGTCTGTGGGAGAGCAAGAGAGAGGAAAAGAGAGAGAGAAAAACCAATCAGGAATATTTTTCAAGTTTTTGGACCAAAGGAGTAGTATTCAATGTTAGACCAAATTGGTAGAGTCCTGTATTGTTCGGGGAGTTTTATGTTCTGCGTTTGATTCTGTACACGCATGAAGAAATATATGCAATTGTCATTTCTATTATAAATCAGAAGTAATAAAAATGGTCCTGTTTTATGGGAAATGAGTGCAGTGTGTGCTGTTTCTTTATGGCCTTTATATTTCTAGCTGGCCAAAAGTACCCCTTATTTCATGCTATACAGCTGTCAGCCTAGGAAGAACCGACGGGAAGAATGACAGAATAAATGTGCATTGCATCTGGCATTTGTGTCCTTTTGCTAGAAAAGGTGAAGCTGGGTTAAGATCTCATCTCCTTTTGCGATGAAGGGATCAGAATGAGGTCTTTTTACAACAACAATACCCTAGACATCCACCTCAGAGAAGAGCCCATTCTTCCCGGGAGACTCTACCTTGAGAGAATGCACAAAGCATTGAAAAAACTACATGTGGGAAATGAGTCAGGTAAAAAGAAGTTGGAAATAAATCAGGTAAAACATTGTCCAAATTGAGAAAAATTCCAGGAAGGACAGAAGAGCCAAAGTTGGAGAACTTCTCTGCCCATACCTATCTTCTAATTCAAAGCGTCATTGGATAGTAACTCTGAAGGTCAAAAAAGCTTGAGACTTCATCTAGTCCAGTGCTTACAAACTTAGGCTGCAAACATTGTTTTACAAAATGCTTTTAAACTGTCTATATCTAAAAAAACTATTCTATGTGCATATGTGCAGCATAAGTTATTCAGTAGTGTGTTGTGTGACACAGAATAAAAAGTTGTTTCTTTAAAACAAGAAAGTATAATCCATCACGGACACACACACACACACACACTCACACATAAGCAGGCAACAGAAATGCCCTATAAGAACAACCAGACATTCAATGTAATAGACAAAGATTTCAGAATAGCCATTATACATATATTAAGAATGAAAGAAAACCATGGTTAAAGAAGTAAAGTGTGATGATACTGTTGAATCAAATAAAAAATAAAAATAAAAATAAATTATTAAAATGATATAAATGAAAATCCTGGAGTTGAACTATATCATAACTGAAATCAAAAATTGACTACAGGGACCCAACAGTAGATTTGAACAACAAAGGAAGAATTAACAACTTTAATATAGATTGACAAAGATTATATAATCCAAAGGCAGAGAGGAAAAAGAATGAAGAAAAATGAATAGAGCCTCAGAGAAATATCAGATACCATTACTGTGCCAACACATGCATAATGAAAGTGACAGGAAAAGATGAAAGGGAAAAATATTTAAAGAACTAATGACTGAAAACTTTCTGAATGTATTGGAAATGTATTAATTTAAACACCCAGGACACTCAACAAACTATATTAGGCAAAACACAATGGGATCCACAAAGATACCTGTCATGGCAAAAATGCTAAAGAGAAGGGAAAATCTGGAAAGCAAGAAAAATTGGACTCATCATTTTAGAAGGTTCTGGAGTAACATATTCAAAGTGCCCAAAGCGGGCGGGGTGGGGGGGGGGGGGAAAACTGCCAACAGAGTCCTACATCCAGCAACGTTATCTTTCATCCAAAAGACTTTCTGAAACAAAGAGACTTTCTCCAATAAAAATTGAGATGTAATCTCACTTGCCTATTTTTGTTTTTGTTGTCTGTGCTTCTGGGATCATATTAGAAAAAAAAAATCAATGACTAAAGGGATGTTAAAAGGCTGCTTCTATATTTTTTTTCTAATACTTTTACACTTCTAGGTTTGATATTAATTCAATTTTTAACAAAGTTGTTTCCTGTTTTTTTTTAAGTTTACTTATTTATTTTGAGGGGAGAGAGGCAGAGAGAAAGGGAGGGAGAGAGAATCTCAAGCATCATCCTCACTGTCAACACAGAGCCCCATGTGGGGCTCTAACTCACAAACTGTGGGATCATGACTTGAGCTGAAATCAAGAGAAGGCCACCTAACTGAATGAGCCATCCAGGCGCCCCCATTTTAATTCATTTTGAGTTCTGTATATGGTGTGGGTATGAGATAAGCGTTAATTTCATTCTTCTGTATGTGGATATCTAGTTTTTCCAACAGCATTTAACGAAGAGATTACCCTTTTCCATTGTATACTTTTGGTACCCTTTTGAAGATTAGTTGACGATATATGTGTGGACTTATTTCTGGACCCTCTATTCTGTTCTGTTAGAACTGCTTTATGCCAGGACTGCTTTAATTTAAATTACAGCTTTGTGATATATTTTTGAAACCAGGAAATGTGACGTCTCCATCTTTTTTCTTGTTCAAGATTGCTTTGGCTCTATTGGGGTCTTTCCATATTAAAAATTTTTTATAGCTTTTTATTCCTGGTTTAAGTTTCTTTCTTTTTAATTGAGGTATAGTTGACATTCAGAACAACAATGAAGTATCACCAGTTAGAATGGCTATTATCAAAAAGACAAAAGATAACAAATGTGAAGGATGTAGAGAAATGGGAACCCTTGTTCACTGTTGATAGGAATGTAAATTTGTACAGCCAATATGGAAAACAGTATGGAGGTTTCTCAAAAAATTAAATATAGAACTACTTTAGGATTCAGGAAGCCCAGTTCTGGGTATATATCCAAAGGAAATGAAATCTGGATCTTGAAAAGTATTTGTACTCTTTTTCCCACTGTAGCAACTATTCACAAAAGCCAAGATATGGAAACAATCTAAGTGTCCATAGACAGATGAATGGATAAAGAAATGTGGCACCTGTATGATGGAATATTTTTCAGTCTTAAACTAGAAGAAAACCCTGCCATTTTAACCACATAGATGAGCCTGGAGGACAGAATGCCAAGCAGAATAAGCTAGACCCAGAAAGTTACATCCTGTAGGATCTCACCTATACATGAAACCTACAAAAGTTGAACTCTTAAAGGCAGAGAGTAGGCAGGTGGTTGCCAGGGCCTGAGGAGTGAGAGAAATGGAAAGATGCTGGTCAAAGGATACAAAATTTCAGTTACACATGGCCAATAAATTCCAGGGATCTAATAGATGGTAGGGTGACTATTGTTGATAATGCTGTATTGTATACATGAAATTTGCCAAAAGAGTAGATGTTAAGCGTTCTTATCACACACACAAAGAAATGATAAGCACGTGAGGGGATGTATATATTCATTAGCTTGTTTGTGGTAATGATTTCACAACGTGTATATAAGTAGGAGACATCACACTGCACATTTTAAACATATACAATATTTATTTGTCAATTATCCCTCAATAAAGCTGGAAAAAATTGAGATAATTTGTTTCTAGGAGACCCACTTTACAAGAAATACTAAGACTAGTAAAAGTAATTATGTCATTATAAATGACAATGGAAGTGCATTTTTTTCATTTCTTCTAAACTGATTTAAAAAGCAATTCTAGAAAATAATCCATACAATGTATTGTTGGCCCTATGACATGCATAAATATAATATATGTATATAAATTTGTCACTAAGAACACAAAAGAGATGAGAAGAATTAAAGTTGTATTAGGTTAAGGAAATGACTCCAGATTTTGCCAAATCCATGGGAACAAATGAAGAAAACCAAAAATAATAAATAAAGAAGTTAATATATTGAATCTGTAAACAAATACTTGTTCTTCTTTATTCCTTCAAACTTTTTCAAAAACATAAAATTATATAAAGTAATAAATATAACAAATATTGTGATTTGTGATATATATATATAAAGTTAATATAAATAATAATAATAAAGTAAAACTAGGGAAAGGAATAGAGCTATAGAAGAGTAACACGCCTATATATAACTTGGAATACCACTACAAACCAACTTGACCTATTGGTATCTGTAGAACATTTCACTCAATAACAGCAGAATATACGTTCTTATCTCTTTCATATTTCCTATCTCTGTCTTTATCAAAGGATGCAGGAAGTTTATGCCAGTCCCTTGTTTCATTCAGTGATCCTAGATTCAGTTCCCCCACATAGTTGGTGAAGCATCAGTATTCCTCACTCCAGAGCACTGAACTTCTAGCTACCTATGACCGCCATTGGATCCAAGTTCCAGGTGTCTTCTGACATGAGCCCCATCTACTGGAGATTTTCCAGATATATGCATCTTATCTCTGATAAGGGGCACACTTTTTATTTGTGGATAATTTGATCTGGTTTTATAGTGATTAGACAGTAAGTTAGAGTTCAAATCTCAATTTTGAAAACATACTGCCATCTTTTCCAGAACTGTCCTCCATAAGTTAATGCCCCTAAACCCACAGATTAACTCTTAGCAGATAATAGTTTACCAGTCTTTTATTTTCCTCATAAAATTCCAAGTTGAAATAAACATTACATTTTTTTTAAGTTTCACACATTAAATATATTCAACTAAGTTTCTATCCTGCTCTGATTCTATATTGAAATGGGCCATAGAAATAATACTAGTTCAGTATGGAAAACCTATCTACAATTTGGTTGAGTAATGTAATACAAATATTTTGTAGCAGATAGCTTGCCTTCCCAGGTTTGGGATGAGTATATACTCACCTCACTTAGGCTCAATCGATCAGATACAAGTGACCCAGACTGAATCAGCACTTATTGATGCAAAGGTGTAGACATTGCAGAGTACCCTTGGGGTAGTGCCAATAATATGGAGTTTCTAGGGCAGTAGGGACAATGGTGCCAGCAGTGGTGAGGGCCCAGCATCTGGTCTAAGTGGTGCTGTTGGTGCAAAGTGAAGCAGTGATCGAAATGGTGTCATAGCCCTGCTTGTGTGGCATCAGCATGAGTGACGTGCCTAATTGCCTGCCCTCTGAGGCGGGCTTTCAAGCCCTCCTGGTGACCCTGTGTATGATCCAGCATCTTACATCCTTTCCATAAATTCATTGCCTAATTTAGCTAGACTAACATCCTGACTGATAACGATAGCCACCATTTCTATTTTTATAGAACTGCAATTGTCTTTTGTGTCTCCCCACATTCATATGTTGAAATCCTAACTCCCAAGATGATGGTATTAAGAGAAGGGGCCTTCAGGAGGTGATTGGGCTCTACCCTCAGAATGGGATTAGTGACCTTATAAAAGAGAGTTCAGAGAGCTCCCTCACCCATTCTGCTATGCACGTGGGAAGAGGACAGCTATGAGCCGGGAAGTGGAACTCACCAGACACTGAATCAGCAGGTGCCTTGCTTGATGTTGGACTTCCAGCCTCCAGCACTGTGAAAAATAACTGTGTATTGTTTATAAATCACCCCGTTTATGGTATTTTTGTTATAGCAGTCTGAATGGACTAAGATAAGCACCTTGACAAAGAAACTCCAACTATTAGAAAGACTGTAGATGTTCTGTGGTTTATATTAATGTCCTACCATGCCCACTGAAGATATTGCTATTCATGGAGTTCAATAAATACAATGAGCACTGTGATAATAAATTGAAGGATGTATCAATTTGAAAGATATATAAATAGTTAGGATTGGGTTTTTATTCACAACATCAAGTTGTTTGAGGAAAGGAACGATTTTTCATTTCTTAGCTGTTAGGTTTCCTTACCCTGTCTTCACCATAACTGCTTTGCTCATCCTTTCCATTCCTTTCTCAAAGCATCCACTCGGTATCACTGAGGTATTCACTGAGGGTCACTCTGTCACTTCTTTCCTTGGTTTCTAAGTATGTTTCATCAATTTCTCCTTTGCTGTGTCTCTAATCTAACCTGCACACTGATCGTGGCGCCATGATCTATTATGTGAATTTATGCGTCTGTCTCCATTAGAATGTGAGGTCCCTGAGGACTGGGAGTATATCTTATTTGAATTCACAAAGTTAACATAACTTAGTGTTATGCTTAGTTAGACTTGTTTAAATATATGTAAATGTATCCAAAATAGAAATTGTTACATATACCAAAGTACTAGAAAAATGCTGATGGCAGAAATCTGGCCATTCTGTGAATAGACTTCTCTGGAAGGGAAGTTATTAATTGGTTAAGTATTTGGAATTTAAATTTATTTTTAACCCTCTGGAAACACCAAGACGGCCAGTGAGGCCTCCAGACTACTCAGCAAAGTCCATGGTGCTTCTGTGAATCCCATGATGATGGAAATGCCTTGGTAGCTGTCTTAACCTCCACGAAGACAGTGAACATGTAGGCAACATCTTCCATGAGAAATTTCTCTTGACCATTCACAAGTGCTTCTGTTGTGTTTCTGTAAAACCTTATGATCACTGTAACACTAATAAATTGGCCAACAAGTATTTATTGAATTGAACAGAACAGTTTCTGAGACTGGCTCTTTTACATAATTTGTCCATAAGGTCGTAAAGAGATACTCTTAGTATATGGGTGTGTGTAGGTGTGTGCATACACAGGGATGTATAGACACAGGGATGACACCACAAATAAATATTTGAGGCCATGAACTGTACCCCCTGTTATCTGTTTTCTTCTTTATATCATACTAGTCACATTTCATCTCACATTGGTCATTGTAACTTGACAATAACTTGATAGAATTATTTCTAATCTCACAAGGAAACAATTTTGATACACAAAGCTGATTTTGATGCTTAAATTTTGATGCACTTGACAGAAAGGCAGTCCCATTACACTGAAGCCATACTTCAAAGGTATATGCTGCATCAGCCTGTCAGATGCAATTAGAAACTTTAGAAAGAACAACTGAATAATTTTCAAGACAAAGCCGGGTAAACTCAAATTAGTCACACCAACTTTTTATGGGTTCATAGTGCCCATCTGTGAAAAATTATGGCCCATTAGAAGTGAAAATGGGTAAGTTACAGAGTAAAGGAGTGCTAATCAAATATTCTAAAAATGAAAGCAAAATCTCTGAGCATTAATTTATTTACAGCATGAATAATTTAATATCCACCTCAGATTTAATTACAAGCCATGGTCAATTAACTAATTTAGTAACAATGTGTAAATAATGGATAATTTCTATGCGCTAGATGAAACTCAAAGAATTGCTGTAATATCGAAAGGATTGTAAATAATGGGATTGTCTTCCCAAAAGTTCTGACAACGAAACAGAATATGAGTATTTAGAACAGATTTTTTTTTAACTTTACAACTGGTTTTGAATATGAATATGATCCACGTAATTTACACATTCTGGAAAAAGTTAGAAAGATATCAATGGATCCATTGTCTAAATTACATTTTTGTGGTAACGACCTAGAAACATAATGGAAGCCAATATTTAACTTACAAGATGAAAAGCACCGTTCTGAGAGCTTTTCACTTATAAATTCATTAAATTCCTACAACAACACCTTAAGGTAGATACTATTCTGACCTTTGGTTTGCAATTCAGAAACCAAGGCACCGAGAGTACACAAACATGCCCAGTTTCACAGAACCAACAGCAGAACTGGGGTCAACTAAAAAATTCTGACTCTAGATCTGTCCTTAAAGGTAATGGATGTTACGCGGAGCAAACATCCCTACTAAAAGCAGAAATAATAACAAAGAAATGATAATACTCTGATCAACATCAAAAGATACTTAAGGTAGGCAGTTACCATAACGGGTAATTATCACTCTAATGGAAAACTCATCTGTCAATTTGGAAGCTTTATTATTTCCCAAGTGGAACACAGGGCTCCTGGGGAAGATCTCTGCTTAGCTGAGTATGAATCTCTGACCTCTAAGTAACTCAAGTGCTAATTTCCTTGCTTCTCTATGCCCAGCAGGAATTAGCAATGTGGCAATTGGAGCGAGTAATGTTTTAAAAACTTACTAAGGTCTAAGTGTGAATCCTGCCTTTGTCACTTGCTAACTTTCAGATTTAGGTAGACTTTGTTTGGTGTTCAGTATTATTTAGTTTTCTTTTCACACAGTGCAAATATTTGGAGAAGATAAACCCTGAATACTCTTGCTTTGCTCTTTCAATCTTGCAATTATGAGAGAGTTAAAAAATGCAATTATTTGCCGTAATAAGACAGGGACTTGTAGTTGACTTTTTAACACTGTTTTGATTTCCAATATGGTTTTCGTTACATAGTTCATAGAATAATGTAAAATGAGCAAAAAGAAGTTTCTTATTTGTTGAGTTAGGTTTTATCCTTTTAAAATGAATACTTAATCTCATTCAGAAAAAAATCAATGAGTTTCTACTGAAAAAATAAAATGCTTATTAAATGCTCATTTGAATCAAAGCTTTGAAACAGAATTTAGTTAACTTGCTAGTTAATTCTTTTCATTCTTATTTTTTTCATCAATGCTATTCTGCAGGGCATTTTATAACCAAGAACTCAGTATTTTGTGGAACACTTTTGTCCTTCATAAGTAAATATATCTTTTATGCTCTCACTATAACCATAGCTAAGAGCAGTTTGCCTAGTCATTCCCTCTAATAACTTGTGTCTGAATAAACTAATCCCTAAATGTGTCTCTGTGGCATCACTGAACCCCAAGGGAATTCTGATCAGGATGCTTCTGACTCCTGCTAAGAATACCTGTTTCCTCCATAAAATTACAAGGCCTCCAAAGAAATGTCCTACATGGTAGATTGAATTTCTCCATCAATGTGTAGATATTTAATTGATGTTTTTGCTGGGATAGTAAGCAGAAAATTTAGCCATAAAAGCATTCTACCTTGGGCAAGACCATGGATAAAGACTCTTGTTCAAGTAAATTCAATTAAAAATTCACACACACACACACACACACACACACACACACACACACACACATTATAGATACAGAGTAACTACACAGAGAGAATTAAAATTACAGTATTTGTTCTTGCTCATAGAAAGTATGTTTTGGGCTCTAACACCTTCCCAAAGGGTATATGACTAATATCCAGGTCAACTGTTACATACAACAAGAAATATAATTAGACTCTGGTACATGCTATTAAGGTGTTTCACACCAACAGAGATTAGAAAAGGTATAATGAAGTTTGGAATAGAACTTCGTTTTGGAGTAGTAACTATTGGGTGTAAATCTCACATTGACATATAAAAAATGTTTAAACTTGGCATGGTATCCAACTTATACAAATCTCAACTTCATGAGTTGAGTATAAAATGAGCATAATAATATCTAACAGTTTGTTGTAAAAATAAATAAGGTGCTTAGACATTAGCAGAGTGGCCTTTCACACAATAAATATTTGGTATTAGATAATCAATCTTGGAAGGAAGAAGAATAATAAAACTTCTTTAGAAGTTAGAGCATTTTAACAAATTGGTCCAGGATGTGCATGCAATAATATTAATGGGGTCTTTCAAGAGAAAGGAACAATATTGACAAGGGCTAGAAGGAAGGTTTATGCTAAATTTATCCTATTGAGGAAGAGTTCAATCAGGCTAGAGAGCAGACTACCTGAATACACACAGAAAGAAGTTAGGGTACATTGTTCCATCAGTTACCAAAATTTTTGTTAAAACCTTCCTATTTTGTATTAAGAGTTTATGACTCTATGGCAGGTAGATACTCAAATAGGTAATCAAGTAAAGAGAGAAGAATAGGAAGACTAGAGCCAAAAAAGGTAGAATCAGTCCCATGAGGTTAACAAGCAAGAATATCCCATAGACCAATATCCTTAGCAAACATTAACATTGCCACAAACCATTAAGATTCTGGATTAGCTTTCAACAATGGAATACCGTGTAACTAAAACCCAAGTTAGAAAAGGATGATGGGGGACAGCCCTATTAATTTTTGTTCCTTCATGAAATTCACTTATTTCTTGGAGGAGTCACGCTGATAACAGCAACTTTCATCAAAACAGCTGCAAGAGTGTGTGAGACAAACATTTATAAATAAATCATGATATAGAATCTCTACATTTCCAACAACTGATATGCATGGAAAAAGAAATGTTTCTGAGTGAGAAATCTACATATTTTCACCATGCCTTTCTTTCTTCTTCCTGTAGAATTGGAAGAATAAAAATTGGCAGAAGATTCCTTTAGTCTGGCATACATTTCATTAGAAATTCTAACAGGCTTATACATGATTTACTGGAAATGTTGAAAGTCAACGTGCAAAAGATTTTGACTTGGGTTAATATGATCTTTGTTGTCTCAACACGGGTTTTCAAAAAATTCCATCCATATCTGTCATGAGGATATGAACTTAACTCTTTGAAATGATTATTTATATGCATTTAGATGTCCTTTATTGGTGCCAAAACATCTCTAAAAATAAATCCCACTAAAAACCAACCACCGAATTGAATCCTCCCTTTTTTTCTTGTTTGCTTTCCATAAAGTAATAAACATTTCTCCAGATATGTCTACTGAAGAATTTTATCACATGTACATCTTTTTCACTGAACACAGTCATTCAGTCTCCTTACCCAGAGAAGTTTCTAAGAAGTCCCATCTCACCAATCAGAATTTCCAACTTCACTTCATAAAAAGATCTTACTTTGAAGCAGCTTGATATTTGTGTCCAAAATGGGGTTACATTTAGAATTTTGACACAGCCATTGCTTCACTTTCTGATAAAAACATGCGTGGATCACCCTGTCATTGAATTTTTGTCTTTAGAAGATCTGTTTGATAAATATCATAATCCAATCAAATCATTTCATTAGGCTATTAAAGAATTTGGAAAATCTAGAAATAATCTAGTTTTATTGTGAAGTTGATTTGAAAGTGCATATTAGAAAAAAATAAAATAAAAGTGCATATTAAAAACAGAACACTGTATAGCAACTATTTGGTTATAGTAATGAATTTTTAAGACGCAACCATTTTTAAGACGCTTATATACTAAAAGAGAAGATATGCCAATAACTTACAATAGCATTGTTTGTAGGGGTGAAAAGTGAACAGTAGAGTCCTATTAAAACTTTTGTGTTTGACTTGCTAAAGCCAGAACACTTCAGAAAGAGTCACTCTATTTACTATACATGTCTAGTGAATTAATCCTTTGGTTGATTATAAAAACTAGAAATATTTTTAGAATATATGCCCTCTTAGTTGAAATTTCACATGGTTTCGACAGATTTATAAATTACAAATAAAAGATGATGTGTATATGCTTCACTTACTGCTACTGTGATACTTTAAACTGTATCTTTTTTTTTTTAACGTGTTTTTTTTTTTTTTTTTTTTTTTTTTTTTTTTGAGACAGAGAGAGACAGAGCATGAACGGGGGAGGGGCAGAGAGAGAGGGAGACACAGAATCGGAAGCAGGCTCCAGGCTCTGAGCCATCAGCCCAGAGCCCGACGCGGGGCTCGAACTCACAAACCGGGAGATCGTGACCTGAGCTGAAGTCGGACGCTCAACCAACTGAGCCACCCAGGCGCCCCTAAACTGTATCTTTATGTATAGGTATACGTGTATGTGTGTGTGTAGTTTACCTCTTCCTAATTTTGAATTTTAGATGCCATGTAGAAATATAATGAATACGAAATAAATATTTAAAGATATTGAAGTAAAGGAGAAAGGTTAGTGGAAAAAACCAAAATGAAACTAAATGTAAAGATGATGTAAATCAATGGATGTCATAAAAATCTTATACAGTACAAAGGTGGGTCATAAATGACTTTAAATTCCCTAATAGACACATCATGTGATCTTTTAAAAGAACATCAATGTCTAAAAGGAGGACAAGACAGAATAAAAGAAACAACAATTTCAGTTGTTCAGAAAAAGCCTAAATGCACTTTCATAATGCACATAAAATTATTTGATATAAAAGCCAAATGATAAATAATTACAAAATCCATTGATATGAATATACCAATGTAAGCATTTCCTTACTCGTGGTTTACATCATAAATTAAAATATTTATTCATACACTCAACGATCTATTCAAGAAATCTTCAGGGGCGCCTGGGTGGCGCAGTCGGTTAAGCGTCCGACTTCAGCCAGGTCACGATCTCGCGGTGCGTGAGTTCGAGCCCCGCGTCGGGCTCTGGGCTGATGGCTCGGAGCCTGGAGCCTGTTTCCGATTCTGTGTCTCCCTCTCTCTCTGCCCCTCCCCCGTTCATGCTCTGTCTCTCTCTGTCCCAAAAATAAATAAATGTTGAAAAAAACATTTAAAAAAAAGAAAAAGAAATCTTCAGTGAACACCCACCATGGTGCCAGATGCTTTTCTAAGCACTGAAGATACCACTGCTGCTCCCATAGCATTTCCATGCCAGTGGGGGGAAAACAGACAATAAACAATCATATCACTGTATATTACTTTTTGTATTTCTAAGATCTGCTTGATAAATATCATAACTCAATGAAATAATTTCATCATTAGGCTATATATTAGATAGTAAGAGAACCATAGCAGAATAAATCAGATTAAGTGGAAACAGAAAAACACTGTGGTACTGGATTGCTTGGGATGATCTCACTGATAAGAGAACATTTCAACCAACAGGACAATTGAAACATGCATCACATGAGAGAAAGAGGCATATTTGGGTCAGCTCTTTGGGTCAGAGTTAAAAGTAAACGCAAAGCAACCAGAATACAGTGTGAATTTTGGAGATGCTACGAGGAACCCGGTGTGGTGGAGGGACGGGCACAAGAGGAAAACTGGCAGGAGAAAATGTCAAAGAAGCCATTGAATTATGTGGATTCTGAAGGCCACGTAAAAAATGTGAAGTTTTACTCTGCCTGAGATGTCATGCCCTTGGGAGTTCTGACTAGAGTAGTGAATGAGGTGACTTAATCCATCTTTAAAAGAATTGGTTCAATGATTTTGTGACAGAGAAATGCAGTTAAAGAAGGAGAGAGTTTCAGTGGGGGTTACAGCACTGAACCAGAGAATAGGTGATGAGCTCAGGTGACAGAGAAAGGTTGTTCAAATTCAGAATCTTTTTTTATTTTTTATTTTTTAAAGTTTACTTCCAAATTAGTCAGCATAGAGTGAAACAATGATTTCAGGAGTAGATTCCTTAGTGCCCCTGACCCATTTAGCCCATCTGCCCTCCCACAACCCCTCCAGCAACGCTCAGTTTGCTCTCCATATTTAAAAGTCTCTTCTGAAAAAAAAAAAAATAAAATAAAATAAAAGTCTCTTCTGTTTTGTCCCCCTCCCTGTTTTTATATTATTTTTGTTTCCCTTCCCTTATGTTCATCTGTTTTGTCTCTTAAAATTCTCATATGAGTGAAGTCATATAATATTTATCTTTCTCTAATTTCACTTAGCATAATACCCTCCAGTTCCATCCACGTGGTTGCAAATGGCACAATTTCATTCTTTTTGATTGCTAAGTAATACTCCATTGTGTGTGTGTGTGTGTATATATATATATATATATATATATACCATATCGTCTTTATCCATTCATCCATCGATGGACATTTGGGCTCTTTCCATACTTTGGCTATTGTTGATCGTGCTGCTATAAACATGGGGGTGCAAGTGTCCCTTTGAAACAGCACACCTGTATCCCTTGGATAAATGCCTGGTAGTGCAATTGCTGGGTCGTAGGGTAGTTCTATATTTAGCTTTTTGAGGAACCTCCATACTGTTTTCCAGAGTGGCTACACCAGCTTGTGTTCCCAAAATTCAGGATCTATTTTGAAGTTAGAGACAAGATTACTCAAGGACTGAGTGTCAAGTGTGAGAGAAAGGGAGGAGTCAAGAATGTCTCCAAGGTTTCTGAACAGAAAGATGGGCACTGTGACTAACTTCAGTTGCACACTGGGAATTAGAGAAGCTAGTGTCAGGGTCACGGTGCACTTTGGGGCATAGTGAGTTAATGTCAATCAGGCAGTGTTTTTCAGAGACTAGATTTCAGGTAAAATTTGGTCTTGGAGGTAACAATTTGAGCATCATCAGAATATAGTGGAAATCTAAATGGACTGGATGAATGTGTGAAGAAACAGATAAGCATATGAAGGTAACTAAAAGTAGGAGAATGTTGTCCAAAATCCAAGGGAAACAAAATCTCAAGGAGGAATAATTCAGCATTGCTAATAGTTTTAAAAAACCTGATAAGTTGTAACCATATTTTGTCATCTGGAGACAACTCACGACATTCAAAAAGGGGTCTCAATTGGAATTGTGGTGATAAAAACCTTAATTGGTGTGTGGGTCTAGGGAAGAATGAGAATATTGACCCTTTCAATGTAATTAATCCAATCAGCTCTTGTTTCATTGACTAAGCAATCCAAAACGTCTTGCCATATCTATATTAACCATTGTGTTGCATTGACCTCCATGCTTCACAATTTTAAGTGCTTTTTTGTATTTTTTTTAACATTTATTTTATTCTGGTTTCTTTGAAAGAGAACACTAATCACAAAGATACCAAGATTATCCTTGTTTTTAAACTGAACATGCTGGGTCAGCTTGTCACGACTTTCCACTATTTGTTAAGGTAGTACTTTCAGATCGTATTAATCTTTGATTTCTTTTCCTTTTTAATTTTTTAATGTTAATTTATTTTTGAGAGACAGAGTATGAGCAGGGGGAGGGGCAGAGAGAGATGGAGACACAGAATCTAAAACAGGCTCCAGGCTCTGAGCTGTCAGCACAGAACCTGATGCGGGGCTTGAACTCACAAACTGTGAGATCACGACCTGGGCCAAAGTTGGATGCCTAACTGATTGAGCCACCCAGGCATCCCCTTGATTTATTTTTCTATGCAAGTATATTATTTGTGTGCTAAACAAGTGGAGGAATTGAGTCATCACCTCTGCCACTCCCAATTTACTGGCTTCTATTGTATTCCAAAAATGTGTGTGTGTGTGTGTGTGTGTGTGTATGGAAATCTTTCTGGAATCACATAAAAATACAGCGTAAAATAATAAAAACTTCAAGCCTATGTGAATAATAGCAAAAATCACTAAATAGGAAGACTCATAATACATATTAACATCTATAATTTGAATCTCTTATACAGTAGATTTTATATAGCTGCTTTTTACCTCATTTTAAAAACGAGCATTCCATGTTTCTGGTTCCACATGTTAGGAAGGCCACCCAAAAGACAATTCTTATAGGATCAATAAGAGAGGTGAGGACATGGGGCTGACAAGTCATGTTGCCCCAAATTAGAGAGAGAGAGACAGAGACCTGCACATACAGGGAGTCATGGCTGACATGAGCAGAGACACATAAGCAGAAACTTCACTGGGAGCCAGTGTTGGGGTAGGAAAACCCAAGCTGTAATTGATGAGTTGCTGGAGGCTCAGTGTGGACAATTCTGAGACTTCAAATCTCCAGGGAGACCCGGTCACAGGGAGTGCTCACAGTTTTGTGGAGAATTACCTTCCGGAGCTCAACCACTTTACCATAGTAAATACTGGAGTAAAATCCACTCACGCTTCCACAAGGGGAGGGGGAAAGGAACCATTTTGAAATATCCACAGTATTCTCTTCTTAACAAGGCCTGCTCTCAGGAGAAACTGTTAACCAGGCCTTAAGCTACTGGATAGGTTATCAGAGCCTTACTGGCCTAGAAGAAAGGAAATAACCAGCTCTAGCCCACTTAGCCTTCCTATCCCAACTAAGGGGGTGGAGTGGAGGGTACTGACCAATATGTAGTTCACGGTCCAGAGGCATAGACTCTCTAGAAGATGAAGACTCAATCATAGGACTATAGAAATCTTCCCCTCCCCCTAAAACTCACCATCACATTCGTAAAGGTCAATTTATACCACTTCCTTTTGAGCAGTACATCATGTCTAGCTACCCTCCCCCACCCAATAAAGAATATATATTTTCTCCTTACTAAAACTAGTTCAATATTCCCTTAATTGTTGTGAGAGATTTTCTTTTTCTTTTTCTTTTTTCACAAGGTAACTCTTGGGGAAATTTGAAATTTTACTTGATATAAAGTGTGTGCTAGATTAAACTATTCATATGTTTGCCAAACAGGTAATTCCCTTTCTCAACTGATTTAATATTAAACGAGCTCCACAGTAAGGAATAGTTGATACGGAATTGTAATCTGAGTTCTCAGGAATCGCATTTGTCATAATTCATGTGTTTTCTGTACGTGTTCGCACACAACCAGATGTTATTCACCTTTTAAAAATCACACTTTTTTGTTTTCTCACAAGATGGACATTTTCCCACAAAGAGCCAACATTTAGAACATTTCCCAGTCGATGAAAAGACAGCAACAAAGCACTTTTCAAATGAGACTGGATTTCTAAATGATCAGCTGCCTCCCAAAGCTTTGTTCAAATTCATATCTCAGAATAATTGCAAATTACTACATGGCATGAACTGTCGGCATATAGGAGAGAGATCATTAGGGCATGAATTAAGACTGTGGCTGAAGAAAAGGAGAGGAGGAGCTGGATTCAAAAGATATTAGATTATTCTGAATCCTTCTCCCTCTAGAGATCTGCATATTCAATCCCTGTGTTCTTATTCTGTGCCTTCAACAGGCCTGACAATTCTAGCATATACACCCTGTGTGTTTATATGGTGCCATTCATATCAAGTAAGGCTTCGTCTGCCATATTTCTGTTTTAAAATGTATGGGCTTTATTTTTCTATTTCCCTTCTCACAGGGGAAAAGATTCATGAGAGATTGTTTTCAGGGCTAACGCTCTCCCTTCATTCACCTCCAGCAATGCTGGTTACACTTCTCGTAGATGTTGAGGCATTTAGACATTAGTTTGGGAAGCATTGAAACCTTCAGAATTGCTATCCAACATTAAAGTGTGACCCTAAATCTAAATTTTTGTAATTTGTCTCAAAAAATGCCTGTCTTGGGGCGCCTGGGTGGCGCAGTCGGTTAAGCGTCCGACTTCAGCCAGGTCACGATCTCGCAGTCCGGGAGTTCGAGCCCCGCGTCAGGCTCTGGGCTGATGGCTCGGAGCCTGGAGCCTGTTTCTGATTCTGTGTCTCCCTCTCTCTCTGCCCCTCCCCCGTTCGTGCTCTGTCTCTCTCTGTCCCAAAAATAAATAAAAAAAACGTTGGAAAAAAAAATTAAAAAAAAAAAAAATGCCTGTCTAAATTTTTCAAGGTATCTTTATAATTTGTCATTGTTTTTGACAGTAGAAAATATTTAGTATATATTTTTTCATTGATATACATATTATTTTTTAATATTATAAAAGCAACTGTTTTTCATAGCAAAATATTACAAAATGCTGAAAATATATAACTATAAAAATGGCATCTTAAAGAAAACCACTGAAATCACCATGAATTGAATATTTCCAATTTTAAAAATACTTACGTGGTTTCTTATTTTTAACTATTATAAATATAATATTGACCATAAAACATTTATTCAAATCGATGTCCCTATCCTTAATTACTTTCTTATTTTTAATTTCACAAAATGGAATCACTAGTTCAAAGGCATACCCATATTATAGCTCTTGGCACATATTTCCAAATTGTTAACCCCAGAGATAGTGAGTTTCCAACTTCCTAGATCCTTACCCAAGCTGGTTATTACCGTTAAAAAATTTTTTTTGTGCCCATCCATAGTTAAAACTGATAATCATTATTCTAATTTGAATTTTGCTGGTTAATCATATTGAACATATGTTTATCATATCAACTTTCCATTTATCTTTCTCATTAGTCAATTTCCGAGTTAGATGTAGAAATAGGGGAATTCATAGCTTTAAAAAAAAGCCCTCAGGGGAGAAGTTTGTGCAGCAGAGACTGAATTTATCTACAGGTAAGTGTCCTACAAGCTTTGCTGTGTAGTGCTGATATATGAAGTACACCGCGATATCCATGGACCCAATGTCTTCACTCCTCCCGGGTCTTCTGAATGAGAAGCAGTGAAGAAGCCAGATACAGATAATCCAGGGACAGATGATCCGTGGGGCAGAGCTCACAGTCTCATTGTCGTTTTGACATTTTCAGGTCTGTGGGAAGGAGAAGTCTGTGCTCACAGCGATCTGGACGTGTGCTTTTCTTGAGAAGTTCCTGTGCAGATGAATTTTGCAACAAGGGTTCTATAATAGAATCTGAGGTTCTTTTTTTTTTTTTTAATTTTTTTCAACGTTTTTTATTTATTTTTGGGACAGAGAGAGACAGAGCATGAACGGGGGAGGGGCAGAGAGAGAGGGAGACACAGAATCGGAAACAGGCTCCAGGCTCTGAGCCATCAGCCCAGAGCCCGACGCGGGGCTCGAACTCACGGACCGCGAGATCGTGACCTGGCTGACGTCGGACGCTTAACCGACTGCGCCACCCAGGCGCCCCTAGAATCTGAGGTTCTTAATTGCCAATGACGGTTTGGTCTTCATTTCACTCCTGCATGGGGGTAGGAGAGACAGGGTGGAGAATCCCAGCTTGTTCTATTTAAAAAAGTGGAAGAAATTTAATTTGTTTAAATCACATTTCTCGTAAGGAGAGGCCAGACACAACCTCATCAATGACAGAGTTCCTTCTTCAAAAAAATGCATTTCTTCAGTGGAGAAGGACTTAAGTCAAAACAGGAATGAATACACCAAAGGGGAACTTTTGAAGCTCCAAATTTTCCTTTTCATTTCATTTCCAAGTTCATTTACCAACTGCATACTGTTTAGATCAGGGAGTTTTAGCCCACAATGCTAAATGAACTTATTTCTTCACAGGAGCCGTTTTATTATACGGTAAGTTTTACACGCTTACGTCTTTACAGCTATGTCCGGTGACACAAATCATAATCACAGCAACAAAGAATTTCATGACAGAAAGTAATTCTAGGGCTGACCGATCTCATTGCCTGAGTTTGCAGGCACCAAAAGAAATTCTGAACCAGTGTCTTCAGAAGGTGGCATGCCTGTCTTCGACAATAAATACTGCTGCATCTCAGAAAGGACTGTGTCTTGTTCATCTGTAGATTCCTAAGGCCTAACAGGGCACTTGTCACCCACCTAGAAGAAGTTATTAAATAGCTACAGAATATGAGACTTTCTGAAAGTTGAATATAACTTCCTGGATGGTATCAGATTAGAGTAGTGTAACAGCAGGTATTTTATTACTATCACAAAAGCTATTTCTGTTTATTGTTAAGAAAAAAAATATTAGATGCTGAGTGTAGTTAAACATAACAGGCAATTATAACAATCTGGATTTGCAGAGAACACTACTGAAATCATCTTGAAATATTGGTGTGTATAATCTCACCATGAAAATACTCCTTTATTTGGTTGATGTGTTTTTTTTTTTTTAATTTTTAATGTTTATTTGTTTTTGAGAGAGAGACAGTACAAGCCAGGGAGGAGCAGAGAGAGAGAGACAGAGACAGAGACAGAGACAGAATACAAAACAGGCTCCAGGCTCTGATCTGTCAGCCCAGAGCCCAACGCGGGGCTCGAACTCATGAACTGAAATCATGACCTGAGCCACAAGTTGGACGCTTAACCCACTGAACCACACAGGCGCCCCTGGTTGATGCCTTAATGGTTGTATCATCTATCTTCTAACAGATATGAGGAAATTAAAGCGTAAATCCCTATCTTAGCCTGACTCTACTCCTTGGAGACTTATTCATATTAGAAATTTCTTTGTATATCAAAAACTTGTGAAGTTTCAATATGTAAAACTCCGAAGGAGGGGAGTCAGATTAAATTGATATGCAGTTTCATGCTTTTCATGTAATGATTAGCTTGTGAGATGAATTGCAGAACAATTCCAGAAAAATGTTACAGATTGATCAACAGATCAAGGTCTGGTGGGGCAAAATTTCACTTTTCTCACCTTGTCTGGAAGATCTTAATGTCCTTCCTTGTTCAGTGAATAGTAATTTTTATACACGGACAGAACCATTTATTCAATTAGTGTTAGCTGAGCACTTACTAGATGCCAAAGACTGCATGGGGTACTGTGGATACAGGAGTGAATAAAGCACATTAAGCAACCTCATGAAGGCCAGAGTATTTGGGCAGCAGATGAGCATACTAAAAGATGATTATAGGGTATCTTATAAGTGCTGGGATAGCAAGAAGTAGCTGATGTTACGGCAGCATCTAATCCAGCTTGAGCATATTAGTAAAGTCTTTTCAGAAGAACTGATGCCTACGTAAGTCGTGCAGGAAAGAAAATGACCATCAATCGAACTATAAGTGGTTCACATATGCTCACACTCTGAGATATAGTGTGATTCAGCTGTGGAATTAAAACAAAACCAAGCAAGTTACAAAATAATCACCACTTGAGAAACCTAACAGAAGACCATGGGGGAAGGGAAGGGAAAAAAATAGTTTCAGAGAGGGAGGCAAACCCATAAGAGACTCTTAAATATAGAGAACAAACTGAGGGTTGCTGGGGAGGGGAAAATGGGTGACGGGCACTGAGGAGGGCATTTGTTGGGGTGAGCACTGGTGGCTGTATGTAAGCGGTGAATCAAGGGAATCTACCCCCAAAACCAAGAGGGCACTGTATACACTATATTTTAGTCAACTGGACAATAAACTATATTTAAAAAAGATCATAAAATAAAATAAAAAATAAAATAAAATAAAAAATAATCACAACTGGATCAAAAGTGCTCAACTGTATTCAAACAGAACTCTAGAAATAGTAATGAGGCCTTGGGCTAGTCACAGACTCTCTGAGCCCTTGTTTTCTCACTGGCAAATGTAAATAACATTATATATCTCACAAGGTTGTTGTGAGGATTGAAAAAATAAGAAAAATGGGGCACCTGGGTGGCTCAGTCGGTTGAGCGTCCAACTTCAGCCCTGGTCATGATCTCACGGTTCCTGAGCCTGAGCCCTGAGTCAGGCTCTGTGCTGACAGCTCAGAGCCTAGAGGCTGCTTTGAATTCTGTGTCTCCCTCTCTCTCTCCTTCAAAAATAAATTTTAAAAAATTAAAAAAAAAAGAAAAAATAGGAAAAATGAAGATGACTAGCGCTATTACTTCTCTTGGAAATATGGTACCAACTTAATAAAACTTAGACTAAGCTGAATCATGTAAGCAAACTGCAAGATACATCGTATGTGTAAGACATGGACTCTGGTGGGTACGCACAGGCTAAGTCAAGAGATATATACTGATATTATGTATCATATGATATACAAATATAACATATTTAATATATACATGTGTAATGTAATTTGATACTAGGTATATACCATAATATATATTTAATACAAAAAATATACTTCATCTTCTGTAATTGAATGCTGTCATTTAATAGTGAAAATATTACTTTAAAAAAATCAACAATGTTGGGGTGCCTGGGTGGCTCAGTCAGTTAGGCATCAGCCTTTAGTTCAGGTCATGATCTCGTGGTTCTTGGGTTCAAGCTCCGCGTTGGGCTCTGTGCCGACAGCTCAGAGCCTGGAGCTTGCTTTCTGGATTCTGTGTCTTCCTCTCTCTCTGCCCCTCCCCTGCTCATGCTCTGTCTCTCTTTCTCAAAAATAAACCTTAAAAATTTTTTTAATTAAAAAAATCAAACAATATCAATCATATGAAAAACAAGAAAGCCAACTGCTAACATTTATTGAGACTTTAGTGTATGTCAGAAACCGAGCTTGAGACCTTTTCACGCACTGTCTTCATTTGTTATCACACAAATGCTATGAAATAGATGTTACCCCCATTTTACAGATAAGGATATTGAAAGTCAGGGAATTAAAAATACAACTCTAAAAGCATGTCAAATTTCAGAGCCAGGATTAGACCCCAGATCATACCCTTAACCATTCTCCTAAGTTAAAAACAAGCAGACAAACAAAAGCAAATCGAAAAAGGAAATCATAACTGGCTGGTGGAGGAGGTAGGATTCTGCCCTCGGTTTTGGAGAAAAGCCTCTGCCTCTGTCCTTCCTTCCTTCCTTCCTTCCTTCCTTCCTTCCTTCTTCTCTCCCT
The DNA here is from genome assembly GCF_007474595.2 of Lynx canadensis. Classification (NCBI taxonomy): domain Eukaryota; kingdom Metazoa; phylum Chordata; class Mammalia; order Carnivora; family Felidae; genus Lynx; species Lynx canadensis. The sequence goes on along the minus strand of NC_044305.1, from coordinate 129,347,107 downwards.
CCCTCACCGCTTCCTCCCTCCCTTCCTCCCTCCCTCCCTCCCTTCCTTCCTTCCTTCCTTCCTTCCTTCCTCCCTCCCCCCTTTCTCCTTTCTTCCTTCCTTCCTTCCTTCCTCCCTCCCTCCCTCCCTCCCCCCCCCCTCCCTTCTTCCTTCCTTACTTTCTTTCTTCCTTCTTTCCTTCCTAGACACAATGTCATTGTTCATATTCAAGGGCTATGATTCATAAATTTTTTCAGCGTATGTTTTGTTTAAAATTTAATCTGGAGACCAAATATCAAAAACCCAGAATTACAGTGAGGCAAGTGAAGTTCTCATTTTGGATGTGATGCCAAAAAAAACCTCAGTAATGACGATAAGTAATATTTAATGTCATATTTTAAAATATTAAAAAATAAGAAAAAACCCATAATCCATGATGAACACATTGTTTTAAAAAAATTTTAATATAATTTTGTCAAACTGGCTTACATACAACACCCAGTGCTCATCCCAACAAGTGCCCTCCTCAATGCCCACCACCCACTTTCCCCTCCCCCCCACCCCACATCAACCCTCAGTTTGTTCTCTGTATTTAAGAGTCTCTTATGCTTTGCCTCCCTCCCTCTCTGTTTGTAAGTTTTGTTTTTGTTTTTGTTTTTTTTTTAATAAAGGCAGGATCCAGCTCTGTATTTGTGTGATCTTCACTCATGCTAATGATGGACACAATTCAAATAAAATTTTAACAAAACAGATGGCTAGTCTGTGAGCCATAGGTAACTTACTTGATTTTTTTTAAAGATCGCATTAAATATTCCTTACGTCAATTACTGAGTTTTTTTGGCATCCCCTTCAATTTTGTGCCCAAGGCAAATGCCTCGTTTGCCTCATCCTAGTACTGGCTTAGTAATCTTAAGAGAAAGCCCAATGATAATATTGGTCCAAATATAATGGTTTGGGTTAAAGTGGGGGTTGGGGACCCACAAGCTTCCCCAGGGGAATCTGGTTGTCCTTCTCCTGCCATCTCTCCCCATTCCCTTTGCCACCACACCGTGCTAGCAGTGTCTGAGGTCCTCAGACCCTAAGACTGAGAAACTTTAGGGAACATCTAAGTCTGGATAACATTCAATATGGGGGAAATGGAGCTCTTTCATGTAGAATTTGAATCCTAATTAAGAAAAAAAAAAGCAGATTATTGGAGTCATTTAAGTCCTGCCTTATTATTCTAATATGGCAGAGATGAAATTCAAATGATAGGTAAAGAGTTCCTTTTCAGATACATCTTGAAACTCAAATTGCATTTCACTTTGCCCCTCTGGCATTTTTCTTTGTCATGGTTTTATGTTACATTTTTATTTCAAATGCAATAACCACATGTGTGCGTGCACATGGGCGATCTGAAACTAAGATTTGTTGGATCTCCTTCAGGTTGGCATTTACTTGATTAAAGCTTAAAGAAATATCGGAATTATGAGTATATTTTCTCCTCAAAAAACTCTTCTTGAGGGGCAGGCACCTGGGTGGCTCAGTTGGTTAAGCATCTGACTTCAGCTCAGGTCCTGATCTTGTGGTGCGTGAGTTCGAACCCCATGTCGGGCTCTGTGCTGACGGCTCGGAGCCTAGAGCCTGCTTCTGTGTCTCCCTCACTCTCTGCCCCTCCCCCACCTCTCAAAAATAAGTAAACATTAAAATAAATAAATAAGTAAATAAATAAATACTCTTCTTGAGAAGAAAGGAGCAGCTCCAAGAGCAGGCCACAGGTGAGCATGCCTGAACTTCTGAGGAACCCTTGCATTTTTACCCCTGACCCTCAGCAGAGGACTGATCTTTACTTCTCTCTGGGACCAGCTGATGCTCACCTTCTTGCTGTTTAATAGGTGTTTCCACACATACAATGTATGATTCTTTTTATTACTATTATTTTTTCAAGTCTAGTTACTTTGGGGGGGGGGGGGAGAACCCCAAGCAGGCTCCTCACTGTCCACGCAGAGCCCGGTATGGGGCTCAAACTCACAAACCATGAGATCATGACCTGAACCGAAGTCAAGAGTCGGACGCTTAACCGGCTGAGCCACCCGGGCGCCCCACGATGTGTGATTTAGTGTATCGTCACACAGAAGCCTAGCTATTGAGCACGTGTAGACCTTATTCCTTTCCCACCCACAACAATCCCCATGTGCACCTAGGGATAGTGTCAAAGCTGAGATCTTTACTTGAAAGACTCTCGGCACTTTTTTCTTTGCCTAAATGTGACTTTCTTGGCCAAGAGTTACCCATCACTGGTCCTACAACCTCTAAAACTCCAATCCTTGGAACCTTGTCAACATGATACCCATAATTAGGGCATGTCCTCCCATCCATCTATTTAAGGGTCCTGTCACAAGAAAATGGTACCCAGACTTCTTAAATAGAACTATAATAACTTTGGGGACTTTCATTTCCAATGTACTACATCCCGCAAATGACCTCAGTCTGATAGGCAATTTGGGAACTTTTTTCCCCTTGAACCAAGATCAGCCTGCTAAATCTCTAACCTAGTGCACAAAATATGTGGATGTATCTTTTAATATCAGTAGAAGAGATACCACAGTTCAATTTTTCCGATGGTATACGGAAGGACACAATCTATACACTGGTTTACCTCTTAAAAGCTGTGCAAACTTGGACAATTTTCTCAGGAAGAAAATAGCCACAGATGTTAATTATACTTCCACAAAAGATCATTCTAAGTATACATTGGGATCACATCCATGATTCAAAGGCTGAACCAGTATTCATTGAGAATGTTTAATTTTGTGACCCTTTGAAGACCCTGTGATCTTCAAAGAGGACAGTGGGGTGAGTTGCTGAGTGTGTGCACAATGTGGCCTTTAATTGATGAGGTCACAGCTTAATCATTTTCCCTGTGAAGAGGGCTTATGATAGTTATGCTGAATGTACAGAGTTATCAGAAGCAAAGGTACAAGAAGAGAATAAAGTGGTCGACAACCAGGAGTAACTCCTAATCGCTGAGTGATGTGATGCTTAAGATTATTTTAGTCTTCACATTTTGAGGAGAGGTCAAGGTGATTATTTTGGAGTGGACCCAGAAACTACATGTGTGAAAATGGAAAGATACAGAGCAAGAAGAAGCATGTGCAGGTGTTGATTTCCCTGATGTGCCAAGGATGTTCCTAACCTCACTGCCATGCTTAGTCTGTAAAATGTGTAACCAGGATCTTCTTTTTCCAATGGGGAGTTGGAGGAAACGTATCTTCTTGTTTATTGTCTGTATCCATGCAATAACCATTTTCTGAGCCTCTCTAACCCTCCAGCTGGTAAATAGGTAGTAGGGATATAAAAGCTGTGAGTTTTATCCTCAGTGAACTAATAATGCAATAACGACAAATGACTTGGAAACTAGCAACTACAATAGAGATAAGATCAGAGCAGGGAATGATGCATAATGAAAGCATAAATTTATCTTTTTCAAAGGGCTTTCTCATCTGTTAACTTGATCATCACCCCAACCCTGTGAGGTGTACCATGTGCACTCACTCACTCTCTGTGGTGGGCATGTGCTGTATTTTTAGCTGCCTCACAACTTGGAATATATCCTCCCTTCCTTGGGGTCACTTTTCCCCGCATAAGCCTGACCGTGCACCCTCTCCCAGCCTCCTGAAGCCAAAATGTAAACCTGGGAACCAACATACCAACAATCAGAAGCACCCAGTCTAGACCTCATTTTGGAGCAATAAACCAAAGTAGAAGTTGGTACCAAGAGTGACAGTTACCGTGGAGTTCTTGGGAACACTGCAAAAAGCATGGCAACAAATGCTCTGTGTGACGGGTGGTCTCCTCACCAGATGGGGCTGGGGTCTAGCTTTCAACTCTAACCAGGGAGCTTCATCTCATGCTGTTGTGCAGATTTCCTGTTGAGTCTATGAACTATTCAGTATCTTTTAAAATAAACTTTTTTTCTGCTTAAAATTGCAAATGTGGATTCTGTTGCTTGAAAAGAACTTCGACCCTTCCACCTATATTTTACAGACAAGAAAGCTCAATTTCAAAATGCAGAGACTTATCCAAGATAGTTAGGAAATGACTGAGATGTAGCTCAAAACCAGGACTCCTGTACGATTCCAAAGCCTTTTTGTTTCCACCGGTCATGTTTTCTTACATTGCAATGCATGCCAGTCTCGTGGCCTGACGAACGCAATGAACTACGGAGAGAGGAAACCTGTAAAACACGGAGGAGATCAGTATCTGTATGCTCAGAATCTGCTTCAGTTATTGTGAGCGTATGCCCTAGATAACCAGGAGTGTCCTGGTTTACAATGCCATCTTTCTGCCCAAAGGTTTGATTTAGGTGCCATGGGGAATCTAAAATACTGACTGATTTATTTTGTGTTTATTTTGTGTTTCCAAATGCGATTTCTTAAAAATTACTTTTGTAAAAGCATTTCATTTTTACTTTCTTTTCCCCCCATTAGTTTATTTTTCCAGATTTCCTGAAATATGACTGACAAATGAAAATCGTATGTATTTAAGGTACACAAGGTGATATATATATATATATATATATATGATCATCACAACCAAGCTAATAAAAACATCTATTATGTCACATAGTTATCTTTTTTACATTTTCATGTTTTTTTAAGTGTATTTATTTATTTTGAGAGAGACAGAGTATAAGCAGGGAGGGACAGAGGCAGAGAGAGAGAGGGAGAATCTTAAGCAGACTCTGCACTATCAGCAATGAGCCTGAAGCAGGGCTGAGACAGACGTGGGGCTTGAACTCACTCAGATCATGACGTGAGCCAAAATCAAGAGTCTGACGCTCAACCAACTGAGCCACCCGCGTGCCCTGACAGCTATCTTTTGTGTGTGTGTGTGTGTGTGTGTGTGTGTGGTGAGCACACTTAAGATATATTCTGTTAGCAAATTTCAGGTATGTAATATCATATAATAGATTACGTCTCCAGGACTTACTCATCCTATAACTGAACATTTGTACCCTTTGATCAATCTCTCTCTTCCCCACTCCCCACCTCCACACCCCTGGTAACTATCTTTCTACTCTCTGTTACTATGAGTTTGACTCCTTTTTTAAAGATTTTTTTTTTAAGGTTCCATATATAAATGAGAACCTGCTATTTGTGTCAGACTTATTTCATTTAGCATAATAATTCATTTCTCCATTAAATCATCAGAAATTTGTTGAACGCTTACTCTGTACTGAATGCTAACCTCAATGCAAAGTCTTGGAAAGACATTCAACGTGAAGGTGGCCTTCCCGTCTGTCCTTTACTATCAGTGTGACCTTGAAAAAGGTAACGAATCCCCAAATCTCATGTGTCTTAACTGTAACATCCTCACTGCTCTCAAAAGTGTTCCAGTTTAGATGATAAAGTATAAGGATGATTTCTAAGGATAGGTGCTCAACAAATTTCTATTAAATTAAGAAAGCAATAGACTGATTATGAGCATATCTGACACATAACTCAGTCCTTTGGGAAAGAAAGGCCTGGGGTTAAATAGAGGAAAATCAATAGGGAATTCCTCAGAAAACTACGTTTTCTACAAATTGGATATTGTTTTCCCCACCCAGTGTTTCCTCTAGTAATGCACTTGGTAAGCCTTGCTACAGGTGCAGTTTCTAGAACTATCACAAATATACACATACACACACAGGCTTCAAAGCTAAAAATGAGGAATCATTTGGGCATCTTCACTCCAAAACCAGAAGCTCAAACTTTCTACTATTTATATATCAAAAGGAAAACTTTCGTTAAAATCCTTGATGTGTACATTTATAATTGACTTTAACTTAATGACATATTTCCCACTTTGTCATCAAAGTGTGTCAGTCAAAAGTAATAGTAATTGGCCTACAGTGCAATTATGTTTTGACAAATAAATTAATAATGAGTCAACAAGCTTTCTAGAAACGGAAATTTCTTACTTTTTAAATTAATAATTGGAGTCTCTGTCTCAACATGGCCCTGTGTTTCTCTGTTAGAATGTTACAGGGGATGCCACAAAGAAGCAGCATTTTTGTTTTAAGTCTGCGAATGAGCAAATGGACTAAAATAAAGGGATCTACATAAAATTAAGGCAAAATCCAAAGTGACTTCAATCTGTGTCTTTATTCAGGCTAATATGCTAAAAAAATGGCTTTCCTTGGTCATGCCAAAATACTCTCTCTAGATTCACAAGTTTCTCAGTTGCTTTGAGTTCTATGATTTATGTCTTCACTGCTTTGAAACTACACGAGACGCAGCTTGCCACAAAGATAGAAGTGTAAATGTGGTTGTAGAAACATAGAGATGTAGTTATCAATGGAGATATATACATATCCACAGGAAAGTTCAAATGAGAAAAAAGGAAAAGAAGAAAATTTATGAAGAAAAGAGATGAGAGCTGTGAAATTTATTCAGGACTCCCCAGCAGCCAAGATAAAAAGGGAAAGAGAATTGATGATATACTAACAAGGTGTCTCAAACGCGTTCCGTAAAGTATTTCATCATAATCTGTCCTAACAGGCTGTCCATCATTTGCTGTCTAGAGGCAAATTTGGGGTGTCCATCTTGTGTTCAGTGCTCTCTTTAGGAGATCACAATGATCAGTACGTGCACTATCTAAGCAAAAATAGAAGGCAAAAAATGAGAATTTATATTCCCAAAGTGATGGTAATTTGACACCAGTCAGGCCACTTTTTTGTCCTTATGACCTGGGTGTTCTTAGGACAGCCGCCCTTCATTTAAAAATGACTGGGAAATAACAACAACTCAACAGATTGCCATCAGGGCTATCATGACCTTGCACCAAGTAGTGCTTTATGAGCTATAAAGTTTTGTACAGACACCAGCAGCCATTACTGCCATCACCGTGCTTGTGCTTAGGAAAGCATGTGGGTGGGGAAGGTCAGAGGGAGATGAACATGTGCCACAGACACAAATTTTCGGGGTCATCTGAGCCAATTTTTCTCCAGCACTTCTAATGGAACACGTGTCCTCAGCATGCTTGAAAAAGCCCAGACTCCAGCAAGGCCCATGATGACCTCAAACCCTTCAGCCACACCCTTCTGTAAGGGGATACAGGGCTTTTGGTAAGTAAGTTTTGGGGGGCAAGTAACTCCTTGCTTTTGGAGCTGTGGTCAGCACAGAAGATGATACAGAGCAGATGAGATTCTGAACAGCGCACAAAACTTGCTCCTGGCTTCTGCTTCCCCGATTCTGTCTCACTCTGTCTTGTGTCTCACTTCCTCTCTCGTGCCTCTCAGCTTAGAATGGGCTGATACAAATTAATTTTCAATTTTTAAAGAAGCACTGGGTTATTTCTTAATCTGGTGTTCAGTCTTTTTTTAAATACACAGCCTTACATCACAGTCCAGGTGTGCCTTTGTGAGTTCCAGCAATTTTATTTAAGAAAACACGTAGGGGCATATTCTATAAACGATAATCTATTTCAATAATCATATTTATTGAGAACTGTCGGGCACTAAGCTGGGTCCTGTACCTTCATGATCTCATGTCATCCTTTCAAAAGTCCTATCAGATGGGATCTTTTATTACCCCGTTTTACATATTTGTAAACTGAGATTTTAAAGAAAGTCAGACTCAAGCTTCAGTTTTAATGTCACTTATTAAGAGAAGTGTTCCCTTATACCCTGTCTAATATGGCACCGCTAAGTCATTCTGTATCAAATCAATCCACTTACTTGCTTTATAGCATTTATTAGAATCTGCATTTATTTATGGGCTTATTCACTGTATGTCTTCCCCACAAGAATCTAAGCTCCAGAGGCAGGAATCACACGTGCCTTGTCCACTTGTATCGTCAGTGCCTTGCAACTGTGACAATATAGGCACAAAACAAACTGTTGAATTAATGAATAAATAGACAAATGAATAAATGACTCCAAAGTGTAGATCTTTAAAAATTCTCCTTCCTCCGCAATCTGTTAGGTTGTGTGTGTATGCAGGCATGTACGTATGTATTTATTGCAGCATAAAGCAGGCATTAAGCAAATTATGAATGCCTCTTGTGTCCCACGATGAGTTTATTTCAAATTGAGAGCAAGAGCGTAAAATCATTTTCTATAGGTCACCAAAGACACTCGTAATATATTCCTGAAATGAAAAACAGCTTCGGAATTTATGTGGCCACTTCATGATATTTAGCCCTTTGATCCCTGCAGTCTTTCAGCTCTATTTGATCCGAATCACGGCTGGGAAGCGTAAGAGAAAATGAATTGTGCCAATAAATATTTACTTTCTTCTCTTTTCTATATGCCTAGAGAGCTGCTTCTACCTAAACTGTTCTAAGGGTGGAAATTAAGTTCATCATTTGAATGGCTTTGTGAAAAAGCCAGTGAAAGAAAACATTGCTAAGGCAGAGTATTTGTTTTTCTGCTGTTACTGTGTACGGATTGCTTCTGAATCGCTTAAAATGCAGGCATCTGATTTTTAAGAAATTCAAAAGGCTTAAGTTACAAAATCAGCAAGCTCAACTAATGCATCCTCATACAGGCTGTGAAAGCACCTCTCTGTCCTGTTATCTCCAGGTACAGAAAGTGCTAGGCTACCTTTTCACTACTTCCCCCACGACACGTGTAACCCTAAGGACCAGTCCCAACGCAAAGCACATGCGCGCCCGCGCACGCACACATGCCATCTTTCTCTGGCTAAATCCTCCTCCGGTTCATGGTATCACTCCTTTGTGACCTTATCCAAGAAAGTCTTCCAGGACCAGTGCCCTCCCCCCACACTGTATAGGATCCTCTCCTGACTGTTCCTCTACAGCTTTTTTCCATTGCACTCACTGTAGTCTATTGATTGACTTTACCTGTTTCGCTATCTTACTCATGGGAGATGAGGTGTAGCAACAACTCTGTGTTGCTCGCATCCATATTCCCAGGACCTAGCTCAGTGCCTGATGAATAATAGGTTTTAATAACTATTCATGGAATAATTTAATGAATGAGAAGATTGAATCGAGTTCCTTTCTCGGAGAATGGTGAATGGCCAATGAGTCTGGATAGAAAGTATCCCATGAAATGCCTCCTGGTGGGACTTGAATGTCCTGTCTCCACCACCATCTGGACCCTGAGCTTGAAACCCTGAGTAAACTCACTGGTGAAGTGTGAGGCAGAAAGGGCAAAGTGAGGGCAGAGTTTCAGGGGGGAAACATTTCTGACGAGAAAACATGGGAACTGAAGGGAATCAATGACTCTTGAGTGGTAAGAGAGACTTTTTAGGTAGAACTTCACCTAGGAAAAATATTTGAGCCAAATTCCAAGGCGGTTTTTGTTATGCCCCCAGGGCTACTGCAATGGGACAGCCTATTGCTTTGAAGAATATGCATCTTATTTATTTGCTTTAAGGTTTTTTTTTTTTTTTTAATTTATTTATTTTGAGAAAGACCGAGAGAGCATGAGCAGGGGAGGAGCAGAGAGAGAGAGAGAGAGAGAGAGAGAGAGAGAGAGACAGGACGAATCCCAAGCAGGCTCTACACTGTCAGCGCAGAGCCTGAGCCAAAATCAAGAGCCAATGCTTAACCTAGCCATCCAGGTGTCCCAAAGCATATGCATTTAAAAAAGAGTGAGCCTCCTTAGACTTCAACTTTCATAAAGTTCCCTGTGAAGGATAGAAAAATCAGTAACAAAGGCCTGAACATGGGGATGTTAAGGAAGTGCAGACAGAAGGAATGTGAATCCTTTGTGGTGATTTTCCAGTCCTCAACAAAGAAGTAACAGTTCTAGAACATACTGACATGGGACATGGACCAGAACTGGACCCAGAATTGAAGCAGTGATTGCAAATAACCCAGGCAGTGAAAGAAAAGATAACTTTCCACTAGCATCACTTGGTTAATGATACAGCCAGTTTTCTATGGATACAGAATTAAGGTTCACAATAAACATGTGCATAAAAATTCTATGTATTTATTTAGTATGTAACTTGAATGCAATGTACGCTGCAATGTATTTGCTTTCTTGGTACTGGATCAGTCATACTTTGATTATATCAAGTTCTGAACCAAGTTCTAAACCAATGTTTACTTATTTAAATAAATAAACCAATGATTTTTTTTTTTTTTTTTTTTTTTTTTTTTTTTTTTTGAGAAAGAGCACAAGCAGGGGAGGGGCAGAGAGAGGGAGACACAGAATCCAAAGCAGGCTCCAGGCTCTGAGCTGTCAGCACAGAGCCCAACGTGGGGCTCAAACCCATGAACCGCAACATCATGACCTGAGCCGAAGTTGGATGCTTAACAGACCGAGCCACCCAAGTGCCCCAGAAGCAACTCTCCTAACCTCTTTTTCCATTCTTCTGTACTCATCTCTTGCCCCAGGCTCACCAACCCATCTAGAGGTATTTTAATCAGTCTTGTTTTGGGATTATGTCTATACAACATTCTATGTGTTGTTCCCTCCCTAAAATGACTACCCTAACCCATTCTTCATATGACTAATTCCTACTCATCCTTTGAAATATAGCTCGTGCATTACTCTATCATTTTTTTCTGGGGAAATTTTCCTTGGTGTACCATTTTGGAATAATGTCTCCATTTCCTGGTTCTCATATCACCTATGTAGATGAATCTTACTTTATTTACTTGTACTTTTTCAAAGAACATATACATCATTTTTACATTTTCATTATTATAAATAAATCTGCAATGAACCTGCTTACAACTCATACATTTGCATATTTATATAGAATGCTCTGGACCAGCTTAGATGCCATTAAAATAACCTGATTCATGAAATAATTTACCTGTGAAGGTGCCTGGGACTGTTTAAATGTCATAAACACTTCTTTACTATTTGGGAGTCAATAATTTCAAGTTAATTTTAATTATTGTATTTTTATACAGAATCAAGTATTTCATGTAATCTTTACATTTTTATTAGATTCTCTGTGTCTGTGTTTATTTTCTAATTTGTTAATTTTATATGTTTTTCACTCTTCCCTTTCATTAGTTACCGTGTACTTGTTTTAGTAATTGTGGGATCATTTATCAATTCTATTTTATTTCCTAATACATTAATTTCTGCTTTTATCTTTACCAATTCCCTCATGTTTTCCTTTCATAATACCTTTTGTTTTACTATAATATTCTTGTTGGATGGTCAATTAATGTATTGCTGTGATTTCTTATGATTAAATTAATATTTTTAAGTTATACATTTACCTCTGAATATAGCTTCAACTTCACCTTGTAGTAGAATTTAGAGCATTTTTATTATTGCTATTACCCAGATATTGACCAACAGCAGTTTTTTTAATGTTTATTTTTGAGAGAGAGAGAGACAGAGCACAAGTCAGGGAGAGGCAGAGAGAGAGAGAGAGAAGGAGACACAGAATCCGAAGCAGACTTCAGGCTCTGAGCTGTCAGCACAGAGCCCGACGTGGGGCTCAAAGTCACCAACAGTGAGACCATGACCTGAGGTGAAATCAGATGCTTAACCAACTGAACCCCCCAGGTGCCCCTGATCCACGGAAGTTTTAATTTCCTCTTTGACGTCAGAGTTTACCATAAGATTTTGTTTTTCAGTTTGCAGTATTTTCATGTTGATATGTTTGTGCTTATGTTCATTTAATTTAATGTATCTATTAATACTATTTTGAATTTTATCATTTATTTGCACTATAGTTTTGTTTATATTTTATCTAATTGGTATTTTAAAGATCGAAGGCATATTGACATCCCGATTCTCATTTGTACACATGCACATGCGCATGTTTGGGTAAATAATTATATGTGTGTATATATAAATAGGCAAGTCAGAAACTGAGTAGTAATGTGGCAGTGGTTCTGTTTAAGGAGTTAGAGAAAGGTAATACTTTCTTCTAACCACATGCACTTGTGTGGAAGTATTACTTATATATTTATATATTTATATAAATTTATATAAATTATATATATTTATATAATATTTATATATTACTTCTTATATACTGTATGATATAGTACTTTGTGTAATATTTAAAATATTTTTATGATCAGGGAATTTGCACCTATCTTCTCTTTACGTATATGATTACCAGTGTTATTTCCCATTAAATGTCTTCACTGACACATTAATTCATTCAACAAGTATTTACTGACTGCCTTTATTTATTTATTTTTGTTTATTTATTTTGAGGAGCGGTAGAGGGGGAGAGAGAGAGAAAGAGGAGAGAGGATCCCAAGCAGACTTCACGCTTAGTGCAGAGTCTGACGTGGGGCTCAATCTCATGATTGTGAGATCATGACCTGAGCCCAAATCAAGAGGCAGATGCTTAACCAACCGAGCCACCCAGGCGCCCCTTACATTAAAGTGCCTGTAATGTGCCAGGTACAATGTACAGGGGATACGATGAAGGCACAGTGGACATCGTGGATCCAGTCGTCACTGATGGTCATTTAAACATACAAATTCCACGTCAGTGAGGGGTGTTTGGTTTGCATGGGCTGGTTTTGTCCGTTTATTAACTGGATATATTTATTGTCCTACAACACTCCGCACATTGGTTCCTTTGTCTTCTGTCATTGCACATTCAAAAGGGGGAGGGGAGAGTGTATATCTTCTCTATAGGTGACATGTTTCAGCTCTATGGTTTTGCAATTTTTATTTGTTCTTGAATTTCAATAACCTCACCGAATTAAGTCTCAATCTTGGTATTTTTCTGATTGTTTTCAAAAGCCAGTGACATCTTGCCCGATATCCCCTTGGTCCGCCTGAATTTATCTGTAGGTGAAGACGGTTCCAAGGATGCTTGCGGTTTCCCATCTCGAAACTTGGATTCGCTCTTTTCCTCCTCCCGAAGGCTTCCTCCAGTGCCAGGAGGTTGCTTGGTTGCGCACCATCACAGAATGGCAGAGTCGATGCCAACAGAACCAACCTCAACAATGGAGGCCGGAGGGCGGCTAAGTGCCCCAGCCTCCTGTTTGCTGGTGGGACCACTCTGAGCTGTGTTGCGTTCTTGCACCTCTGATCTAGGGGCCCATCGTCGAAAACAGCTCATCAACATATTCTTCACTCCCTTCTTTTTCCCACTTTCCCCTCTTCCTTGGTGTCCTGAGACTACCTCTCCAATAAACTACGCGCACTCAAACTAAGGCGAAAAAGGTGCACACTTAAAGATTCATACATTTCTCCACTTGAGAAAAAAATTCTATTCTACATTTTTCTATGGTTTATTCGGTTATTGTATTCAATAACTCCGATCTTCATGCAAACACCTCACTTCCATGTACTTCATTTCATCGCTGATTCCTTTCCCTCTTGGCCCATTTCAACTTCATTTTGTAGGCTGTTTTTCAAACTGGACCTTCCAATAACTGATTCTATTTTCTGCACCTCAATTCTATTCATTGCCGCTTCCGGGGTGGTTTTACATACTGCGGCATAATCTTTTTTAATTTCTTTCCTCAGTGCTGCCATTTTCCACTTCATCTCAGGCTCTTAGTATCTCCTGTGGAATGGCTTGCATTTTGTCTCAGGTTGGGCTCCTTGGAAAGCAGAGTCTGAGAAGGAGTCTAGCGTGAAATATGTGTATTGGGAGTGCTGTTGGATCAGCACTTGTGAGATGCGGGGGACAATACCCGACTGGGCAGAGGTCGAAATCAAACACCGGTGTAGTTCCCAATGACAGCATCGGCCAACCTCAAGGGGAGTTGTCTGGAGCTACGAAGACACATTCCTGACGTCTCCTGTGAGGCCAGAATGGCCAGGCCTTTGTAACTCTAGCTGTGTTTGTCAGTGGCTGTTGGCCACCTAGGGGAGGGTTGACTTAGGGCTAAGTGGCTCTGCTGCTGAGTCAACCCCAGGCTGACAGCTCCTCCTAGTAACACACCTGCCAGCTCCTGGATCAAATCTCTCCCGGGGGGGGGGGGGGGGAGTGGCGCAAGAACTGGGTGGCACATCTCAGAGTCCATCGTTATTCATTCTCCAACCATCATTTTTAATTCATAGTTGATTCCATCTCTTTGAGGGTGCCATTGAGGATGTCTCACACTTTCTGTATTTCTTTGAACATTTCCTTTGAAATGTTCCAGTTCCTCACTTTTCGTCTTCATTATAAATTTGGTATTCCCTTCCCGGGGGACTTGTGTGTTTGGAACACTCTTTTACTATTACTCATTACTGTTACCGAACAGCCAACTTGTTCTGAGCCATCTCTTTTCCCTGAATGCCGTGAATGGAATTCTTTTAATTCGCTCTCCATTTGCCTGGGCACTGGTTCCATTTTATTGTCAGGACATGTATCCTAAACGGCTGGATATTGATAATGTCGGGTGTTTGTGTGCATCATTGGATCTTGGGAGGGGGAGGGGTGCAGTGAGCGGTGGGGTAAGGCTGCTGGTGACCAGGATCCTGCCGCCACGAGTCACGGGGCCTGCAGGTTTGCACATGCCATTCCCTGTGCCTGAAGCACGTGTCCTTCTGCAGTTTGCCCGCCACTTGGAGATGTATTCTGTAGCTCTCAGTTCAGAAGTCACTCCTCAGGAAAGTTGTCCCTGATCCCTGTAACCAGCGTAACACGCCTATTGTAAATACCAACAGTAGGTCTTGATGAAAGGTTGGAAATAATTAAGAATTATTTGCCATTCAATTGACTGTCCTTAGGAATGGAAGGCTAACTAAAACATGTGTTTGACACTCTCCGCCATTTCATTTTTATGTTTTTACAGCACTTAGCTCAGTTCCAATTTTATTGGTGTCAGAATGATTTTTTCTTAGTCAAATCTGTCACTAGACATGAGATCAGAAAGTAGGTATGTTTACTCGCCCCTGTATCTCAGCACCTCGCACAACGCTCAGTATCTGTAGGTGCTCAATAAACTGCAGTTGAATGTAATGTATGAGTAAACGGAAGAATGAAAAAGAAAAAGAAAAGAAAAAGATTGTGCTGGATACCAAAAGTTGGTTCATTAGATTTCCAAGTCCATATGACCCCTTACAAATGCTCCTGTTTTATAGGCTTTGAATGCAAATGTTTTTGAAAGTAAAAGAAAGGTTGCTGTCAAATAGTTCTCAAAGATCTGTGATCCTCAATACCACTATTGGAAAGAGATAAAATGATGAGGCACCTGGACGCCTGGGTGGCTCAGTCAGTTAAGCCTCAGACTTCAGCTCAGGTCACGATCTCTCGGTCTGTGGGTTTGAGCCCCGCGTTGGGCTCTGTGCTGACAGCTCAGAGCCTGGAGCCTACTTCGGATTCTGTGTCTCCCTCTCTCTCTCTCTCTGCCTCTCTCTTTCAAAAAGAATGTTTAAAAATTTTTTAAAAATAGGGAAAGAGGTAAAATACAGAGTCCTTGGCTTTGAGGGGCTTTTAACCAGAGAGGAAACACTTTCTAGAACAATGCATCCAAAGTAGGGCCCATCAGTCATGATATTAGAAAATTCATGTGTACTTGTTGTTCTGGTGAATATTTAATATGAGTGGATGGGAAAACGTACTCATTTCTTATCAATATTTTCAGGTTAGTAAGAGAGAATCAGGATGTTTTAACGTTAAACCAGTTCATCATTAAAGCGTCAGAGTGATTTTCCAGGTGATGGGGAAAAGTGTACTTCTGCCTTTTTGTTTTGTTACATCTTGTTTTGAAACATCCTAAAATCACCCCAGGGGAATTAACCTTTCAAATTTTATGTTACAAAAAGAACATTCAGCTTCTCCAGCCTTCAAAGAGTTTTTATTGAGGAAATCTGCACAAACTCATTTGTTTCTTCTAAATTTGCATATTCTCAAAAACAATTATGTGTTTTGCATATTATAAAATTTATGTCCAAGTTTAAGGCAGATAAGTTATCTTCACTGGTGAGTGTTTGAAATATATTTATGTTCTGGTAACCTGAGAACTATCTCACGTTGCCCATAAAGGTCTGTGAATGTCAAATACTTTGAAATATTTTCCAAAAAGAAACTGATGGTCCTATAAAAGCCTTTATTCCGTTCTAAAAAAAAAAAAAAATCTCGATTCTCCCTCCCCTGGAAAATAATTGAATGCTCAGTTTATATGTTCTGACTATCCGTCCTTTTTCCCCTGGAGCTCTTTTTCTTCCCAGACAACATCTCCCTCCTTTTATTATCTCTTCAGCCTGAATATTGCAATTCCCATGGAGAGTGTGATTTTTGTCCACAATGGTAAATTGCATACCCCTTTAAAAAAAACTAAAACTCTTTTAAAGAACTTATAGTCTAATACTTTTTAAAAACATAAATATCTTCCTTCCATGATAAGCACACTTCTTTTTTTTTAATGTTTATTTATTTTGAGAGAGAGAGAGAAAGAGAGAGAGAAAGAGCACAAGGTGGGGAAGGACAGAGAGAGAAGGAGACACAGAATCCGAAGCAGGCTCCAGGCTCGGAGCTGTCAGCACAGAGCCCGATGCAGGCTCGAAATCACAAGCTGTGAGATCATGACCTGAGCTGAAGTCAGACACTGAACAACTGAGCCACCCAGGTGCCCCTACACATTTCTAACATAAGGAGTGATTCACGATTTGGAGTGAGAAGTTCACTGCCAGGTCATTAATCATTTTGATACCAAAAAATAACTAATGAGTGTGAAATAGTTTCTGAGAGGCCTAAATGAGCCATTCTGTGATTTGTTATCTCTACTTCAAAGAACTCTTATTTTCATTTCTTTAATTTTGAGCATAGAATGTTTTTATGCTCTTGATAAGTCCCCTTACTATGCTACCCCAACTTACCAAAATATATAGACTAACCAGACTATTTCACAGAGCGGGAAACTGAGTCCCAAAGAGATGAAGAGACTTATCCGGTATATTAATCAGGTCTTAGTTGCAAGCAACAGAAATGAAAAAGGGCAAATTTATGCAAAAAAAAAAAAAAAAAAAAGGTATTACACAGCTCTCTGGGAAAATAAAAAGCCATTTTTAGAGTAGTCAGGAGCAATACCCAAAATCATGTCACAGAATTGGTCCACTGGAGGAGCGCCTGGGTGGCTCAGTGGGTTAAGCGTCTGACTTTAGCTCTGCCGGGATCTCACGGCTGACTATTTCAAGCCCCGCGTCAGGCTCAGTGCTGACAGCTCAGAGCTTGGAGCCTGCTTCAAATTCTGTGTCTCCCTCTCTCTCTGCCCCTTCCCTGCTCGGCTCTGTCTCTTTCTCTCTCTCTCAAAAATAAACATCAAAAAAGAAAAAAAGAATTGGTCTACTAGAAATACTACTGTCTCTATGGCTGGGCAAAATAGCTTTTGCATTGACAATCCCATCCCTACCCCCACCTAGCTACTAGACTCTGGAGGCAGGTCTCACTAGAATCACGGCCATTACCATCCCTAGAAACCCGAAGCCTGGCAGCTGCTCCCTTCTCACTGAGACAGATTTTCAGACTCTAGTTCTGTGCTTCTGTAGCTGGTGATTCAAAATCTGGGTCAGCCAAACCTGTTTGACGTAGTCTGGGTTGCACAGTATGGTTGCAAACAAAGCTACAAAAAAGCTGGGGAGGAAACTATTCATAATTGTCAAGTGTATAGTGAGAGGCAAATCTGGGAATTTCCTAAGCAGAGAAGGAGAGTTAATATACTGCACAGGATTACATAGACATTTTCTCTGTTCCTCCTTCTCTCTCTGTCTCTGTGTCTTTGTGTGTGTGTGTCTGTCTCTCTTAATGTCTACAGTTTGTAAGAATAAGACATGCCATATACAGAGATGCTTTTCATTATATTTTTCCTAACCAAAACCACCAAAGTCATTTCAGAAGTCTCTCGGAGCCGCAAACATTCCCACAGCCTTATGTTTCGACTGCCCTTACAACTACCTTATAGCTCCTTTCTACAGCTGGAGAAGGAAGGCCATTTTAGGCCTGACAATCCCAATGTGAAAACGGTCTACAATACCAGCAGAGAGTACCAAACTGGATGGGTATGCAGGGAAGGAAAGTGAAGAATGATGTGAAGGAAGAAGGAGAACAGATTCAAGTGGGAGAATCACCTCCTTAATGTATAAAACATAAAGTTCTCTCAGGGGTGTCAGGATGAAGGAAGGCTGCCGTCTACACCAGTGACCCTGAGACCTTCCCTTGGAAGAAGTTGTTTATTTATTGTTTTTTTTTCAATTTTTTAAGCTTATTCATTTATTTTGAGAGAGTTACTACAAGCAGGGATGAGGCAGAGAGAGAGGGAAAGAGAACCTCAAGCAGGCTCTGTGCTGCCAGTGCAGATCCCGACACAGGGCTCAAACCCATAAACTGTGAGATCACGACCTGTGCTGAAATCAAGAGTCAGATGTTCAACCCACTGAGCCACCCAGGCACCCTGGAATATGTTGTTTATTTAATTAAAGAGTTGACTTTTTTACAAGTGATGGCACTATGAGATAGAGCATGGGCATAGAGAAGCCATGTTCTGGCCTCCTCCTAAGCCCATCTCCCACTGCCCCCTACTCCTCAATGCTGTGTTCCAGCTCTTGTGTCATTCCTTAGCTCTTTAACTCACCACATTATTATCCCCACATAACATTTCTTACCTGGTTTCCATTGCCTTGAGCTTCTCCATTCTTTTCTACCTGGTTAATGCCTACTTATCACACACCTTCCACAGAAGACTTTCCTCACACATGCCACCCCCATACCGGGTCACCCTCCTACAGATCTGCAGCTCTGGGTGGTTTATGAAAGCTGTGGAGGCAAAATGATAGTGTACTTCATTGCGCTGTGCCCTCCAACTTGTCAGATCGTGTCAGAATAACCTTTGCCAAAACTATTCTGAAGTTTCGTCAACTCTGTGATTGAGTGGGAACAGCCATTTTGGCCAATGGGATCAAACAAGAAAGCGGGCCGGTTTCACCATTTGGCTGAGAAGCCAAACAGAAATATGCAAGTTCATCCAGAAACTAGCTGCAGTGGGTAAACTAATAGCTTTAGAAACGGGATTAAGTTGGCAAAATTAGGACATACATTTGGTATTTCAGGCCCGAATCTCATAAAATTACTTTTTTCTTAAATGAAATGGAACAACAACAAAAAAGGAAACTAGGCTGGACAACCCCAGGATACTGATGGCCACCTATTTCAAACCTGTCCAAGTATGCACCCCTCCCCCAATCCCATATGGGATTAATGAAGACAATTAAAGCAGCTTCTACAATAATAAAAGTTGTGTTGTTTTTGTTTTTACTTTTGGAGCATGTAATGTTTAAATTATTCAAAATAAAATTAAATCAATAAGAATTGAAAATAAATTCTGAAACTGGATATCGGGGCACCTGGATGGCTTTGTCGGTTAAGCCTCCAACTTCGGCTCAGGTCATGATCTCATAGTTGTGAGTTCGAGCCCCAAGTACAGCTCTGTGCCGACAACTCGGAGCCTGGAGCCTTCTTCTAATTCTGTGTCTCCCTTTCTCTCCGTGCCTCCGCACTCATACTCTCTCTCTCTCTCTCTCCCCCTCAGAAATGAAACAAACATTAAACAAATAAGTAAATAAACCTGAATATAAACATACTCCTACAGACTCAGTTATAGTTCAAATAAATCATATACTCATATCCTGGGGGAAGAAGAAACTAAGCCAAGTAACTTCAGAACTCGGTACTTCGATTATGTACACTTAGTCAAAAGTAAAAGTCCAAGATCGGCAAACAAATCCTGAAATCGTATTAGTAGTCACGCTAACAAGTATGAATAATGCATACTTATGCCAGTATGAGTAAAGCAATTCTGAAATTATTACGGGTGTACTGGATGACCAAGGAATGAATATACTGCCGTTGTTGAGAATCAAGGTTTTCACTATGAAAGGAAGAACATCAAAATGTGGAATGAGGGAAAACATGGAAGAATGCTTGGGTTTGAATTAGAATAGGAGGGAAGTCTTCTAGCTCTATCCACCTAAGGGATAGATCAAAAACACTTCCAGGAATGAGGACACTTACTGCTCAGATCATGGTTTCCTAAGTACCATTCAAGGAACTGGGTCCTTGAAAAAATGGCCCTCTCCCAGGTTTGGGAAATGGAAAATGCAGAATGAATTTGGAATATCTTGTTTCACTGGAAAGCAAAAAAATACTCCAAAAAAAAGGAAAAGAAAAAGAAAAGATGAGAATGTATTTTTTTTTTTAATTTATTCATTTTTCAAAGGCAGAGAGAGACAGAGCATGAACGGGGGAGGGGCAGAGAGAGAAGGAGACACAGAAACAGAAGCAGGCTCCAGGTTCCGAGCTATCAGCACAGAGCCCGACGCGGGGCTGAACTCACGGACCGGAAGATCATGACCTGAGCCGAAGTCGGCCACTTAACCGACTGAGCCACCCAGGCGCCCCAAGATGAGAATGTATTAAGAAGACATAGAAGTTGCCTTGGAGCAGCTCACTCTGGCTGGTTCTGGGAAACTTGGGGCATCAAAATAAATAAAACAGCAATGGAACAGAACTAATAAAATAAAAGAAAAAGGAAAGAAAAAAATACGATGCTATATAGCAGAGAGATAGATGACAAGAAAAAAACTTTTTTTTTAATAGTTAGAATTCCAATTAAGCAACACCCATAAGTGTTACCATAAGTAACAAAAACTATGAATTCAGAAAATTACTATTTTTCTGCATCATACTAGAAGCAATCAGGAATGGATCAACAATAGATGCTAAATCTTTTCATGATATTTATGTTTACGTATAGCCTCAGTATAGCTTTCTGCAAAATACTCTACAAAAGGAAGAATATTTCAACTCTCTACTGAAGAAATGGAGAATACTTGTTACCAGTAAGGGGCAAAATGTCGTGTGCCTCCAGATGTGATTCTTTGAGAAGGACACAATATCACGTATGCAATATTTTCACAAAATATTCTGGAAATCCCAAATTAATCAAGAAACATCAGACAACCCAAATTGTGACACAATCTACAAAATGACTGCCCTAACATCTTAAAACATGTCAATGTCATGAAAGAAAAGAAAGGCTAAGGTACTGTTCCATTTTTAAAAAGGCTAAACCAATGTGATTACTAAATGCACTGTGTGATTTAGACCAAATACTGCAACGGAGGACAGGGGAGTGCTCCAAGAACATTAATGCAAAAAGTTTCTTAAATTGGAATGTGGACTGCAGATGAAATAAAAATTTCGTATCACTGTCAAATTTTCTGAATGTTATAACTTTATCATATTTATGTAAAAGAATAATCTGGTTCTTAGAGAACACTGCGACCCAACATACACTGAGGTAGTAAAGTGGGGAAGGCTGTGAAGATGTATTAAGTCTAGATTCCAATGATTCAGGAAAAAACAATTACAAAAAAGAGAGACAAAAAGGAAGAGAATCTGAGAAAAATGTAAGTGGAACAGCATATCTTTGTACTATATTGTAAGCTTGAAATCATTCTAAAATGAAAAATTTTTAAATATGAAACCAAGAGTGCCATGAGAGAAAGCAAAATGTTGACACACCCTAGAATATATATTGATACAGGAAACAGTATTAACTATATATTGCTAAAAACAAAACAAAACAGAAATCTAGAGGAAACCTCGGCCCAGTTCTGCGGCTGGAGTTCAGCTCTGGATACACGGAGACAAGACAGTGGAATGAACAGTTTCCCGGAGTATTTTCGAAAGGGATTAATTAGGGAGCAGATCTCTTGCAGTTGGGTCGCCAGCTCTTTCCCAGAGCAAATTCGTCCTTGGCTTTTAAACTCACACAAGGACAGTGTATTTGGGCACAGGGGCCACACCCCTACACAGGTAGTAGAGGTAGTGTCCCAATTTGCTAGTGATTTTCAAAAGTGTGAGCTGTCACCAAATCCAGGTGAAAAGCAACCAGAGCCACGTTCCGGAGGATAGTGCGCAATCCTTGGAGCCCAAATATAATAGTCAAAGCAAGAGCCACCCAAAGGTCGAAAGGAAATCTCAGATAAAATGGTGAGCAACACATCAAGAATCACAAAATACTTAAGAAAGAAAAATATGAAAGAAATATACGGAACTCAAACAAATAACTAAAGTTCTGAGTATTTGATCTATTAGAGAAAAATAATATGGCTTTAATAGGCTTTTTTTTTTTTTTTTGAGGGATAATGAGATATCTTCATTTTAAGTAAGACTAGGTTAATATGAAAAAGGATGAACCAGGGGCACCTGGGTGGCTCAGTCGGTTAAGCATCCGACTTAGGCTCAGGTCATGATCTCATGGTTTGTGACTTTGAACCCCTGCATGGGGCTCTTGTGCTGACAGCTCAGAGCCTGGAACCTGCTTCGGATTCTGTGTTTCCCTCTCTCTGCCCCTCCCCCACTCACGCTCTGTCTCTCTCTCTCTCTCTCTCTCTCAAAAATAAAAATAAACATTAAAAAAAGAGAGAAAAAGAACCAACCAATTAAAGTTCTTGGAAATAATGGCTATATATTAAAGTAAATAAATATGTACAAACAGGACTGAAGAGCTGCATAGCAGAATGAAATATTTAAAATCATATTATTGACCAGGAAGACGAAACAATTAAAGATTGTCCAGAAACATAGCTTTATACGGCAAATGGAAATTATGAATGGATAGTTCAGAATATAATATAGATCCAGAAGTTCTAACGTATGCCAACAGAAGTTCTAGAAAGAGAAAATACCTCCTCCAAAAAAGAAAAAAAGATTAAAGTAAAGAAGAAAGGAAAAATAAGTCATCAGAGAATAATATTTGAATGCAGAAAATTTCCAAAAACTGTCACACAAGCTAATTTTCAGATTGAAAGGATCTACCAAATATAAAGTGGGATGAATTTAAAAAAAAACAAAAACAAAAACAGCTTCATGTTTTATAACATGTGTGTGATATTTAAGAACAATGGAGATAAATATCAATCCCTAACATTCAGGACTTTACATAGGATAATACAAATAATATGGACTTCTCATGAACAACACTGGATGCTAGGAAGACACAAAAGCAATTTCTTCCACGGCGAAGTGGGGGGGAAAGGATTTTGAACCTAGAATTCCACTCTTAGCAAATTATGAGTTAGTTTTGAGGACAAAATAAAGAATCACTTCTCAGCTGTTTGGCTAAGATCAAGTGAGGACAAAATAAAGATACCATTGGACATTCAATGACTAAGAAAATTTACCATTTAAGTAACCCTACTTCTAGAAAATGTTCTCAAAAATATACCACCACAAAGTGGGGGAAAGGGAGTCAACAAGAAGGCGGTAGGCATCAAATAAAAAAAACGTATATTAATGAGGAAACACTAACACAATTCATTTTAAATATAAGTATTGATACATGATGGTAAAGATTTATAATACTATAAAATACATTTTCATATAATTTTAGTGGGAAGTGTAGTTAGGGGATTCAAGGGAGAGGAGATAAATAAAAATGTATTCACATGTTTTTCATTAATAATTTTATAGGGGCATGTGGGTGGCCCATTTGATTAAGCGTCAGACTTTGACTCAGGTCACGATCTCACGGTTTGTGGGTTGACGCCCTACATTGGGCTCTGTGCTGACAGCTCAGAGCCTGGAGCCTGCTTCAGATTCTGTGTCTTCCTCTCTCTCTCCTCCTCCCCCACTCACACTCTGTCTCTCTCTATCTCAAAACTAAACATTAAAAATTTTTTTAAATAATTATATAGATTTTTATGTGAGAACATTCAAAGGGTGGCCAGGAGAAGTGTAGAAATATAATGTAAAATTTAAAAAAACATTCAGGGAGTATATCAGTCAGGGTTCTCCAGAGAAACAAAGAAACAAAACCTATACACACACACACCACACGCAATACATACATTTATATAGAATATATAGAAATATATATAAAACATACTATAATATATATAATTATAAACATAGCATAATATATATATATAAAATATATAGGGCACATTATATAGGATATTTTTAGAGGTTTATTAAAACATTTTTTGTTTTTGTTTATTTTTGAAGAGACAGATACAGAGCATGAGTGGAGGAGGGGCAGAGAGAGAGGGAGACACAGAATCCGAAGCAGGCTCCAGGCTCTGAGCTGTCAGCACAAAGCCTGACGTGGGGCTCGAACTCATGAACCACGAGATCATGACCTGAGCCGAAGTCAGACTCTTAACTGACTGAGCCACCCAGGCGCCCCTTAGAGATTTATTAAAACCACATTTATTGGCCAACAAGATCGCTTTACAATAAGTTTGAGCTCAGCAAAGACTATGGATCTTTGCATGGAACTTATTCTGTGTAACAGGCTGTGACGGCTCACTGCAGATTTGAAAGGCTGGGGTTAATTCACATCACTGTGTGGCATCTCTGTTTTTTTTTTTTTCCCCCTAGGGGTTTATTTATTTATTTTGAAAGAGAAAGGTGGAGAGGGGCAGAGAGAGAGAGGGGGGGAGAGAGAAAATCCCAAGCAGGCTCCCCTCTGTCAGCGTAGAGCCAGACAGGGGGCTAGATCTCACAAACCTGGAGATCATGAACTTAGTTGAAATGAAGAGCCAGATGCTTAAGGGACTGAGCCACCCAGGTGTCCCACGGTGTGGCATCTCTTAAGGTCACTCCCATGTCGCAGCTATAGAACGCTTGGATCACCTCAGCTGCTAAACTTTAGATCCCTGTAGACTACAGAAATCAACTGCAAACTCACAGTTGTAAATGATCAATAATTTACATGATGTTATGCACTTACATGGCTATGTGTTTCACATAATAATAGACGCCTTTTTAAAGTTTATTTATTTTGAGAAAAAAAAGAGAAAGAGAGAGCATGAGCAAGGAGGGGCAGAGAGAAAGAGAGAGAGAAAGAGAGAGAGAGAATTCCAAGCAGGCTCCACATTCAGCATGAAGCCAGATGTGGGGCTTGATCCTCCAACCATGAGATCATGACTGAGCCAAAGCCAAGAGTGGGACATTCTTCTAAGGACTTTGTGTATATGAAGGCATTATACATCACAAATATTTTACTAAGTAGGTTCCGTAATTATCATTGTAGTTTAAGATGAGGACACTGAAGCATGGAGAATTCAAGGAACTTGCAAAATGGAAGCGGTTAAGGGAGAAGAGAAGGCTTTTGATGTTTGTAGTAACAACAGCAAAGAGTTACTGGGGAAGTGCAAGGCACCTACTTGGGTCTAGTTTACATCAGGTACTAAATAAATGCTTGCTGAGTTAAATGTTATAGGATAACATTGCAAGATGTTTAGAGTTGTGATCCTGGATAGAAGCACCAAAAGGAAATTATGGCTTGTAAGATAGGAATATGCTAAACAAAGAATTTGGGCTCAGGTCGATGGTCACGGCAGGCTCTTGAGGCTTGCTTATGAAGAACCCACCGGAAATATTTACGGTATCATCCAGCATGCCTTTCAGAACATCCTTCAGAACAAACCTTTGGTATCTTCCAAACATGTGGCACCAATGGGCGGCCATTGGATTTGCATATTTCACGGAGCTTCAAAACCTTATGAGAATCAGGGTTCTGGTCAGATCTGTTTTGTCTTCTGATCAGCCACTGAGCTATCTCAACTTCCCTTTCCAACTTGTAAGACAAAATCTTGAAAACTCTTGTTATTTAAGGGCTTTTCTTTTAGATGAAAAAGTGGGGGGAAATGGTAAAAAGAGCAAATCAGGAACATAAAAAAAATTGGCCAAGAATGAAAAACACTCATCCTGTTACAGCTTAAAAATATCCCACAAAGAAGCAGGAGAAAATGTTTTGATCTATCAACGCTGACCAGTTGCACTACATAGTAGGCCAGCTCAAATTGCTTTTTTCATACATCAGGGCCCAGTTCGAATGGATTCTTCTCATCTCCCCTCAATCAACATTGATTTTTCTTTGCTTTGCATAGTTGACTTTTCTGCCCGCATTTTTTATGCTGCAGTAGTTTTCCCTGCTTTTTATTGTATGTGTGTGTGTGTTTCTTTAAATCCTGAAAGCTAAAAAAGCCTATCACAGCTATTTGAGAATTCACTACGAAGTATTCCTCCCACACTACACCACATGAGACTATCAAGCTTCCATCACCGTCCATGGCAAACTATCGGTATTTAGTAAATTTATGATGTAATGTGCCTTGAGGAACTTTGAAATCTTGGTCCATTTCACACCTAAATAATCATTAGCATCATTTCCCACAAGGAGAGTGAAAGGTGACATTCTCCTGCTACATATCTTCCAAATTACACATCATTTCCTGCTTCTGCAGATTGAGGGAGTTGCTATCACCATGAGGGGGGAAAAAGGAGAGGAAAAGGAAGAGGAAGAGGGAACAGCATCTGGAAAGTGGCAGTGGAGCTGAGGACATGTACTGATGGGTGGCATGTCCAACCTGAGCTCTTTCCCCTTTTCACTTCCTGGAGACATAAGAAAGGTTGGCTTCCCTATCAGCAGACTGTAGGGGTTTGAACAGGGAGGTAGCAGAGAAAAAAAACAAAGACAAACAGAAGCACTCTGAAGAAAGTATACAAATGCCAGAATTATGATGAGGTAGAAGGACAACAGAGATCTAGATCACTTCAAATATCTCTCTGCATCAATTTCTCTTCTTAAATATGGGCTTAAATATTCATCTTTCAGGTGCGCCTGGGTGACTTAGTTAGTTGGGCATCCGACTTCAGCTCAGGTCCTCACCGTTGGTGACTTCCAGCCCTGTCGGGCTCTGTGCTGATAGCTTGGAGCCTAGAGCCTGCTTCAGATTCTGTCTCCGTCTCTCTGCCCCTCCCCCACTCAAGCTCACTCTCTCTCTCTCTCTCTCCTTAAATATAAAATAAACATTAAAAAATTAAAAATATATATATTCATCTTTCAAGGCTCTCGAGAGGATACCATGGACAGGTCCATGGAAGGACAATCACAGCACTTGCACTTAGTAGGTGTTCAGGCTGCTTTCCCTCTCCACTCTCCTGCTAAGCCAGGGCTACAACATTTGTTCAAGATGTTAAGGCGTGGATTCCTCAAAATACAGAGGAAGTTTCTTTACCTTCACATTATGTTTTTATTGAGGCACACCCGTAAGGAGCATCTTCAGCCGTCCATGCAAACAATGCTAAAATTAACAGTCACTTAACCCACGACTTGTTCGTGTCCACTAAATTCTGCTTCTGTCATGTACTCTCACTTATCCATCATCACGGAACCTTGCTGTCGGAAGGAAGGACTCTAGTGACTCCTGTTTGCATATTGGTAAGCTGGCTTCCAGCCTTTAGATCCTTGATAAAAATCATTTTGGCTCGTCCCAGAAGTGTCTCTATTTTCACCTCCTCTCAAGAAAGGTCTCATGGGCTCATTTCTAGCCTCTTCAGAACGTAAACTCTGGAAGGCAGTGAATTGTTCTTTAACGTATTTCCTAATGTGCCAGTTGCCTGCTCGGCCCGGGATGTAATAACTCATTAAGAAGTGCAGCTGGCAGTGCAACTGGGGAAAAACACAGCTACAGTCTCTGAATCCACACAGAGAGAGCCCGTAAGCCCACACCAGCACCTTTATCACCCTCCTGGCCCTCAACAGCCCACCTCCACCTTCCTAATCAAATGGGGTATTCTTTGGCTACTGCAAGTATTTATATTTATTAACCTAACTGCGAGTTTGCTGCATGGACTGCTAATGCTATAATTCATTTTTTTTATTTGTGTGCCCCGGAGCTTTGACCGATGGAGACATTTCTTTTTTTTTTTTTTTCCATCTCCAAAAGCAAATAAAATCACAATGGACCAGGTTCCCCTCCTGTCTACTAACCCACTGGAAAAAAATCTTACTGGGGAGCTCTGGATTTATAACCGTCATATTCATCCAACACACTTTAAAGAATGATACTTTCCATCGGAGATACATGAATATTTTGTGTTCAATAGCACATCAGTATATTCAGAAACTTGCGTTTAATGAAGCTTGGGGGCTTGCTATCCTCAAGATCATATTTTTTACACTGCTATATACACCCACACATAAGGATAGATACATACACACGACACACAGAGTACAACTGTTGTGTTTAAAAAGACATCCATCTCAGTAAGTGTCCCCATTTCATCATCGGCTATGTACTGCAAACCCAGGCTTCCCTTCACTTTATGAAACTTACACACATTACAAATCTTATTCGGCTCATGACTTTTTATTCTTTCCACAACACTGCCTGCAGCTTAGCGAAGTGGTTAGTAATGAGAGTAACAAGCCAGGCTACAATGCTGTGGAGGATGAGAATTAGCCACGACTTGTTTTCTTTTATGCGGCAGCTGTTTCCAGAAGAAAAGGTTGTTAGGTTGGGTCTTAAAATCAGGAAAACATAGCGCAGGCTCTGCTATAACCACCCTCATTGTGCAAGAATGTTGAAGGACTGATTTCTTCTCTCTCGATGGTCACATCTGTAGAATGGGGATGATACCCACTATACAGCCTTCCTCATGGATTGTCATGAGGACCCAGATTATGATGTCCCTGGAACTGTTTCCAACCGTAAAGTACTTGATTAACATTAATATCTTTATGTTAATATATTATGTAAACATTATATACATCACAAAAATATATTTATTGTATCAAATTATATTAGTTACTGTCTTTGTGTTATAGACCATCATTTTTCTCACCACCATCTATTACTTAATAGATTAAGCAGAGGCATGATAATATAGCTTTTATAATTTATGTGAAGATAAATGAAAACTTACAAGATCTGATCACAGCTTCGTCACCAATGCTTGGATCTAGCAGATAGGCTTAATTTCTTAAGAGCACCTTCAGCCCAGTAAAGAATTAAATCCCACCCCTTCATATATATATATATATATACACACACATATATATATATACACACACATATACATATACATATATGTATATGTATGTATAATATGTATATATATGTGTATATACATGAAATTATTTATATATATAAATATATATATATATATATATATATATCTATATCTTATGGAGCCACTTACTTGTCTGGATTAAAGGGACATATGATCAAAGCATCAAGGGACATCAAGACATATGATCAGAGAGACATTAAGTTCTAGTCGGTCAAAACACTCTTTATTTTCTGTGGACAACAGATATTCCTTTGCCCAGTTGTGGGGAATATGACTTTATGTAGGAAACCCAAAGGGACTTCTACTCCTGACCAATGCACCACTAGCATCAATTTCTTTCCCACCAACAAAGGGGGAATGCCATCATCCAATTCTAACATGAGACAAGACTCTTTTTTCCCATTATTCACTGCCAAAAAGATGGAAAGGAAACTATAGAACTCCTATCTCCAAAGTAGAAATAAAGATTGATTTTGGCTCTTGCAATGCTTCAGAGTAAGTTAATGACTACCCTTCACCATTCATTACACCTTGCGTCTCATTAACCACGTCTAGGTAAGCTGAAAAGTTAATTTCTACAGAAAGAGAATTAGAGAATTAATAAGAATAAGTTCAACCCATAGTTTATAATTGAAGAGATTGCTCTTCTAAGACCCACAAGGGTAAAATAGTGCTTTACTCAGCCAAGCCAATGGTGTATGCAACGCAGAATTTTGTTTCCAATAATTTCAGGGAGATTTTCTAGGAGACTTAGGGTGCCGGGATCACCCACTGAGACAAGAAAGCCATTTGGTTCCAAACAAAGTTGTTGAAGTGAATCATTTAGGTCTTGGATGACAGAGTTGTCAATGAAAAGGGCTAGAAGGAAATCTGAAGAATTTGTTGAGAAAGGGGAATAGTTTTAGATCAAAATCCTGCAGTCTTAAGACATGAAAGAAAATATGGAAAGAGAGCAAAGGAAGAATCAAAGTAATGATTTTATTCTCATGTAGACTTTTGTTGAATTAGCCCGTAGATCAATTTAAAATCAAATTTTACCTATTCACCCAAACCTTCCATCTGGTCAGGCCCATTGTCTCAGTGAAGAGTTTAAAGTCGTCCTTCACAAGCAGTTCACGTTCCTACCTCCATTCTTACCAGTCTGGATCTTTCTGAAGAGTGAACCTTCAGTCGCATTATGCTCTTAAGGATAACTGGTGTGGTTTATCTATCTTATTCTTAGGAATAGTGGAGTCCCGTGTACTTCATAACATAGAAACAAGCCTTATGGTTAGTATTTACAACTACTAAAACACTTTACAAAACACTCTCCCCACCGTTATTTTATTTAATCTTGAATCCTATGAGAGAGACACTTCAATCTCCATCTTGAAGGAGAAGATATTGGGACTCAGAAATAAAAGGAAGGAGGAAGTGAAGGAAGAAATGCCATCAGCCAAGCTTAACCTATGACAAGACTCTTTTTCCCATTATTCACTGCCAGCATGGTCAGGCGAGAGCCGAACAACAACAACAAAAGACCTTATTCTAAGTCCTACCGTAAGAAGAGAAGGAAATCAAACTCATGTCCACTGATCATCACACCCATGATCTTCTGAGCACTAAGCAAGTGGTGGGGCACCCAATGGAGGGGCAGGATAAATAGCTGAACAATGTAGCCCCCCCACCTTTGAAAACCCCAATACTACCTGTTCTTCATGTTCTCTGCTGTATTATACCATGTAATAAGCTGGGATGGGAGTCATATCTGCCTCCTCTAAACCTCCATGCACTCCTCTAGTACTTTATTGGGCCCTTTATGTCAGTATCACAGGTTACTTTGAAATAGTAATCGTTAACATTTATCTGGTACTTACTATGAGCCATAATGGCCCTTCGAGATAGTCACATCCCAATATCTGGAACCTGTGAAAGTAACCTTATTGGTGAATGGACTTGGCAGATATGATAGGTTAAGGACCCAGAGATAGGGAGATTCTCCTGGCTTATCCAGTGAGCACTGACTGTAGTTAGCACTAAAAGTGTCTTTGTGAGAGCCAGGCACAGAGAAATCTAACACAGAGAGACACATCAGTGAAGACGGTTGCAAGATGCTAACATGTTGACTTTGAAGATACAGAAAGGGTTCCTGAGCCAAGGAATGCAGGAATGTGGTTCTAGAAGCTGGAAAAGGCAAGGAAACTGATTCTCCCCAGGGCCCCCAGAGGGAGCACTGCCCAACTAATACCTTGATTTCAGCCCAGTGATACCGTTTTCAGACTTCTAACCTCCATAATTGTGAGAGAATGCATTTGCGCTGTTTTGAGCCACCCAGTTTGTGATCATTTGTTACAGTAGCCACAAAGTATTCATACGTGTACATTGATTTAATCCTCATAACAATTTTATGAGGTGGGTACCATCGTTGTTTCCATTATACAGATGAGAAAGCAGAGGCATTGAGAAAATGAATAAAACTGCTTAAGGTATACAACCAGTTAGTGCAGAAGCTGGAATGAGAACCACAGATAACCTGCCTCCAAAGTCAATGTTCCTAACTACTGCACAGTATAAACCTTTTGATAAATTGTAACTTCTGTTCATGAACGTGTCAATCATCTGCCTTACCTCCTATTCTTACAGTACTTGTCACAGCACTTCAGGTGCTAAGACCTGCATGCTTGTGTCTCCCCCCCCAAAATCATATGTTGAAGTTCTAACCTCCCAAAATGATGGTATTAGGAGATGGGGCCTTTGAGAGGTGCTTAAATTATGAGGGTAGAGTCTTCTTGATTGGGATTAGTGCTTTACAAAAGAGGCTCCAGAGAGATCCCTTGCCCCCACCTCATATGAGGATACAGGAGAAGTCTATGATGAAGAGGGCTCTCACCTGACCATGCCAGCACCCTGATCTCAGTCTTCCAGCCTCCACAACTGAGACCAGGAAGTTTCTACTGTTTATAAACCATCCAATCTGTGGTGTTTTGTTGCAGCAGTCAAAACAGACTAAGACATCCTACAAATTAAATAAATGCTTTACAAACACCGTTTTAAGTTCTTTTTTACCACCATGGATGGATGGATGGCATATGGATGCTGGCTCATTATACAATATTTGGGAAGTACAGAAAGAAAAACCACCCATGATTTTGAACATTCATGTCCCAGAAATAAGCAAGTTGGTACTCATGTATATATCCTTGCATACACTTTATGCTTATAGCTTTGTTAATTTTAAATAGTTCCAGTCTTAATACAATGTTGAATGGTATATTTTTCTATATGTACTGCACAATTGTATATTCTTCTCTATGCTTAATGATATAACCTTTAACAATTATATTATTAATTTCTCTTTAGAATATGATTAGTTTTCTTTTTGTTATCTTTGGTAAAATTATATGTGTAAAAATAGGTATAGATTTGTCATGTGAAATCCCTCACCTCTTATCCTCCCTGATTGTTAGTGTATGTTCCCAGACAGAGATGGATAGATGATCGATGACTAATGATAAGTAGATAGATAGATAGATAGATAGATGATAGAGAGATAGAGAAACAGAAAGCACAAATACAGAATCATGCTCTGTATATCAACTTGAAATGTACTTTTTGTTTCATCAGCATATCATGGGTAGCCTTACATGTTAGCAGGTAAAACTCAGCTTATTTTAACAATAACTGAACAAAATTCCCACAAGTAGTTGTATCATAATGGATGTGCTAGTGGACATTTAAATTATCTCCAGTATTTGGCTGTTTCAAGGCTGCAATAAGCAACCTTGTCAACTCTTCCATGTTTTTCTGTATGAGAGTTAACTTAAAAGAAAATTTTGCTGGTCAGCAATTTTATGTATTTTTTATTTGATTGGTACTGACGAGTTGCTCCTCCAAAAAAATGCTGTACCAATTTACACTGTAATATATAATATTTGGAGTACCGTATCCCTACAGCCTCCGTAACAATAGATATGCTCAGTTTCTTGGTCTTTGAAAATAGGATAGTTTAAAAAATAGTAGCCCATATTTTTATTTTATTTATTGAATTATAAAGAGTTTGAGCCACTTTTCATATATGTATTATTCATTTCTGGGTACACTGTCATTCAAATCTTTTGACCATTTTTCTCATTTTTTTTGAATTCACCACTTTGAATCATGGCATAACATTCCAAACAATAGATACAC
Source organism: Lynx canadensis (assembly GCF_007474595.2). Lineage (NCBI taxonomy): Eukaryota > Metazoa > Chordata > Mammalia > Carnivora > Felidae > Lynx > Lynx canadensis. The sequence goes on along the minus strand of NC_044305.1, from coordinate 129,314,228 downwards.
TATTGAATTCTATCATTTCCAATACTGACCAAAATGATAGGATAAACATCTCTGTGCAAAACCTTTTGGACAAGGATAGATTATATGCTTCTTTTAACCTCATTTGGGAATTAAAAAAAAAGGTACACATTTTTTAAAGTTCTTGATATTTTCCAAACAATCTCCCAACAAAGAACTAATACATAATAGGGCCCATTTCATGGAAGACCAGAAAAAAAGTGACATTAACTTTATCAAAGCTGTTGCTGATTAAGCAGATGAAAAATCTCATATTCAGAAAAAAAAAAGTATTTAGCTAATTATAGTACAGTTGAGTATTTTTTGTTTATTTATTTCCCTTTTCCTCTTGTGAATTACATTTTATGATCCTTTGCTCATCATTCCATTGAATTCCATTGCTACTGCAAGGAGTTCAACTGTCAAATGGTCCTGTGACTTTTTGGTTACTGGGGCATTAAAAAGGAAAAGCAGTCATTCCTGATATGGCTTGGTGTAAGAGACTTTTACACAAATGCCCAATGCAAGTTTTCTTTTTCCAGTTTTCCCTTGCATTACGATATACATAGGTAATCTACATTTTGCTATTAATGGAGTCAGTTCCTTTAAGAGGGATTTAGTCAACTGCCGGGGTGTCCAGAGTGAGTTATTTGGAACAGAGGAAAGAGCAAAAGCTTGTTTGCAAACATCTAGTCCTTCAGAATTAGCAGCTCTGAAGAGGCTATGTCAGATAAGTAGCTAAAAAATTTCCCAAGTCCTCCGTGTTGCACTCCAATTTCTTTTAAGGATTAAGATCAAAATTACTTTACTGAGGCTTTATGGCCTGACATCAATTGTTCTTAATAGATTTATAGGCTTACTAATACTAACCTAACAATAATAACATTAACTCTCTGTTTCTCCTATTGGCTGGGAACACTAAGCCAATTCTTTATTTGCTCTATACTCTTGTTTTTTATGTATCTTGAAGTCTTTAATATTTCATAGTAAAACATATTTTTTTCACTTTCTTCCACCAGCTTTTCTTTCTTTTTTTTCCTTTAATGTTTATTTATTTTTTGAGGGAGAGAGAGAGAGCAGCATAGGAACAGGGAGAGGGAGACAGAGGATCTAAGGCAGGCTCTGTGCTGAGAGCAGCAAGCCTGATGCAGGGTTCAAACTCATGAACCATGAGTGAGATCATGACCTGAACTGAAGTCAGACACTTAACCAACTGAGCCACCCAGGCTCCTCCTTCTACCAGCTTTTCAAGCAAAGAAATTCTCCTCATATAAACTTCCACATGCTTGCCAGACTTTACATGAATTTATTTTTTTTCTAAATTGTTTATTGTTTGATTTTTTTTATATTTAACCCTTCATCATGAATTTGTTTTGGTATATGTTGTTATGTGAGGCTTTAAATTTATTTATTTTTCCAAAGACTAGTCATTGCATCACTAGCATTTATTGAATATTATTATTTATTAAAATTGATCAAACTTCTTTACCTTTATGCTGAGTTACAATTAAACTGCTATCTGTTCCAGAGTTAGCACTGATTTTCTTTTTCCTTTTTATACCAATATCCTATCATTTTAATCATTGTAGTAATGTAATGTATTTTAATGTTTGTTAGAACGGGTCTCCCTCATCGTTCTTTTTCAGTATGTTAGCTGACTGAACAATAAATTATATATATAAAAAATTCTATTTTCTAGTTTTAGCTATTCGATAAACACTTCAAGAACAGGCAAAGAGAGGAATGGATTGAGCATGTCAGTAAGCAAATCAAGCCCACTTGATAGCTCTTTCGTCGACAAGGCAGTGGCCCTGGAGGAGAGAACTGACCTCCCAGAAGCCACTGGGCACAGTTTGCCCACTATCACAACAGCACCAGAGCATCTGTGTGAATTGGTTTATGACTTCCAGTCTTGCATCATAAGCCTGGAAATTACACAAAAAAATTATAAAGAATCAGTCATAAACCATACAAGTTGGAGTAAAGACAATGATACAATCACAAAGTGAAACCACATCTCAAGGCTCACTTTATTCAGTTTCATTGAATACTTATTTGTACAGCAACTTGTTTGGCTATATCAGCATGAATCTACTGAAGTAATGGAAAATGTCAGATAAAACTGCTAAACAAACAAATTTAAGCTAATTTTTTCACATGATAAATATGTCTATCATCTTATTAAAAAAACTAGATGACAAATCCTCATAAAAACAATTACAAGAAAGTTGCTCTGCTCCTAGGACCTCTTTTCCTTATACAGTATATAGAGGAAATAGTAGTTTCTTTCAAATTTTCAAAACTTAAATAAGGAGTCATGTTTTTCAAATGCTGCAAAAACAAAACAAAAGCAAACTCGTGAAATTGTCAAGAACTACAACAATTTCGATAACTTTTTTTAAAGTTTATTTATATATTTTGAGAAAGAGAGAGCATGAGCAGGGGAGGGGCAGAGAGAGAAGGAGAGAGAGAATCCCAAGCAGGCTTTGAACTGTCAGCATGGAGCCCAGTGCAGGGCTCAAACTCACAAACCATGAGATCATGACCCGAGCTTGAAATTAAGAGTTGGACACTTGGGGCGCCTGGGTGGCTCAGTCGGTTGAGTGCCCGACTTCAGCTCAGCTTAGGATCTCGCAGTTTGTGAGTTCGAGTCCCGCATCGGGCTCTGGGCTGACAGCTCAGGGCCTGGAGCCTGTTTCAGATTCTGTGTCTCCCTCTCTCTGCCCCTTCCCCACTCATGCTCTGTCTCTCTCTGTCTCTCAAAAATGAATAAACGTTAAAAAAAAAAAAAAGAGTTGGACGCTTAAACAACTGAGCCAACCAGGCATCCCACAATTTCGATAGCTTAATTGAAGTTCTAACTGTCACCAGGGCATAAATGTGTGAATAAAAATAGAAGTTTTAAGCCAATACTAAAAGGCTATTTACAAGTTGAAGTAATGACATCTTCTTAAGCAAAAATACTCTGTGGCCTGGCTCTGTGATACTAATCCCAATCATCTGAAGCATAGTAATGGAAAACACTGGGTATTTCCCCTCAAAACAGAAATTGAGTTTATATCATATATTTCATTAGCCCCATGGCCTATCCACTAAAGCTAAGAGCCAACCATGCAATTTTCAAAGGTTTTTAGTAGAGAAACGACGCGCACTTACAAACAGAAACACACAATGAATCTAACAGATAAAACGCAGAGGGATCTTAGATTTGGATGATCTGGGTTTAAATCAGTTTCACATTTTTAAAACCTATAAAATCTTGGACAAGGCATTTAAATTCAGACTCAAGTTTCCCTGTCTGTAAAAAGTGAATAATAACAAGTAATGATTATTCAGTACGTTATCACTGGAGTTTCTAAGCATTAAATAATACATAAAAAGATATTTGGTAAAGTATAAAGCACTTTGTGAAAAATAAGCTATTATTACGAAAGTCAATGCTATAATTACTGATATCTATTAAAAATTCTTCCCTTAAATTGAAATCATTTATGATGAGAAGTATATTTTCCAACTCGATTTACTTTCCTTTCAAATATATACAGTTTATTTCATCAACTTTTTGGGATTACCTCAAATTTATAGTAAATTTGAAAGAATTATTCAGTGAATTTTCATGGATCCTTCACTAATCTTGTTATATTCAGCAATTGTTAACATTTGCCACATTTTCTTCATTTATCCCTCTCTGCTTGTATGGGTGTTTCTATGTATCTTATAAGTTTGGGAAAGTAAGTTGCAAACATCATTCCACTTCGCCTCTAAATACTATCTCCTAGGAATAAAAATTTTCTCATGTAACCATAATACCAAAATCATAATCACAAAATCTAACATTGAGGGGTTCCTGGGTAGCTCAGTCAGTTAAGCATCCGACTCTTGATCTCAGCTCAGGTCACGATCTCACAGTTCATGAGGTTGAGCCCCAAGTCGAGCTCCGTGCTAACATTGCTGAGCCTGCCTGGGATTCTCCCTCTCCCTCTCTCTCTGCCCCTGCCCCCACTCGTGCTCTTTCTCTCTTTTTCTCAAAATAAATAAACATTAAAAAAAATAAATCTTACATTGATACAATATTATTAATAGATGATTTATATGAAAATATTTATATCTAGAAACTAATAACTGTTCACAAATTACTTTTGGGTTTTCTTCAGTTTCTTTTAATCTTAAATAATCTCCCACACTCCCTGCCCCTTTTTTTTGGTCTTTTATATCAGAGACTTTTTTTTTGAAGAGACAGGACACATGTGTTATGTTGTAGACATCCCTCAGTGGAGACTGGTCTGATGGTTCCTTATGTTTAGATTTTAAATATTTCCAGCAAGGATGTTCCCCCGGGGGATGCTGTATGCTTTCCAGAGTGTTTCATCAGGAGGGAACCAATGCCAGTTTGCCCACTATTAATAATATGAAGTTTCAGATCCTCACTTATATACTATGTGCCAGATCTCTTCATTGTGAAAGTATTTTTTCTCTCCATAATTAATTATTTGGGGGGCAATTACTGGAGGATGTGGATATTCTTTTCCCCAATATATTTTCACTAGTGTCAGTTGTTTTCTTTTGGTTGTGATATGCACAACCACATACAAATGTACTACTCGGATTCTTGGTAACTGAGAAGTCTAAATAATGTTGATATTTTAAATTATCCAATGAGACTATCTTATGAATTGGAAGGTTTCTGGTTAGATTTCTGAAATGCTAAAATAGTTTGAGTGTTTTTAGGTGTTTTATGAACATATATTCATTTCGAAATAAACAATAATAATATCTTGAGGATCTCTCTTATGCCAGGGAGCACACAGAAAGCATGAAGGCCAGGATGTAAGTAGAGGCAGTTTGTCTTTGTACAGACAGAAAGAAGAAGAAATCCCAAAATGTTTCTTCATTTTCACTCACTGCATTTTAAAGGCAGGGTTAACTTAGGAATGACCTTATCTTCAAAAAATATCAAATATTTCAAGTAATCCTGGGAGGTCTTGCAATCCTTTTAAATAACTCAGATTGACCACTTGAGCAGGAAGTATTGAAAAGTATGCAAATGAGTCTATATGTACCCATAAAAGGTAGCTATCCACCACAAATGTTTCTGAACATTCTCTCGGCTGAGTGTCTGTGGACTTATTATGTTGAAAACCTTTGCTCCTAAGCATTCATGTAGGCTGACTTTTCAATCTCAAGGGATTTCAGTACAGTTCCCGGCAATTTATCATGTGAAAAGAATTAACAAGAAAGAAAATAGAAGCACATTCACACTTGCCAAGGCATTTCCCTTCAGATGGAGAAAAAGCTACTGAATGAATAATGTAAGAAAGATGATTTTGGTGCTTCAAAAACAGAAAAATTACTTAAAGTCCCAGTTAGTGAAGCCAGCCTTCATTTTCCCATAGAATATGAATAAGCACCAGATATTCAGTAGAAACCTGTTCTAATCCAGCTCATTATCACATGGGTTCAGGCGCTAAGGGCTCACTCCAGTGTCCCACCCCCTGCACAAAACACTCTAAGAAGGTAAGCATTACCACATGTCTCCGCATATGCAGCAAATCCAAAGAAAGTTAATCTTCTATTTTCTCATTTTTCCAATACAATACCCCCAAGTAAGGGTTTCAGCCAATGTGAATATACAAACTTATATAGGTTTATAATACACAATGCATTAACGTAGTTACACGTATTTAGAATCTCACATGCTATCGTTGGCCAGAGCTAACTTTTGGTTCTCCTATCGATATTCACTCCCTTGGTGTTCTCATCCAGTTTTATGGCTTTAATCTTCAAATATCTATATTCCAGTGATTCCAAATCCACCCAGAAATGTTCTCTAATCGCCAGACTCAGATATCTAATTTTTATTCAGCACCTCCAGTTGGATATCCAATAGCTCAGACATTCCACAAAATGAACTCCGTGTCTGTCTCTCCCAGGTGTTCTTATTTGTCAAAGTTGGCCACTCTACCCCTCGGCCCCCACAGAGCATCCCACAACTCAGGTGAGGACAGCTAAGGAGGTAAGCAGAAAGGAAAGGGCTTCTGGAAGATAAAGAGGAGCCATACAGGGAGTACTTAGAAGATTATATTTCTCTGCATATAGTACCACGGGAATGTTACATCCCAGTGCAGAGAATCTTTACGGTTATTCAGCTGTATTGGAAGAGATTTATTTCAAGTCTTACTGCAGCAGAAGTTCAGAACTGAATCAAAGAGATCCAGAGCGGAAGTTCATCAGAAGCAGAACACCTCCATATGCTAATTACTGAACCCTAAGCAATCACAGAGTCAGGGGACCCTCTTGGCAATTAGTATGTAACACCCATAGCAGTACCCATTTGGCGTGCAGCAAAATGTGACAAGAGAATAGAGCGTGTGGATCAGAGTCCAGGATAATCTGAACAATATGGCAAAAGTGCGAGATCTAGACCAAATCCAGACAAGAAACACTCCTCTGCCCACTGCTAATTAGGCTAGAAAAGAAGAATAAAAATTTAGAACTACATTTCTGGGATTCCTGCATAAGTATTTTGTCCTATGAATCTCTGCTTAAATTAGTGTTTCAAAACATATGTGTCACTGTCTTATGATGTGGTTTAGCACTCCTCAACATTTTTTTTTGATAAACAAAGACTTGCTATTTTACACAACTGGCTTTAAGATTATCCAAATAACATCACACGGTTCCTTCTGTAAGAAACACATAATCAGGCCTGAAAAAACAAAGATATTATACACAGAGAGAACATAGACCAACCTCATCCATAAACATAGAGGCTGCTTTTAGTTATCTCTGAGTGTCCTTACAGTTTTCCAAATAGAAGAATCCTGCCCAGTATTGCTACAAAAACATACATGTCCAGGATTATGACAATTAGCATGTTAATGGCACCCAAACGTGTGAACGGCACCCAAGAATTACATAGACACCCCGGTTAAGTAACATCCTTTAATAAATCCAATGACCCATGTCAATGCTCAAATTAAACACTGGGCTTTAAAACCAAGAAGTTTTATTTATACAAAGTGGAGTTCTTGAGATTAAATTTTTTTTTAATTGTGTATGTGTGTTGGGGGGAAAGGATTAAAAAGCAAATAAGTCAATCTTTGGCTTAGTTTCTGTTTCATATTTATGCACCCATCTGCCGTAGCCTAGGGTTAAACAGTACTCATTTTAATCATGAAAAACATATCCATCACAAGTTATCCTGAAATAAATCACTCCCCACAGCAAAAACAACATAAACGTGGATGGCTCTACAAGCAAAGTGAGGGGGAAAAAAAGAGAGAGAGAGAGATGATAGCTTTTTGTCCTACCTAAGAACTTCTCCAATTTAATGAAGGCTAAATCTCAAATCAGCCTTCTTCAAAGTCAACTTCTCCAAACATTTCAAGAACAAAACAATTAAATTTGATATGCTCAAAGAGATCTTCCAAATTATAGAATTGACATAATAGTGCAATGCCTTGTAAATTGCAAGCAGCATTTACATTTGGTAAGGAAGCCAAAGCCTACAGTAAACTCACTGAAATTCCTTTCCTTCAGCCTAACAATTTTTGTCAGTTTCTGAAATAGACCCATAGATAATGTAAACATTTTGACAGAAAATTGGTGGTGGTGACTATGGCGTAAAACTATCTCAGGACAAATGTACTGTGACTTGGAACATAAGATACAATTTTCTTTGCATAGAGGCAAAATGAAGTGATGACAGAGTTCACAAAACCTATTCTCCTCTTGAAATTGCATTCCGACTTTTCCTTTCATTGGGCATCTTTCAAAAAGAAAAACTCAACACTCCAAGCAATTCCATTGACATTGGTTTGCAAGTAATCACTATTCCAGAACTTGCTTGTTTTCTTTTTCTTTTTATACTCTTTCCACCTGCAAGAGTATTAAAAAGACATCCCTGTTTTCCTGTGTTTTATTAAGAAGCTTGCTCCGGGGGAAAATTGAGGTAGCCCAAACGGTATGTCTTGCCTGTGTTGCCCATTTCCTCTCTGCTTCTGCACGTGCTGTCTCCTCCCCACTGTTCTGACAAATAAATATTTCCAATTGGATAATGGCAAGCCTAGCATCCGTGGTGTGAGAATAAAATTTGGGTTATAGCTCTTTCTTTCCAAACATTTGGTTCCTGGGTACCGCCTCCCACATACTCACTTAACCTTTTCTCCCCAGAATTCCCCTTTAGATCTGTGTTTTAATAAAATCGAACTATCTCCAAATTTCAAGCCAGACTTTGTGTTTGTCTCTTTTTAAGCTACCCGTTAGCCCTCAAGTGTTCTTACCCTGGGTGTTTCTGAATACATATCTGATATATTTTTTTAAGGTCCAGCTCAATTATTAACCCGCTTGCAAAGCTTTTTCCGATCTGCTACCTAGAAACAATTTTATCTTCTCCTAAAATCTTAAAATTCTCTATGAACTTCTTAAGTCACATAACATAGTCTACTTTGTGTTCAGTTAACTTCTTCTCCCCCTAGCTGGATGACAGCAAGATGGGTACATGGCGACTGCCCGCCCTTTGAACCTTTCCCTCGCTCCCCCCTGGGGCCTGGACCTAATAGAACACCCTGGGCAGGGAGTAAGACATCAGTGATTCTGTGTTGAAAAGTGAGAATTTATATTCTTCACCAAATCAAGGCACCCAGCCTTGGAAAGTCTATTATTGACTAGGTCCCAGTTCATAAAAATATCACTGAAATTTTTCATTAATTAAAGAAAGCAGCAAGTTTAACACATGGAAGAAAATTCATCTAAGTTTAGATTTCTACCAGGGCATTTTCTTAGAATAAAACTCAACTTCAAACACATATGAAAGGCTAATTGTTTGGACTCTTTACCATGCTAATTTGCTAAGGAATATAACGATAGGCCAATGCATTCACATGTCATACTCAGTTCACCTTATCTGAAATCTTGGTCTTATTACTTTGAACTTGCATTCAAGCTATTACAACTGTTGCCATACAGGTTGGGGTATTCAGTCACATGTTCTTATCAGTCCTAAACTGGCTCCAACACCCCCTCACACGAAAATGTGTGACATGTGGTGGAAAAGTTCATAGTGAATGCATTCTTCCTGAGGTCTTTAGAATACCTTTGCATATAAAAAAAATCAAAATAAAAACCGGTGCTTTACTAAACACTTATGTGAGTGTCTTGTGCCCTTTGATATGGTAGGCAAAAGTTAACAGTATGTTAAAAGCACAGAGTTCCTATGGACATACTTTCATCTATGGTAAACAAGGTTGGCACAGGGTCATTTACGACTTTGCAGATGACTTGAATATTTTAGCAAGCGGCTGGATGAAACCTGAGTATGCACAATGCAATAAGAAATCAGCCAAATGACAAGTGAGCACAAGGAGAGCAAGTTTAAAACACCAGACTCTTGGTCCAAAACTCTAATTTATGAAATGCATGAATATTTAACACCGTTCTAAGCACAAAATTAATTATTAGTTGATTGATTTCTAAAATGCCTGCTCTAAAAACGAAGCTAATGGAAAAATTAATAATCAAGCATTTCAGAATATCTAAAGCTTTAATGGATGTTAGAATTTTTCTTAAAAGTTTTCCCAACTTCCTCACTTGGTGACTATGGAAACTGAGGCCCAGGGAGTAGAAGTAACTTGTGTAAGGCCACTAGTTACTTCTAGTTATGAGACCATTGCTAATCTCTAACCATAGTGTGGAGTGTTGAGTCTTGCCACTTTCTTAAGAGGGGATGGTGATTTCTGAGCTCCCCAGAGAGTGGGGTGGTTGGTGACTGATCAACCAGGCGTCACCTCTTCCAGAAACGAGGCTGGAAAAGTGTGCTCCACTGCTCCTGGAACCAAAGGGTTTCTATTGCTTCTTTAGTAAGTGGATGCTGTGACTGATCTCTAATGAGTTTATGGGTAAATTACGTCTTTAATTTATACCTTTGGCTATAGTACATCATTATGATAGGATCTTCCCTTGATTTTTAGTGTAATGATCACTTTCCATGAGAGGTAGCACATAATGGAAAGAAGCACAAAATGAGTAGTTTAAGACTTTAATCTACATCTCCTCATGATGTTAGCTTGGATAATTACTTCTCTCTTTCCTCCTCCTACCCCCCACTCCAATGAAATCAAGGTACAATAAATACTAAGGGATCATGAAACTAACATTTATATATGCCTATCATGAGTCATAAATTTTAATGCGTCTTTTAGTGAAATCACAGATATGCACATCACAGGTGTGATTATTACATCCATTTTCCAGATGAGAAAACTGTGGTTAGCAATTTTAGAGAAGCAGTGGAATGTGGTAGTGATGAACATAGGACCTGGATACAGAAGAAGCTCGAATTTGGCTCTAATACTTCCTGAGCTGTGTGATCTTAAGGGGGTCACTTAACTTCTTTCGACTATAATCATCTCATCTATAAAGTAGAAATAATAACTATATAAAATACATATGGTTGTTATAAGGGTTAAATGGAATAATCTATATCTCTGGAAACAACACCTGCAGCATACTAATTCTCAATAAATGTTGACTCACCATTATTATTATCATTACTCTCTTGCCCATGATCACAGAGCCTCTATGTAGCAGAGACCAGATCAGCAAGTATGGTCTGACCAGAACCCTGGCTCTGACCCATGATGCTGTGCTTCTTCAATAGATTCCATTTTTTTTCTCTCTAAGATTTTATGATCCTGACAGGTGGGTCATTTTACAGGAGCATTCACTCTTTCAACTTTTTACATGATGTACTAGACATTTAAAGCCACATAAAATCGCTAGTTGGTGTCCTGCTTAATAGTACGGATTTTTTTTTAACCTGCAAACTTTTTATTTAGACTTATACAGAATTGGAAGACAACAAAAGAATTTTCAAAACGACGCACCCAAATTCCTTACATGAGATAAATTGAAAACACGTGCAGTCTGATACAAGGCACTGAGAAAGACGCAGTGTCCGTGGGATTCCTGCCAAAAATGCATAACCTGAGTGGGATCACGAGGAAACCTCAGTCAACTCAATCTGAGGGACATAGTACAAAACAATCAGACAGTATCCTTTAAAAGTGCCATGCAATGACAAAGAAATGCTGAGGTACTCTTCTGGATTAAAAGACGCTAGTGAGACATGGAAACTGAATGCAATGTATATTCCTGAATTGGATTCTAATTCAGAAAAAAAAAAATACAATAATGAGGAGATCTAGCCTGCTCTGAACACATTCTCTCATGTCCTATTCCTGGTCCAGAAACTAATTCAGGAATATATGTATGTATCAATGTTATTTTCCTGATTCGATCTTTCCTGACTCATCTTTGGATATTTGCGATGTGTAGAAGCCTAAATGTAGAAATTTTCTTTAGGTAGATAACATCAGAAGACAGAGGAGTTGTATCTCACCATGTACAGACAGGGCACCTGGGCTTCGGAAGAAGAAGGTGGTTGTCTTCGGTCCAGAGTTAGCAAGTATGTAGAAGTTCTGGGATTGCGTCTCTGATCTCTCAGACCAGTGTTCTTTCTGCTGCATCCAACTTCAGAAAACATTCAGAGCCTATAAACATCATATTAGTTTCCCATGGCTGCTTAAAAAACAACAACAACAAAAATTGGGTGGCTTAAAACGATACATGCTTATTCCCATACAGTTATGAAGATCAAAATCAATTTCACTGAACCGAAGTAAAGTAAAGCCCTGTCTGCAGGTCTGTACTCCACCGGCTCTAGGGAAGCATCTCTTTTCTTGCCTTATCTAGCTTTAAGAGCTGAATTCCTTGTTCTCTTTGGGTTTTGACCTCCATCTCCAAAGCCAGCTGCTGAGCATTTTAAAATCTTTTTCTGCTTCCATTGGCACTTCGCCTTCTTCTCAGCTGTTTTTAAATCTCCCTCTGCCTCCTTCGGATAAGAACCTATGTGACTACATTTAGGGTCCACTCAAATGATCCAGGATAATCTCCCCATTTCAAAACCCTTAGTTTAATCACCTCCGCAGAGTCTCCATGACCATATAAAGTAGCTTACAGAAGATCCAAGGATTAGGACCTGGATACCTTTGTAGTCAAATGCTCTATCACTGAGCTATACTCCCTGGAGCTAGATACCTTTGGGTGCATATTTGGCCAGTTACTGCAGGAAAGAGGGGACGTGACCATTTGCATTGGGTTTTAGTATTTTATTCATATAATCAAGCAGGCATTAATTCGTATTCAGGGCTGAAACTGAAATTAATAGTTGGGACGTAGTTGGGAAGATGAATTCTTCATCATTTTTTTTAGCAAAGAAAACACTATACTCTCAGAGTCAATGTCTAATGTTACACTTTCCAAGATTTTGGTAATCTCTTTACATGATTATCATGTGAGTTTTTTTTTTGAGGACAGGTGCATGTCATATATTTATATGTTTCCATCATGGGGGGCTGAATATTAGCCCCCGAATGTATCCAGTTCCTAACTTCTGAAACCAATGAAAGTTACCTTCAATGCAAAAAGGGACTTAGTGGGTGTGATGAAGTTAAGGATCTTGAGACTGGAAAATTACTGAATTATCAGGGCAGGCCCTAAAGGCAATCCCAACTGTCCTTATAAGAGAGAGGTGGCAGGAAAATAGACACAGAAGAAGAAAATGTGGTACGACAACAGGAGTGGAGACTGGAGTGACATGGCCATAAACCAAGGAATGTGAGCAGCCCTCAGAAGCTAGAGGAGGCAACAGGAAACAGATTCTCCCCTGGGAGCTTCCCAAGGGAGCATAGCCCTGCAGACACCCTAATTCAGCGATGTAAACTCAGTCTGGATCGTTGGATACTACAACTGGTAGAGGAAAAAAAAATTTAAGCCACAAAATTTGTGGTGATTTGTTACGGCAGTAATAGCAACTAGTTTAGCAGTTACTGCTGGTTACTAGCAGTAACTAGTTTAGGACCCAACACAACTAGGAACTCTAAAAATGCTCGGTAGTTGTCAGAGGGAAGAAAGGAAGAGAGGGAGGAAGGTTGGGAAGGAGGGAGGGAAGGAAGGGAGGAAGGAAGGAAGGAAGGAAGGAAGGAAGGAAAGAAGGAAGGAAAGAAGGAAGGAAAGAAGGAAGGAAAGAAGGAAAAGCAGATGGCTGGGAAGAAGGAAGGAGGGAAGAAAGGAAGAATTAAAATTATGAGAAACATTTTGGATTTTAAGTGAATCAATATTTGACCTATTCTTTTCTCAGCTGGAGACGTATTACCGGCCTCCCAACTGAGAAGGGAGAATAAACTGTTTTTTATTTTGTCTTTGTTTTTGTTTTTAGTTAAATGTCTTCTATCCAAATCTGAGGAACTGTGCTTTTAAAATCTCCATCTGGGACTGGAAGACTACCTGACGTGTTTCACCTTGAGAGGATTTTTGCAGTTCAGTTGTGAACTTCTGCAGGAAGGGGTTACAGAGAAAGCCAGACAGGTCTTTTTCTAAGGGAGAGCTTGCAGGTCTGTTCCAATAATTGAAAACCGGGTGGAATTGAGGTGAAGGTACGTACTCTCGCTGCCTTAAGAGATCATTCATTTCCGTATGAAATTTTTAGGCTAAAGGCACATCAGTACAGGAAGAGTCACTTAAAAAATGTTCTCATGTCTATTAGCTCTGGGGAAGCAATTATTACTTGATAGATTTAGTGATACAGGGAATATCAGAGTCCATATAGATGGTTTCAGAAATAATACACCGTGACCCATGTTGAACTCCTTAATTTGTGATATTTAGTGAAAACCTAAAAGGAGCTAGATGTGTCCAAGGCATTGTGTTACCACTGGGTAGTTCACTGAAGTGTTAAATTAAACAAAACTAAAGATGGAAAGGTTGAAGCAATTAAACTCTTACCCTGTAGACCTTTTCTGTGGGTCCTATGCTAGAATTCAATTAAAATACTTTTTTCTCCCCTGAAATTTACCATTGACTTATTGAGTTTGACAATACTCAACAATGCCTTAATGTTTGTCCAAGTGAAAGAAATCACTTTCCTCTGTCATAGAGATAAATGAGGTAAATTCATCAAGAGACTCCACTCAATAAGAATATTGATGACGTTCTGCTTGGGTGCATAAACCCTTCAGTCATAAGTGACTTGTCAGATTCCCATCGTGAGGTTTTTGTTATTGCTTATAAAAAAATAATTATAAAAAATTCATCTAAATTCCCACATCCTCTAATTTTCTCTATTATTTTTCAAATTGTTATATTTTTCATTGCATGTTGCATTAAATCAGACCTGGAATGAGAATGGATGTAGATAAATAAAGAAACAAGCAAATACACCATTGAGCTGAATCCAGCTCTATTATTTGCTGACTTTTCCCCCAGATAGTATTCATCATTTAAATTTTAAAACTAGGCTAATAAACTATGTATATAGAATTTTCCCCATCTCTTGAGAAAAGATGTCATACATTTTTCTTCATGCATATACAATTTTACACAATGCACAATTATGGAAACATACATACTATTTACTTAACACAGACTTGCATTTCTTTTATTTATTAATTTGCCTCTTTCCCTCCTCATCCCCCTGTCTCTCTACCCACATCAATATCCTTTTAGGTAAAACATGTTAACATCCACATCTTTCACACTTGTTTCATAATTAGGTATACCAAAACACAACACACACACACACACACACACACACACACACACACTATACACGTATGTATATAAACACGTATAAAAATAGATATAGAGACATAAATTGATTTTAAAATATGTTTGAATCGTGTCTTTAAAAACTAAAACATGCCATATACATTTTCCTAATCGTGTTTTTTCAATACCTAGTAAACATTCCTCCCAGTAAGCAGACGTAATTCTAATTCATCCTTCCTAATGGCTTCATTTCATGATGTTGATGCACTATAAATAGTATAACCAGTTCTCCACTGGTGAGCATTTTTCCTTACATTTTCTTATATGGATAATAATGCAAGAGATTCCCTTGTACATAGACCTTTACCTATTGATCCTTTGCTTTCTAGGTGATACATTTCAAGGAATACAGTATTGCTGAATCACAGAGTACGTGCATGTTACATTTTAATAGTGCCTTTAAGATTACTTAATAAAAGAAAAAAACAACATGTATTTATACCCAAAGGCATAAGAGTACTATTTTCTCTACATCCAGAACAAAAATAAATATAACTGTTGAAGGTCTGGCCAATGTTTCCATTTTGAAGTGTGAGTATTACCTGATGATTAGTTTCATCTGACCTACATGACTGTACTACCACAGAAACTAATTTGTACCCCTAACTTGATTTCATTTCTGGAAATCATACTCCCTGCATGAAATTAGAAAAAGACACAACAAATAGAAAGAAAAAAAAAGGCAGCCCCTATGTAGTAGGCTGTGTTTGGGGACGTAAGTGGGGGGATGCTATTCTGTTTGGGGGAAGGTCCACTGTCTTTCTGTCTTTAAGGAAGCATATGTGGTGAGGCAGCAAGAATGACCTGTGGGCTTTGTATCCCTTCATCTTGCCAGTTGGTCGGCTGGCCAACGTTTGCAAATCCCCGGGAACTTGGATCTCATTTATTTGAGGCAGTTCACCTGCAGCAACTCCATTAGAAATCCCCTTCTCTGAAGAGTCTACTCATCACTACTACTCATTCATCCTCAGTTGTTCTCTTGAAAATATATGGAAAGAAAAGAAAACTAACCTCTCTTCAATAGGAGTTCATTTAAATATATT
Organism: Lynx canadensis; assembly: GCF_007474595.2. NCBI lineage: Eukaryota > Metazoa > Chordata > Mammalia > Carnivora > Felidae > Lynx > Lynx canadensis. The sequence goes on along the minus strand of NC_044305.1, from coordinate 129,298,524 downwards.
TGGTGGCAAATAGCATTTGTTCAGAATCCTTGTATTTAATCACAGTAAAATCGGTATATGACATTATATTGGTTTTAGGTGTCCGATAATAATTCGATATTTGTATACCCTATAATTAATTTGTATACACTACAATAAGTCTAGTCACTGTCCTTCACTACACAGTTGACCCCTTTATCCTTCTCACTAACCACCCCCAACTTCCTTCCCCTCTGAAAATCACCAATCTGTTCTCCTATGAGTTTCCATGCATCTTTTCTTTAATTTTTATTTTTCTATTTAAAAAAAAATATTGTTTAGGGGTACCTGAGTGGCTCAGTTGGTTAAGCTTCTAACTTTGGCTCAGGTCATGATCTCGCAATTTGTGGGTTCGAGCTCTGCTTTCGGGCTCTGTGCTGACAGCTCAGAGCCTGGAACTGCTTTGGATTCTGTGTCTCCCTCTGCCTGCCTCTCTCTCTCTCTCTCTCTCTCTCTCTTTCTCTCTCTCTCTCAAAAATAAATAAATGAATCCATGAACCATGAGATCATGACCTGAGCTGAAGTTGGACACTGAACCAACTGAGCCACCCAGGTGTCCCGAGTCTCCATGCATCTTAATCCAACTGTTGCTCAGGAAAAACTGTAGTTCTCTCACCACAAACACTGTTTGTTGCCATATCTGTCTTCTTTGGGCAAATATTTAAGTTATTACAACATACTAAGTGGGAAAAAAATAACAATAAAAACATCATATTGACTCCACTGTAAGGAGTCCTTATGGGAATACTGGCCTATATTAAAATAGTATTTCACCAATTGTGGGTTTTTTTAAATTTTTTTAATGTTTGTTTTTATTTTTGAGAGAGAGAGGGAGAGAGAGAGAGAGAGCAAGGGAGGGGCAGAGAGAGAAGGACACACAGAATCCCAAGCAGGCTCCAGGCTCTGATTGGTCAGCACAGAGCCCAACGCGGAGCTAGAACTCACGAACTGTGAGATCATGACCTGAGCCGAAGCCGATGCTTAATGGACTGAGCCACCCAGGCGCCCCTCACCAATTGTGGTTTTTAAATATGCTTTTTGTGGAAGCATAGTTGACATGCCATGTTAGATTAGTTCAGGCGTACAACACAGTGATTCAACATCTCTGTTCATCATGCGAGGCTCACCACAAATATAGCTGCCATCTGTCACCACCCAGTGCTACTCCAATGCCACCGACTATATTCCCTTTGCAGTATCTTCCATATCCACAACCTATTCATTCCATAACTGGAAGCCTGCACCGATTGTGTCCTTTGATGTGAGGAACACAGGAAGAGAATCCGTACATGCTGCGAATGCAGATTCCTGGGTACTGGCCCACCCAGAGAAAACAGAACTTGGAGACAGCGGGCCCAAGAGTCAATGTTAGACACCAGCTTCCCCAGGTAATTGTTCTTGCTCTTAAGAGTAGAGTTAATGCTTTTACAGCCTTTATCTTCTTAATACCTGAGCTGATTAGGAAGTCAGTCAGCTGTCAGTTGCAAAGGAGAAGAAAAGTGTTAATTACCTATTCCATGCCTCTGGGTCATTCTAAGAATAACTTCCCTTCAGGCTGAGATGGTTGCATTTCCTGCTGGACCCTCTGTCCCTTGGGGTGCTTAACTCCTGCTGTGAGAAGCTAGTTAAAAAAAAGTTCCCTGGAACCTTAAGTGCTCCCACTCTTCTCTTGTGAATATTTCTTGAATTTTGCAAATTGGCTTGTTAAAAGTGTCAGTTCTGCTTCAGAAAAGCTGATGTTCAGTAACAAAACTATGTGGAGACCAAACAAAATCTTAATGCTTTTGTCATGAAAGAGAAAGCCAAATGGTCTTCTTCAAAAGATGATGAATGAGTCTCAATTTAAACATGAAAATATGTTAAATATTGTGGGGTTTTTTTTTTGTAAAAATATGGCTCTCATGTTCTTTATATTACATATAGGGTATGATTATAGAAGAACTTGGGTAAAGATCTCATTCAGTGTCATTTCAGCTTCTGATTCCTTTGAATGTTAAGCCTTTGGATATTTTAAAGCACCCTCCTAAATTACCAATGCTCCCTGATATCTTAGCTATCATTTGGAAAGCTTTTAGAATTAAACATGATATTGAGGTTTCAGTGAAGGCAGTGCTAAGCAGAGGGGAAGCCAGGAATCCAGAGGTTTTAAGGACAACATTTACCCACAGCCTTGTTGGGAGCAGAGAGGGCTTTGAGCTCAGAAATGGGACCCTTGGGTCCCAGGGATGCAACCAACTTCTCTAGACATACACACAAGTGATGTGTCCCTTATTATTTGTGTGTGTGTGTGGCAACAACAGATAATATGAGATTTATTCTCAACACAATTTTAAGTGTGCAGTATAGTATCGTTACCTAAAGACACAACGTGGTCCAGGAGATCTCTAGAATGGATTCATCTTACCTAACCGAAACTCCATACCCATTAAACAGTACATATCCCCTTCCCTCTCCCTTCAGACCCTGTCTTCTGCCATTCCATTTTCTGCTTCTGTGAGTTTGACTCTTTTAGGTACCATAAGAAAATGTATTATATACATAAATACAATGGAATACTATCCAGCCAACGAAAGAAAGAAAGAAAGAAACAAAGAAGAAAGAAGAAAGAAAGAAAAGAGAAAGAAAAAAGAAAGGAAGAAAGAAAGAAAGAAGAAAGAAAGAAAGAAAAGAGAAAGAAAAAAGAAAGAAGGAAAAGAAAGAAAGGAAGGAAGGAAGGAAGAAAGAAAGAAAGAAAGAAAGAAAGAAAGAAAGAAAACAAAAGAAAGAAAGAAAGACAGATGGGGGAGCCTGAGTGGCTCAGTTGGTTGAGCCTCCAACTTCAGCTCAGGTCATATTCTCATGGTTAGTGAGTTTGAGCCCCGCCCGTGTCAAGCTCTGTGCTGACAGCTCAGAGCCTGGAGCCTGCTTCAGATTCTGTGCTCCCTCTCTCTTTGTCCCTCCCCCATTCGTACTCTGTCTCTGTGTCTCTCAAAAATAAACATTAAAAAAAAAAGAAAACATTTGAAATAAAAAGAAAGAAAGGGAGAAAAGGAAAAAGGAAACCCTACAATGACATGGATGAATCTTGGGAACATTATACTCAATAAGCCGATCACAGAAGGACGAACAACACCACATGATTCCACTTATAATGTGTCCTGTCTGAGCTTCCACTTTCTCTTCTATAAAATACAATAATACTTCTTTCCTACCACAAATTATTGCTAGAGTGAAAGAAGTGAATATTGTAAAGTGAAATACTAATATTTTTCACTTGTATTTGGACCTTAAAGGGCCAAAATACCCACCTCATGGACACAGGTACGTGGGCTGAAGATATATACTGTCATCGCATGGACTTACTTAGGCCATTACAGCACTATAAAAATACTAGAAGGACAAGATGTCTGTGTTGATCAAATATTTATTTAACCATCAACAGCTGGTTCAACGAGGTCGGTGGGGTTCTGATGAAGCAGATCCTCACACGCGAGTTCGTGTGCAAATGGCTTTTAAGAAAGTGCTTCCTAAGGAAATAAGCAAGAGAGTAAGGTAAGAAGGACAGGAAAGGGGAGCTATCAGGCAAGGTTGAGATTCCGGGTACAGTCCCAGCCATAGCCTAGGGAGCACTGGGGAGCACTAGAAGGCATGTTACAGTCTCAGCACGTGTTCACCCTGAAGGCAAGGCAGCCGAACTTTCACACTGAAAGTGTGGCTCAGCCTGTTGCTGGGTAAAGGCTAGGCTAGGGGTGCCTGCTGGGCAACATAGAAACTCCCCAGGACTTCTGTGAGTAAGGGTGAAGCAAGAGGCTCCAAAGGGCAAAGGCAGTCCTCTGAAGAAAGCCACAGGTCCCTGTCAGCAGGTTCAGAACTTGCAGAAGGAGGGAACTGGCGTCCACAAGGGTGAAATGCACCTGAAGAGATTTGGGCAGGGCACCGATATTATACCCGGTGCTGGCAAATGCCGATAAGGGCTCAGCAACATCAAGCAGCTTGCCCGAGGCCACACAGCATATGAAGGGCAGACTTGATTGTCCAATCCAAGACGCCCCCCCTAAGTGGTACATTTCTAGAATACTGCTAGGTCTGTTATACTAAAAGTCCTGATATGATTATACATACTCTGTATCCTGAATCTGTTTTTTTAATTCGTGTCTAAGAAGATACCCCACCCTCAGACTAACTGATGTGTACCAATGACAGCAACAGATTTTTGGAAGGCAATACATAACTTAAAAAAAAAAAATAATGTTTATTTTTTTTTGAGGGAGAGAGAGAGAGAGAGACAGAGTGAGAACAGGGGAAGGGCAGAGAGGGAGAGGGAGACACAGAATCCTACGAAGGCTCCAGGATCTGAGCTGTCAGCACAGAGCCTGATGTCGGACTTGAACTCAGGAACTGCGAGATCATGACCTGAGCCACCCAGGCGCCCCACCAGAAGCCAAGACATAACTTAAGAAACAGTTGGCGGCTAGCGTAGCTGCTAGCACTGCAGTGGGTAGAAATGTTGTTTTCATTTTTAGGTGACAAAAAGGAGGGGGAAATGAACCTCGCTCTCTTGATTACAAGGATTTTAGAGAAATCGGTATTTCCAAAATGCTTACAAGAGTCCGTTTCCTCAGCACCCATAAACACAGACCAAAATAACTACACTGAAAATAAGGAATCCCTCTACGATGAAGAGGATGAACGTGAACAAATGGCCTGATCATCTTATAATTTGAGGAAGTCAAATCCTGCTGTCTCATATTCAAAAAGAGGATGCAATGCACCCATCAGTCTCAAAAATGGTAAGTTACAGAATTTCGTTTTTATGATCACATCAAGAAATCAGTGACTTACACTGGTCGGAGAGGGCAGAAAGCCCATTTTCAAAGGCTTGCAGAGGATTTTCTTAGTGTCCATGAGACCCTGCACGTGAGCTGCTGTCACAACATGGCTGCTAAGAAGCCGTCCTCTGGAGGATGCCTGCCTCATTGTCTTCTCCCCCACCCCCCACCCCGATGTGTCCAGCAAATATGTGAGCTCCTCTCGGTTTAGGCAAAACGATAATTAGGTAATTATAAATGACAAATGATTATCACTCTGTATCCTGGGAGTCCATCACCAAATCTCTCAGGAAAACCTCAATCAAAAGAAGCCCAGCTAGGGGGCACCTGGGTGGCTCAGTCAGTTAAGCGTCCGACTTCTGCTCAGGTCATGATCTCGCGGTTTGTGAGTTCGAGCCCCGCGTCGGGCTCTGTGCTGACAGCTCAGAGCCTGGAGCCTGCTTCGGATTCTGTGTCTCCCTCTCCCTCTCTGCCCCTCCCATGCTCTGTCTCTCTCTATCTCTCAATAATAAATAAACATAAAAAAAAAAAAAGAAGTTCCGTTGGGAAACATGGGCCATTATGGGCCATTTTCCAATAAAGGAATGGTACCATCACTGTTCCCTTATTTTCGTCTTCTTGGCCTTTGTCCATGGACAATCTGAAACAGGGGAGACTGGAAAACAGCTCTCCTCAAAGATGCAAAAGATGCCTACAACAAAGAGGAATGAGATGTACCTTCCCCGCCCCCCCACCAGAAGACACAAGAACTGATAGCTGGAGGTAAAAGAAGAAAGAGAGAAGCTGCTTGAAGCTCCACACTACCACACTCCACAATTAAGAACCATTCAGTTACAAAATGGAAGTCCCGTTCCCAAGACTGTTCAATGTATTCTGTGCTGTGTGCTTTAAATATCATTGCTCAACAGTTCTGCAAGTTTTATATCATGTCCACTTTGTATAGCAGTAAAAAAATATATAGCTTGTAAAAATTACAGCCAAGATTTTCTTGGACATTAATGCCCCTAATCTGGTCCTGATCTCCAGACCCCAAAATACACAAACACACACACACACACACACACACACACACACACACCAGGTCTCAATACTATGCCTCTTACTGCGGGACTGCCTTCCCAAAAAGAGACCTGATAGTAAGAAGAAGAAAGAAAAGAAGGGCAAGCTTACAAGAACAAACTAAGAGTCCTTAAGTTGAAATGTAAGAACACTATTGTCCATAACTGAGCGGGAAGTTACTACAGGGAGAAAACAGTCAGAGGAAGGAGGATGTGGAAATAAGGGAGAAAGTGACTAGGCAAACATCCTCACAGACTGTCCCGTCAGAAGCTATTTGTTCATACCTTAACAATGTTTAAAAAAATTGATCGAGTGCTTTAAATGGGTTATAACACAGCTCTGAAACAAATAGGTCATGTCTCCCCAGTTTTCCCTGCCTGTTCACGTAAGCACATCACTTTTCTGGGTGACATTTCCTTCCTGGTTCTACCTCAAATCAGGAATTAGAAAGGCTAATGGAAGCTAAGTCTCTCTAACATAACACACTCAGGTTAATAACAAAATACCTAAGGGATTTTAAGCAGTCAGACAAGTCTGTGGTAGTACTGAATTCATCTCAAACATTTAATCCTTCCTTGTAGGCGTCTTTTTTGTACACATTCCAGTGGACTCTCTCAGTTATTGCCCAAATTCAGCCTCAAAATAGGTTTGTGGAGTAGCAAAACTTAGTATTGTTTCCATCATGGGAAGGAAAACAAATGAAGCTCTCAATGTAAAATGGGAAAGCTCTGATCTTCACGGTTGACCAGAGGTGGGAATAGTGAATGTCTCATCCCTGGAGGAAAACAAATGGACAACTGAAGAGTAAAGACTATTTCCGGTGCTCATGGTGATTATTTGGCGTAGTGTTTTAGTGGCAGGGTGAAATCAGTTTGAGTGTCATATGTATAATGTCCTAATTCATCAGCCCATGGGTCTGCTTCTCTCTCCTCAATTGCTTTGTGGGCTATCATGATTCTGCATATGTAAACTCCTGTTCCCTAACAACACTGAACTTAATTAACAAACTAAAAACAGGAAATGTTGAGGAAAAGCTACTGATTATCTTAGATTAAGAATCCATTGTTATAAAGGAACGACATATATAAGACAAGTGTGCTAACTTCAACTTCCTTCAGGAATTTTCAGGACAGTTATCCTTGTATAGATGACTTTGATGGGAATATCAGCTTGCTTTTAGTATCCATTGATTTTTAAAACAAATCAAATACATAAAATTATTGAAACATGAATGAATGAAAATGAGTATTAATGAAAATTATATTTTAAAAAATACTTGATTAGGGTACATTATATTAAGATGTACAAAGACCTATATTTTAATTAAATGTGCTTTCTTCATTGGTGTTTAATCTTGCTGCATTTGTCCCTGGGGTTTCCTCTAGCTTAAAGAAGTGTGATACTTTGGAACACAGCTGACGCTTTATCTTGGAATCAGATATATTATAAGTACCTTCAGGAATTTAGGTCAAGGAGTTTCCTAAGATGAACTAATTACCATGATTATTCTCCCATTATAATGATACATTTTAATTCTTTACTATTCATTGTTTTTACAGCCTCATTTTTATTTCTTGGCATATATTAAGGGAAAAGAGGGGGGATTCATGGTAAAAAAAAATACCTATATTGAAAAAGAAGAAAGACTTCCAATCTATGATCTCAATTTCTACTTTAAGGAACTAAATCAATAAAAGTGAACTAAAACAAAGTAAGGAAGGAAATAATAAAGATCAAAATGGAAATGAGCTAGAAAAGAGAATAACAGAGAAAAATAAACAAAACCAAAAGCAGAATTTTTGAGATCAATGAGATTATAGACCAGATTGATCAAGAAAAAGAGGAATTTCTCATCCAGCAAAATAAGAAAAAAGATAAAACAAGCTTAAAAACATCCAGATTGAAAAGAAAAATATGAAGTCGCCTTTGCTCACAGTTGTCTAAAAAGTGAAACATATATCTCTCATAGAATCCAGCCAGCCCACTGCTGGGCATTTACCTAAGACACATGAACACATATGTCCATACAAAAAATATATGCGCAAAAAAATGCTGACAGTAGTTTAATTTGTAATAGACAAAACGTGGAGGAGGGTCACATGTCCATCAACAGATAAAGGGTCAAGCAAATCACGAGTATGTCCATACAATGAACTACTACTCTGTAATGAAAAGCAATCAACGACTGATACACACAAAAACAGATTAAATCTCAAAATAATTATGCTGAGAGAAAGAAGCTGGACAAAAAGAATACAGACCATATGATCCCATTTCCATAAAACTAGAAAAATGCAAAGTAATCCATAGTGCCAGAGAGCAGATCCATCATACTGGGTGGAAGAAGCAGGGGGATGAGAGAGGGAAGATTTCAAAGGTTTATGTATATGTTCACTTTTGTGGTTGTGGTGATGATTTCGCAGGTTTATACATTCATCAAAACTGATCGAGTTACATACTCTAGTATGTATAATTGATTATGCATTAGTTATGCCTCAGTAAAGCTATGTATATATTTTTTTATTAAAGCAAGAGAAATCAGGGTGCCTGGGTGTCTCAGTCAGTTAAGCATCAAATTCTTGATCTCAGCTCAGGTCATGGTCTCAGGGTTTGTGAGTTCAAGCCTCACCACAGGCTCTGTGCTGACAGTGAGGAGCCTGCTTGGGATTCTGTGTCTCCCTCTCTCTCTGCCTGCCCCCCCTGCATATTCTCTCTCTCTCTCTCTCTCTCTCTCTCTCTCTCCACCTCAAAATAAATAAAGAAACTTTAAAAATAAGTAAAGAAAAAAGAGAAATCAAAGGAAAGGAAAAGATGAACTACAAGGGATAAATAAATACAACAGAGTATTCCTTAACAATACTTGATTATCTGCCTCTCCATCGAAATAATGGTTTTTCAGGTAAACAAACAGATTTTTAAGATTTTAAGGGCAGCTATATATTCATTTGCAAAGCAATATATCATTTTGCTTTAATATTACAAACATATTCCTGGGACTGAGCTCTTACAACATTAATTTATCTAGAAAACAGCCCTCAGAAGGCCTTATATTGATCAACAGGAACATACAGTTAATTTTGCAAAGTTAGGATTTCTCTGGAAATGCTCTAGCATGGAAAGGTCTGTTACTCTTTGTCATAAAAAAAAATTATTTCATAACAATTTTAGACTTGACCTGAAATACCAAGATTGCTCTCCAAATGAAACTGTTTTCTGGACTCAGATTTTAAATGAGAGTAGCAATAGCCAAAGAATCCCCCCGCCTTTTTAATGTTTATTTATTTATCTTGAGAGATAGAGAGAGAGCAAGCAAGCACACAAGCGGGGAAAGGACAGAAAGAGAATCCCAAGCAGGCACTGTGATCTCAGGGCAGAGCCTGACGTGGGGCTCCATCTCGGGAACCAGGAGATCATGACCTGAGCTGAAATCAACAGTCAGATGCTTAACTGACTGAGCCACCCAGGCACCCCTCAAAACATCCTTATATTTGTTTAAAATGTAACTTAAGGAATCAGAAATCTACAATGACATCTAAAACAGTTCTAGCCTTTGTATATGCGTTAAAGGCGTTCTCTTGACTCTTCACCACTGAGTATAGTCACAGGACTTTCAAGTTGGAAGGGATTACAGGAATCAATCCGCTCAAGACTTTCATTTTAGAGATGAGAAAAAAATGTAAAAAAGGGAAGTGACTATTTCAAGGTTACAAGGGTGAGTTGGGGGCAGGTTATGATCTGGAATTTAGATTTCCTTATTCTCAGTTCAAAGCTTTTCCCACAGCTGTGGATCTTTTACCATCCCCCTCCCCCCCATCTCTCTCTCTCTCTCTCTCTCTCACACACACACACACACACACACACACACACACTGCAAAATTCTCAAGGTAGGAATCTTGATCTGAAAATAACACTATTTCGCATTCAGTCCTTTGACAGCATACTCTCACTACCTCACTCTTTTTTTTTAATGCAAGTAATTCTACCAAGGTAAGGGAAGCTGAGGTCTGCTGCAGACTAACCTAAGAATTAACGTTCTTGTCATCCCCAACATGCTATTTTGCAGTTTTCTTCTCTATGTGGGAACCGATATCTGACAGTTACCACATCTACTGTGTGACTTCAGGTATATGTAACCCAACTTAAAGAGGCTATAAATATGAAGACATATAAAGTATCAACAAGCCATGGTACATCTCCTATATAGATTTCACTGAACTGGGATATTCAAGGTGATTATAATCTCAAGACTGTTCTCATTCAATATGATCACAATTTATTTGAAATCACACCTGGATGAGATCTGTGGAATTTCTCTGAAGACCAAAGCCAAGACACCATCTCATTAAGATTATGTTTCTGAGATTTAATTTATTTGAAAACCTACCTTTATTCAAGATATGAAATAAATATGGGAAAACTGTCACTGGCTTCAACCCAATACCCTTAAACCATGCAAACTGAATTCTCTGTCTTCTCCAGTGGCTTCTAGTCAAGAGATTGAACCTTTTCCACTGTGGTCCCTATAAGTGGTTTTCTTGGATGTTCTGGTTTTCCCCTGATTTTGCTCCCATATTTTGCCTATTTCAGAATTTCCATGGAAAAAGAATTCTGGGGTGTTGTCTCACATCTGTTCATTTTCCTTGATCATAATGAATTACATTAATGCCATGTGTTTCCAAGCACATGGTGTATGTGCAACATCTAGCTCTGAACTTTGACAGCTTTGGAAAACAACTCTACCCAACACCAGTACCAGCCATCATGGCCCCGCTACTGTGTCTGGGGCCCTATCAAGTTGCCTTGAGGCCATCCAAGGTTTCTAGTTGTGATCTCAAAGTGTATAAATACAAGAGTCCTTGAGAGCCCCCAGCTTTAAACGTTTTGTTGTATTTTTATACTGGCTAATTATACCTTAGTATAAAAACCATATAACTGAGTGATGCAGGGCGTGTGAATAATAGAGGACTTGTCTCCTGTGGAAAGGATCATTAAGCCAGAGTGTTCTAACAGAACATTCCCTAAACTAGAAATCAAGAGCCCTGGGTCCTAGGCCCAGCTCTCCCAATAACTGATTTGTATCTCAACAAGTTGGCCTATAAAATAAGGGCCAGACAGATTACACTGGCTGGTGGGTGACCTGAATGCAAATGTAGGAGTAAATGAGAGTTAACACTTAAAAGAATTGGCAAGGAAGGTGGTACAGTGTTAGGGAGAAAGACCTAGGTTCAAACTGTAACTGCTTAGTTTGTCTCCTTGGACAGTTGTTGGATATTTTGTATTCTTTTATAAAATGGGCAAGTGACTACCACATCAGGGTTTGTTGGGAAGGTAAAATGAGAAATTGATGGTTTTAGGCTTTGCTCTTTCTAAAAGGTAATAGATCCCATGTACCTGAGTCTGATGTGAGACAAACATATGAGATGCGCAAACGGCATCGTGTGGGGAGGAGATGGCAGTGTGTTGCCCTTCAGTGACCACCCATGCCCAGCCTCTGTAGAAGGTTTGAGAAGCTGAGAGCAGGAAAATACTCCTTTAGAGAGATTAGCATTGAAGGGAAGGGTGGGAGCTTCAAGCCTAGGGAAAGGAGCTTTGAAGGCACGACTTAGAACAACATGCTTGTCCACTGAAGTTTGGGAAGCCGAATGGATGGTATATTTGACCTACAGATAGAGGTAGAGAAATCCAAATGAGGAGAGTGCATCCGGCTAGCTAGGCTTATAACAGATCAAGTGGCCACAGTGCAACTGTCCTAAGCTCTGAGTTTGTCAAATCAAAGGACGTGAGAACGTTTGACACAAGCCGGTTGTGTTCCGTCCAAGGAGTAGATGCCCCTGGATGGCTGAGGAGGCCTCAGCATGAAGAATATGCTAAATGTTGAGAAGCTACAGAAGGAGATGTAAGTGGACAAGCAGAAGGAAATGTAATCTCCCAGCACCAAGACACGTGTGATTCCCAGGGAAGGGGGGCAGGTCTCAGAATACCCCCAAAACACATGCTCCTGTGTGAGAAAGGGTAACTCAATACATGCCAAGCGCAGGGAGACTGAAACAGCTCACAACACCTATCAGAAAGGAACTTCCCTTCCTTCTTCCGTCATTCTCCCATCAGCCCCACCGGGTATGCCACATTCAGAACAAGTTCAAATTTTTGATTCAACCAGAGGGGACTGTTGTATTACCCGAAAATGACCTGAAAAGTAATTCCACCTTCCATAATTTGTACTCAGAAAGAATCTTTTGGCCTAAAAACATTCTGTTTCTTTGCCACAGTTACACTGGTAAATCACTGAATTTTGCATTCACACTTTGTCTCCTTTTTCTCTGTGGATTTTATACGTTGCAAAGAAAAATACTAGGAGAATCGTTTTCCTTAACGAAGTGGTTGCCACTGATAAAAATTCTCATCTGCGCTTGCTTTTGCACTTTATGAATTAATATCTCATTTACGAAATAGTAATGATAGTGCTTAATGAGTATCTACTACTTGTCATGTGCTGTGCTGGATAATTTTTAATAGATTGTCTTAGTGATTCCTTGTAATCATCTTATAACATACACATTGTCATTTTCCCCATTGTACAATAATATCATGCAGACAGATAAGTGGCCCAGCTAGATCTCAAACCTAGATTGAGCTGATGTTAGAGCCTATGCGTTAAATAAGTTCACTAAAGTACCCCTGGGTTAGAGGGGAACTTTGTTCTATATAGGTCGAGAATGAAAAATTTCATGTAAATATATGTATAAAATTACATATAAGTCATATATGCAATTATATATATAAAGCTTTTGTAAGATAATTGGAAATTTACATTCCGCATTTAAGCATTTTCTGAGAGTATAAGTTCTTCAGTGGGTATAAATATATTTACGTCCTTAAACAATAAAAATGAAACATTCTTTTACTTTTTATTGACCGTGGCTCAATAGTAAAATAAATCATTACCAACTACACAGATTATTTAGTTCAGCCCTCTAGCTGGATGTCTTTTGCTTGAATCCTCTGATGAAAAGGTGATCCCTGCCTCAGGAGATCAGTGGCTTATTATATTTTCAGGTCACTCTAATATTTATACTTTTCCTTACAAACAATATTGTGGTGGCAATGTTACAAAGGGCTCTTGGGACAAAACACTTGAATAAAATCCTGGTTCCACAACTTAAATAGGTAAATTCCAGAGCAAGTTCTTTAGATCCTTGTGATTTGATTTTCTTAAATGGAAAATGGGGATAATAGTGTCTCACTTCCAAGGGCTATGTAAGGACTGAGTGAATTAATAGATGTAAAAAGAAAAAAAACAGAAGTGTGCCTGGTTTGTAGGTAAGTGTTGCCAACACACTTGTTTTTATTATTAAGAAGTAGCACTTGTTGGAACTTATCTGTGTATCACTGTTTCATGTGCTTTACCCATTTTATTGTATCTTATCTTCACAATAACCTATGATAAAGGTATTCTTGTCCTCTTCTTTTCGGATGAAGAAACAAAGACACAGACAGGTTAAAAACTGGTCCAAGTTTGCAACTGGAGAAGCTGGGACTTCAACCCCAAGTGGTAGGACTCTTGAGCCCATCCTCGTAAACCACTATGCTACATCACTGCTACTACTGAATTGATTTTCTTTGTGCCCTGTTAACATTAGCTGGCCAATATCTCTATGTGAATTTAATGGTGACATCTTGGAAAACAACTGAGGTGCCATATTGCTTCTCTACGTAAGAGAACAGCATGACTTCATATAGCCATGCTGCATTAGTTGTATCTGTCTTGTTTTAATTTTTCATTTTCTATTTTACTCTTCAATTTCAGACTTTGACTCTGTCATCTTCTGAAACCTAGAAACAATCTTCTGTAACTCTTTTTTGATATTCTGAGTGTTATATTTGGTACTGTTATCAATATCGCTATCTATGGCAAGTTTCCTAACTTTATGCTGATACTTGAAGACAAGATCATGTGTTCTACATTTTTGTAGCCTCAGAGCTTACTACAGGGCTCCATTTGTATCAACTAATCAATAATACTCAGTGAAGATGACAAAATTATCAATCCCCTTCATGTTCTATAATATGCCTTAGGAAACCTAGAAACTAAGGTTAGTAGAATTTGTGCCACAACGAATCAATAATTTCTGAACAAGAGTTCATTTTATATATTAAACTTATATGGACTTTCAGAGTACAATTTTCTTTTTTCTGAATTTACACTTTTCTTATCAACGCTTCAGATTGCTCTAAATCAAATTCTCAATAAATAGAGTCTTTAGTGTACAAACAGCTCACAATATGACCCATCTCTGGAGAGGCAATGTTATGAAATGATAATACCAAGTTAGGTCAACATGAACAAAGGAAAACAAACAAACAAATCCATCTTTTCTTTGCTATAAATGTAATGCTATACACACACATGCACAAAAGTAAAGAGGGGACATGTATAATGACAGTGATTAAGGTTTTGATGTGACAATAAAGTGGATGCATAGGTAAAAGATGTGTTTCTCCTACAACAGAAAATACTGATGTTTTATACTTCGTTGAGAGACAAAGTGATAAAGTGTGTGAACAACATGACTGCCTCTTGTACAGTAAGGCAATGTTACACATTTTTTCAAAGATGTGTTTACACTATTTTAAAAGGCACATCTGAAACAAAAATGGTACCTGATTAAGGTAAAATGCTATAGGCAGGTACATATTATCCATCAACAAGCCTGCTATGACTTTAGTCAATATATTTTCTAAAGCAAAAGCATGAACATAATGGAAAGATATAAAAAAGAACCAAATGAAACTTTAAGAAATAAAAATACAATATCTAAAACTAAGAAGTTAACAGGAAAGGATCTACAGGAGATTCTTCTTTCAGAAGAAGAGACCAGGAAACTTGAAAATGTGGTAATAATAATTATTAAAAATGAAGTACTAAGAGAAAAAAGAGCACAAAAAATAAATTTAGCTTCAATAAGCCATGGGAAAATGTCAAGTAGTCTATAATGTCTACTTGAGTCCCAGTCCCCGGAAAGGGGCAGAAAAACATATGAAGAAATAAGGGCTGAAAGTTACGAATATTTGATGAAAATTATGTAACCACAGATCTAAGTGTAATGAATTCCACAGAAGAAACACAAAGAAAATTATACCAAAATGCATCATAATGAACTTATTGAAAACCAACAATAAAGATACAATGTTAAAAACAGCTTTGTTTCTGTACAGAAAAAGGGAGATATGACCCCAAAATTATTCAACAAGAGGAAAATGAAATGACATTTGAAAATGCTGAAAGAAAATAAGTGATCAAACTATAACTCTATGCCTAGACAAAGCTGTTTTAAAAAATGGATGTAGATCACAGGCTCTGTGCTGACAGCTCGGAGCCTGGAGCCCATTTAAAGATTCTGTGTCTCCCTCTCTCTCTGCCCTTCCCCTGCTTGCACTCTGTCTCCCTCAAAAACAAATAAACATTAAAAAATATTTAAGGGGCACCTGGGTGGCTCAGTCGGTTAAGTGTCCGACTTCGGCTCAGGTCATGATCTCACCGTCCGTGGTTTCGAGCCCTGCGTCGGGCTCTGTGCTGACAGCTCAGAGCCTGGAGCCTGCTTCAGATTCTGTGTCTCCCTCTCTCTCTGACCCTCCCCCATTCATGCCCTGTCTCTCTCTGTCTCAAAAATAAATAAACATTAAAAATTAAAAAACATATATTTAAAAATGGATGTAGACCAAAGACTTTTTCAGACAAACATCACCTGTCCTGAATGTTCTGACACCCTGGTGAACCCAGGATATTGGGTGAATATCATCCTGGAGTTCAAGGCTTCCATAATGTGATTATTGCGATAAAGTGCTATTGTTTGAACTAGCTTTTACACATTGGAAAATGAGTATCTTATTCATTCAAAAATCCATTCAAAGGTGCTTTCAATGTGCCAGTTGCTTGGTAAAATATTAGGGAATAAAATTAATAAAGCACAGTCCCTGTCCTTAAAGAGCTTATAGGTCAGCATGGAAGACACAAGTATCGGTAGAGGATTATAATATGGAGTGATGGATGCAATTATGTAGGAGTGCTCAAGGACTTAAGGAAACCAAGTAGAAAACATCCAAAGTACATTAAAAAAGCATGTGAAAGGATACTTTCTTTTAGGATCCATAGGTTTTAGGTAAGGAAAAAGGGGGGTAAAGATTTTCAAGTAGATGGGATACAATGTACGTAAACACAGACACCTGAAGCTACTGGAATGTTTGAGCACTATTTCAGTATGGTTAGATTGAGGATGTTAAAAGGGACTTGGAGAAAGAAAGAAGCCAGAGAGTTCATTAGGATATAAAACATAAAGACTATAAAACATATAGACTATAGAAGGTGTTTGAGCTCTATCATGAAGATAATAACCATTCAATGGCTTTAAGAAGGTGAGAGAATCATTAGGACTGTAATTCAAAATATTTGATAGCAACAGGGAAATTAAATGGAGGAGAGGAAGTAATTGGTACATTCCACCAATCTAAGGGAGAAAGGAGAAGACTTCAGTGAGGATAATGACAGGGAGGATGGAATAAAGAGGGCAAATTCAGCAAACCTTTCCAGTAGACGTGGCCTTCTGTAGTCATGGCACCTGTGATGCTCGTGGTATGGAATATCAGGGTGGATTTTCATTTCACTCACTTCTAGATAAGACAAGCACTTCTTTTGTGGATCCCCAGACCTTTCACTACAGAAGCCCCTAAGCTTTAAAATATATCATTCCGTGCCTCATTCCTGCCAGGTCTTAATAGGTAATAAAGGAGGACCTGTGCAATTTAGGGGATTCAATTTAGAGTGCTTAGGTACCCAGATTGCAAGCCTTAAATCATCTGACCTTTCCTTCTGCCTGCTGAATTGTATTATGAACAAGCTGTGGATGCAGTATTTCAGAACACTAATTCCTACCTGCAGTCCAGTTGTGAAAATGCCAAATTGAGAAGGAGATTGGGGAGGGGTGAGTAGAAGAAATCCTCAGTTAGAGAGGTGGAAGCAATTGAAGGAACCAAAACCCTTGTAATTTTAATTCCATCAAGAAATAACAGAACTACTTGTAACTTTTAAAAATAAAATACCGTGTATTAAGTCCCAAATACAATCGTCTACTCACCAACCATATCATATTCGGTACTAACTTTAGAAATAGTCATCAATTAAGAAACCTATTAGATATTGAGAGCTGATATTAAAATAATGTTGCCATTTCTTTATTCTTCTTAAAGGAAATTGGGACTCTGAAGTAAATTTACACTCCTATATTATATATGTACCTTTATATAATACATTCCTATATTTCACTACTTCAGTTGTGCAAAACCCAGAATGAGGTTTAGGACTGGAGTTTTCTGACTTTAGAGCAAGGAATTCAAGAGTGGGCTTCTGAGTTGTCAACTACAAAATTGAGATTTAAAAGAAGTTATGAGCTTCAAGAGCCATTTTGTAGCCTGCTCATGCTGGATGTGTAATTTTACTTCTCTTTTTTTAAAAAAGTATTTATTTTGAGAGAGAGAGAGAGAGAGAGAGAGAAAGAAAGCATACACATGAGGGAGGGGCAGAGAGAGGGCAAAGGAGAATCCCAAGTAGGCTCTGCTTCAGTCAGTGTGGGAGTCCAATGCAGGGCTCGAACTCATAAACTGTGAGATCATGACCTGAGCCAAAATCAAGAGTCAGACACTTAACCAACTGAGCCACCCAGGCACCCCAATTTTACTTTGAGTAACAAAACTTACTTCCTCCATTATTTTCTTGTCACTGAAGGTTCTCTAGATACAAGTAAATTTGATAGCTGAAGTATGTGGCCAAGAGATCAAAGATCTGGTCTAGAACCTTCTGTGATTGACGGTAGGGTTGTTGGATAAGTCCATGAGTGCTATAGCCAGACCAGGGCTAGAACACTTATATACTAATATTCATTATACTTCTGGAATGAGGACAAAAGGAATGTTCCTCAACTTCTAGAGAGATCTATGAAAACGGTACAGATCTCGGAGAGGCTATTTTCTCTATCCTTCCAAAGCCCCAGAGTCATTTCTCATTCACTTCTATCCACAGTATCCTATCCAGACCATTTCATTTTGTCTGATACCTCTGACACTTCAAATTTTTAGATACTTTCCTTGCCTTAAAAAAATCAGAATCAGATATAAGGCTGTTAAATTCCCTGGGCTTAGCAAACTTCTGCCCAGCTTCCCCTTCCACCGATACTAACCACATAGACTTTTAGAATAGAAAAGTTTTTTCATTTCATTTTTTAAATTAATGTATGTTTTAAATAGATGTATAAATTAATAAGTTAACTAGCTAAACATTGATTTGGGGGGTGTGGGAGTATGAACAATGAAAGTGACGTAAAATAAAAAGATAACTTATTTCATCCCGAAAAGACCCAAAGGCCAATAGTTAGATGTAACAGAGAGAAACATATTGGCTCATTATAGTATTTTGTCCTCATTTCTAAAACTTAAGTATACCTAAGAACACTTTACTGGGCATTGAGCTCCTGTACATTAAAAGACCTCAAGCAGAGAATGTTTGAATCACCAGCATGCTTCCTCCAAAGCTGTATGAAGTTGACTGGAAGGTCCATTTGTCTAAGTGTCATGATCCTTTGACTACTGCTCATAGGAATATCATGGGATCTGGAGTATCTCAAATTCATCTGAAAGTACAAATGCAGCATGGTCACTTTTGCTTTTTGGCACCTTTGACAAGTCCCACTGGGGATGAGCTGCTTTCACAGACACTTTCTCTCCAATTTTGGTACAATCATTTCACTTGAGGACTTCCTCAGCCTTCAAGCCTCCATGACCTAGAACTAATCTGTCATCACAGAGGTGCAGCCATTCACAGTAGAGGTATGTGGCTAAAGGAGAAATGTTTTTGGATTCTCCTGATCTTTTGGAGTCTACTCATAATTCTTCTCCTTTATGAGGCATTCCCATGAGGCACAGTGCTCTGGATTTGGGGTCTTTGTGATGATATAAACATGCCTTTTTGTTACACTTTTAATTTTCTACTATGATTGTACTTCTTCTTTCTACCATTGTAGATTGTGTGCACCACGAGAAACATCAACATGTTGTATTCATTTCTCTCTTCCCGACTGGTAACCAAGAGAATCAGTGCTCACTATCTGTTGAATTAATGGATAAACCTACTTATTTAGAAAGATCCACATTGGATACTGTGATAGCATCTAGTCCAAAAGCAGCATGTTCTTAAGGAAATGGTCTATTTAAAAGGTGATCTAATCTACATCAGCTTTGAGCAAAGAAGCAGAAAAAGGAGAGGACAGATGTTGTTTTCATGGAAAGATTCTGCTTTTGGCTTCAAGATCAGGGGTGGTCTTGAGGAGTAGTATCAAGATTGTGATTCTGAGGCAATCTGCCTGGATTCAAATCCTGACTCCCCACCAAATGACTCTGCTCCTTCAGCAAGTTCCTTAACTTCTCTATGCGTCTGCTCCCTCAGTTATAAATGAGATCCTAAGTAGCACCTGCCTCATAGGGTTGTCGTACTGGTTAAAGGAGTAGCAGGTAAAACACTTTAACCAGTGCCTGGCACATAGTTAGGCGGCATATAAGTACTTGCTGTCGTTCCTCTTCTAATTTCAGTTATAAAGTTAAGGCACCCCAAGACTGTAAGAGCTAGGAGGGCCTCAAAGCTCATCCAAACTTGACCCCAAATGGTAACAGGTTCTTTCTACCTTTGGGATCACAGTAAAACTTCAGCCTCCACAAATTCTGTAGCACCTCTCAGACCCTAACTTCCAGCTCAATGGCTGTTGAGGGATGGTGGTCAGAATTACTCTGGGAGCCTGCACAGTGAGTACTTCCTTTTGTTTCTACTTCTCCGGCAAAGGTCAGGATACCTCAGTTCATATGCTATCTCTGTGGCCATGGCTCTGATGTTGCGGCAGAAAGTTTCAACTGAAAACTTACAACCTTCCATCACACTCTGTCCCCAAACTTGGAGATGATCTAACTTACAGGCAACTCAGTGAAGAATGGGTAATATGTTTTCTGCTTTCTATTGTCGTTCTTTCTATCGTATTGCTGTTTCCTAATACATCAGTTACCTGTGTTACCAAGCATTGTTATCAATTTTGAAATTTACCAAAGCTTTACTATTTTCAAGGTGAATCTATATATTGATCACATTTGGTACTCAAAGCCTTACTGCAAACTCATGACACGAACTCCTGGTCTCAGGAGGAAATGAAGCCCTGAAAAGGTCAGGATCAAAGACTTAATGGCCATGTCTGCTGGATCCCTGTCCAGCGCTCTTTCACGTCAGCATATTTACTTCACGATCGCCCATGAAAGGAAAGAAACTAATCGCTTGCATGTTCCTTGGGCATCTGGGAGTTTGAAAGCAGTAATGAAAGCCTGGGAAATACACAGCATATGCTCCAACTAAAGATAGAATACAAGCTCATGTCCACAGCAGGGAAGATCCGTTGCAAATCCCCTAATTGATCATTTGTACACATTTTCCTCAAGGACAGTTTGCTGTTTATATGCAGGCTTCCTATCAGGGTCAGAGGTGATCCAAAATGAACACATTTGATGAGTCTAACACCCTGGTTGGAAAGTCCAGACTGAATAAAAGAAATTAGGAAAACAGCAAGCATTATTCCAAGCACTTAAATACGTGGACTCTTTTTTTCTCATAGCATCCTTATATGGCAGCGCTGTTATGTTCTCATTTTATAGATGAGGAAACTGAAGCCAAAATAATTAAGCACTTTTCCTAAATCATAGCCTATGTAATGGGCAGAACCTTGTAGAATTCTGTATCTAATTATTTCTATTTCTAGAAATAAAAATTGAAATAGAAGTGTAGCGGCAATAGGCTATCTGTTGGCATTGTGGTTTAAATTTAGCCATAATAGATTCTTCAGGCTATGTTTTGTTTGTTCATTTTTTAATTTTTCATTTTTCAAAAGCATGGACAGCCTGCTGATGTAGTATAGAGAAAAGGAAAATTCCCAGAGTGTTCTCACATTCAATAAGTATTATAACTAAATACTTAATTTTTTATAATTAAAATATCTACTTATAAAACCAAGTAAAATACTAGAAAAGAGAGTCTTTCAAAGACTGAGCTCCTCAAACATATGGATCATGATATATATATATATATATATATATGTGTGTGTTTGTATGTGTGTGTGTGTGTGTATATATATATATATATATATATATATATATTTGCTATCTATCTATCTAATCCTGATATATATTCTTTTAATATACCCTGTATTTCATTTTATCTCAAAGTCAGAAAAATCATCATCCTTGGTTACAGATCCAATTATTTTGGTCCACCATGACAACTGAAATAAAAAATATGCAAATTGTTAAGGTCACAATGTATATTTAGAATAATATTTCTCTTTGACTTCTAATAAATGTTATTCAATAAAATATGAGGTATCTCCCCACCCCACCCCCCAAAACGCTGAGCTCCTCTTAAGGGTTTTGTCATTGGTCATTACTAACATCAACATCAACTCACGTGTTTCTCAGTCACTCACTGAGCTCTGGAAACTCTGGGATGTTCATGCCAGTCCCAAGAGCCTCCTCTTAAGTAGATATGTAATGTCTATGGGCTGAGTGGGCGAAATTTGGGCCTATGGGACTGGACTCCCAATTGGGTCTGAGATTGTGCTTTGGAGGAAGGTGTGAGGTCAGTAGTGCTGCAAGGAAACAGGGAACTTGCCCCAAGATCAGGGACAGGCAGGGGCCAGACTCTGAATCGAGGCAGACAGGGAAGCCACATGTGTGTCCCACATGCAAGTCCTTCAGAATTCTGGCAACAAGTGCCTCAAAGAAGAGAAAATGTGACTTTGAAGGTGAGGAAGAGCCTTTATCTTGATAGGAACTGCAACAAATGATGTGGATCAGAAAATTCAACTTTAAGCAGAAGTAATGGATTCACCAACAGAGGAGAAACCAAGTAACAGAGGCAACTAAACTAACTAATTTAGGGACTGGTGAAAGCCAGATAAGCCAGCACACCTTGAAGAAAGTCTTCAAGAAGACCCAGAGAAAGGCAGAGAGATCAACAAATAGATAGATAGGCACATAGATAGTCCCTCTCTGAATACCTACTAGATTACCAGATATAATTATAAGTAAACACACCACAGCCATTGACCTCTTCAAGCAAATGGTCTCGTGGGGGAGACAGAATCATATTACACCATAAATACAAAACTGCAGTTCTGACAAGGGTTATAAATGAGAGTTTCAAGATACTATGAGAATAGTTGATAGAGTATTTGACCTTGTCAGGAAGGTCATGGAAGCATTCCCAGACAGAGGGATACTTGTGCTGAAATCAGAAGGAAGACTAAAAATTAGACAAAAGGGGAAAAGAAGATGGGGCACCTGGGTGGCTCAGTGGGTTAAGTGTCTGACTTCAGCTCAGGTCATGATCTCATGGTTTGTGAGTTCAAGCCCCACTTCAGTCTCTGTCCTGACAGCTCAGAGCCTGGAGCCTGCTTCGGATTCTGTGTCTCCCTCTCTCTCTGCCCCTCTCCAGCTCACACTCTTTCTCTCTCTGCCTCAAAAATAAATAATAATAAACATTACATTTTTTTTAAAAGGAGGAAAGAAGAATTTTCAAGTGGAGGAAGTTTTAAATGCCAACCTCCTACGGCACGGGTGGGGTACGGGGAGAAAGAAGCCCAGGTAGAGAAAGCAGTCCAGTCAATGCTCCTGATAAAGTCCCACAGAGGCAGTATGTCCTCTGCAATAACTGCAAATGATGTACAAGTAAAGACCTGGAAGTAACCTGAGGTGGGAGAAAAGGGGAAGTAAATATCATCTACCCTCTCTGATGTGAAGTTCTTGACTTCAAGAATCATATTCCAGCTTTGCACTTCAGGAGGAGCACAGGCTCTGAAGGCTGACAGAGCTTTTGGTGCATCTGTCAATTGATGTCTTTACTTCTTCTCCTTTGCTCTCAACAGCAACAAGAAAGGTCTACAAAAAGACGTTTCTTGGTTACTTGACTATGATAGGTTCTCGTGGGGCAAAATGGAATGACTGAGGCTAAGGCTTTTATTACTTTCAGAAAATCAGATCTTTGCTGAAATTGTTTCCAGCTACTTTATTTTATTTTATTTTATTTTATTTTATTTTATTAATTTACATCCAAATTAGTTAGCGTATAGTGCAACAATGATTTCAGGAGTAGATTCCTTAGTGCCCCTTACCCATTTAGCCCATCCCCCTTCCCACACTCCCTCCAGTAACTCTCTGCTTGTTCTCCATATTTAAGAGTCTCTTATGCTTTGTCCCCCTCTCTGTTTTTATATTATTTTTGTTTCCCTTCCCTTATGTTTATCTGTTTTGCCTCTTAAAGTCCTCATATGAGTGAAGTCATATGATAATTTGTCTTTCTCTGACTAATTTCACTTAGCATAATACCCTCCAGTTCCATCCATGTAGTTGCAAATGGCAAGATTTCATTCTTTTTGATTGCCAAGTAATACTCCATTGTGTGTGTGTGTGTGTGTGTGTGTGTGTGTGTGTGTGTGTATGCCACATCTTCTTCATCCATTAATCCATCGATGGACATTTGGGCTCTTTCCATACTTTGGCTATTGTTGATAGTGCTGCTATAAACATTGGGGCGCATGTGTCCCGTTGAAGCAGGACACCTGTATCCCTTGGATAAATACCTAGTAGTGCAATTGCTGGGTCGTAGGGTGGTTCTATTGTTAGTTTTTTGAGGAACCTCCATACTGTTTTCCAGAGTGGCTGCACCAGCTTGCATTCCCATGTTTCCAACTATTTTAAATGAATGAAGTCAACACTCTTCATAGGTGATCTTTTTTTTTTTGTTTCTTGCTCTTTTTTTAAATTAGTAATAATTCACAAAATGGTTCACAGTGAAACAAGAAAGAGGATTTGGATGGTGCTTACTCATTCTAGCACCTGTGGAAAGTATAATTTAAAGAATGGAGCTATTTAACAAAAAGTATAATGGGATATGGGGGGTGAACTGTCAAGATGGAAAGCTTCCCTTTGAGTTTCAGTGGCTTCCTGTGGGTAGATTTCTAGGGAACTTTGCATGCATCCCAGCAGTTGGCTTCCACACCTTGGCCTACCTCACCCAGGGGGGGTGTTTTCCACCTGCCTTGTGACTGTTGACCAGTTATGACTCAGAGCAACCCAGTCTGCACTATGCAGGGAACTGCAGATACCTTCCCCTGTGAGGTCTGCATCCTACTCTTGGAGAATAACTTCTCATCCCCTTCCAAGTTTATCCCTTCCATGATTTTTTCCTCTTCAACTCTGAAATACTTTTCAAAGTTCTTTTCACCTCTTTATTCTTATGCTCCTTGTGGTTATCAATAATGATTCTTTATATTAAATTTATCTGTGCCAATTACTGTGTAGTTTCTTTCTCTTGATTGGCCCTGACTGACAGAGAGCCATAGAACTGAGATTAGCCAACCAGTCTTGATTAAAGCTAGTGACTGTCAGGCTATTTATAGAAGAATGTTATAGGAAAAAATCAGAGTGTAAAATTAATTCAAGAGGGGAAGCAAAACAGACAAAACTGGAGGCGCTTAGGATCTAGTCCAAGACTGTATCATGAGCAAGGAGATGCCTCAATCAAGCCCACATGAGTTGAAGTTGATGTAGAAAAGTCTCAGCAAATTGAAGATGTTTTCCCAATTACAAGGTTCCTCCCACTGGCAATTAGATTTCCTGTATCTGCAAAATACAGGCATAAATGACATAGAAACTAATAATTAGGAAATAATTCCCTGGTGTGAAAAAAATAAAATTAACTGATATGGACTATACTACAAAGAAAAGTATACAGTGCTATAGAGATCATCAACAACAAAGAAGATCCGAACCAAAGAAGGAATGAAGTACTTAAGCAGATAAATCATGGGACTTGGTGATACAAAGCACCTGCTGTATGTTGTTTTTGTTATTTGGGCAGTTTTAATCATACGGCACATGGCTCTTCATAGAGAAGAGCTCCATACCAGAGCTTTGGTGATACTGAAGCATTCTGGTGACTTCAGAAAGACCAAGGGTGGGAAATTCAGTAAAAGATAGGACCTCTGCAGAAAATAGCACCTCAGATGGCACAATTAGATATTAAGTAAGAACGTAACCACTAAAGACTGGGAATTTGAGGACATTCAGAATCATAAATAGTGTGTCTACCTCTCAGAGAAACTCCTCGTACTTGCTTCAATGTCAGTTGAAGGAAAGAAGTCTAAAGATTCCAGTGTATGGATTTGTAAAGTGGCAACTTTCTGAATTTCATTTGAAACTGAATAAATGAACACTAGCACATCAGGCATGCTGAGAAAACAAGGAAATAGGTTTTTAATGGATTCTTTCTATGCTGAGTAAAAAGTACTTCCATCTTCTTTTCAAAGCTTTATTGTTCTTTTTTTTTAAATTTGCAAAGCTATGTCCTTTAGTGTCATCAATTTTTACAAATATTCAGAAGGGACTTCCAAAATACCAGCTTTCACATATGATTTCTTAGAGTCTTTCATGTGTGTGGCTGATGTAGGTAAATGCTGAAAATGTTTGAAGCTGTGATTTGTGTCAGAAGAGACGCCGTTCTACTAACCAGTTTCATTCTGAACTCTTCAAATCCTTGTCACTGGGGCCATCAAGTGATCAAAAATAACCCAGGTGTTGAGCTTCCTGTTAATAATTCCACAGGGTATAAGCCTTGTCAAAAACTCAACTGAGATGATTCCTTTTACTATTTCTTTGCTTCCCCCCCACCCCTTTCTTTTTAATCAACACAGATGTGATGGGAAGAACATTAAACTAAATGTCAAGAGACCTGGGGTCATACTTTAGCTCTGTTGTTACTTTGTTCTGTGACTTTGGAGCCACCTTATCTCTCCAGGCTTGAGTTTCCTCAACTAAAAATATGAATAGTAATGCCTTTTCTTTTTTTATACATGGTGGTATAGAGGTGGAAGATTAACTGTTTTCCTGGGAGTAAAACATTGTAAAAAATGTCATTTATTTAAGAAGACCTCCATTTTTTTTTTTTTTTGCCAATAAAAAAAAACTAAGACCAGTCTTGCATAATTCCATTATACAAGAGGGAAAATGATTTTCCGAGAGAGAGGGAGAGTCTACACAAGCTTATAGGCTGAATTGTTACCATTTTCTCCCCCTGCCCAGGTAGTGGAAGGATAGTTGACTAGGGGTCCATGAATAGGGTTATAGGTTGCTTTTTTCACTGGCCAATAGAATACTGTCTATCTTAGGGTTTTGGCTTTCTATGAGCACCTTGGATGACTGGCTTCACCTGTGTGGTAGCTACAGACACCACCCTATCTACCCAGTGCCTGGTCTCATTCAGATGTAGGCTGGAACATGCATGTCCTCCCCTTGACTCTGCACGCAGGTACTGCAGTGGCCACTCATTATATTGCCTGGGCACTCAGACCATCATGTCGACCCCTGTAGTGCTCAGCATTCCTCGTGGCGAATCCCTATTGGGACCCCTCAGACACTCACATGTATGGTACAGTCTTTCAAAAGTCTCCAGGAAATAGAAATAACTGGAAGACATAGAGAGGGAAACACACTCAGAAAGAGAGAAGGAAACAACAATCCAGAGGCAGCATCCAAAAAGTATAAAGTCCAGGCACAAAAATAAAGAAACTCTGAATCACGACCTCAATACTCAGCAACAGAGTGAGAAGGGCAGATGCTCTGCACTAGAAAAGACTCAGTTTATATCTTTCCCAGCAGTGTCTCTTTGGAGGAGTTAATTAACTTACTGGGCTGGTTAACTTATTTGTAAAGTGGAGATGATAATAGACGCTATAGGATTATTTTGAAGATTAAATAAGATGCTCTGCAAGGCATTTAGAATAGTTACTGGCCCTGAGGAAGTGCTTGTGGCTGTTGAACCCTCCCCCACATTTTATGATCCTAAGACACCTATGATCTATGAGGATAAGCAGAAAGACCCTGTTATATTGCCAAGGGGCAAGTTCCTTCATTGAAGTAAGAACAAAGCATTACAAGAATAGAAAAATGAGAGTCTTTTCTTCTCTTTAAAAAAATTTTTTTTAATGTTTTTATTTATTTTTGAGACAGAGAGACACAGAGCATGAGCAGGGGAGGGGTGGAGAGAGAGAGGGAGACACAGAATCTGGAGCAGGTTCCAGGCTCTGAGTCATCAGCACGGAGCCCGATGCAGAGCTCAAACTCATGGACTGTGAGATCATGACCTGAGCTGAAGTCGGACGCTTAACCCACTGAGGCATCCAGGTGCCCCAAGAGTCTTAAAAAATGAAAAACAAAAACAAAAACAAAAACACCTGGTGAAGAGGATAGTATAAGTCAAACGGCCCTGGGTTGGGCATGGCTGAAAGCAAGAGCTTCCAGACAGAAATGAAGATTTTGCTATGTTATCTTGGAGTGGACGGGGTGGAGGGTTGGGAGTGGGATTAGGAAGGAGATTAGCTCCCCATTAGAGGACACTGCAAAGCTGCAACCCAGGTACCCCAGCTCGCCCACCCCATAAAGGACCTGACACGCAGCATGAAGATATGGAAGGAAGAAGATGAAAAGGTGGGTTGTCCTGAGTGTTTGAAGCAAGATGTGTTAAAAGGTAAATAGTTTCAAATGCTCCATCTTTCTCAGTGTTCTAATCACTGCATCTTTGGCTTGTGACCTCTATGGATTAATCTTTAATACAGTTTTGGTGAGTCACACATGAATTATGCATGGCCTTTTTTATTCCAACATAATCACTTGAATAAAATACAGGTTTCAACTTTTACCATAATGATATATGCTCAAGGATTTATCATCCTTTTTCATGTTTCCCCCCACCCCAGTTCAAACCAGCTCCACAGTTTGATATTTAAAACTTCTTTCTCTTATTAGGAATTGGAAAATGGATGATTGGTAGGATATAATAAATGAACAACTATATTTTGTTTCCTACCTTTCCCATAAAATATATTCAGTAAGGCATTTTTTCAGTTACTATTTTATAAAAACTCAAGCAGCTCCACAGATTCTACAATCCTCATGGAAAACAGCTTCCATGGTTATTTTAAATTGTCACCATATTCTCTGTAATGTTTAAAAAATCATTGTCTTCCAGGTATGAATTACAACTTGGAAAAATTAATTGCCACTAATGCAAAGCCTCTCTTCTCCTTAACTTGAACTAGATAAAGATGACTTACTATAGTAAGTGCCTTGTTATTTTTCCCCCCTTTTCTTCCTTCCCTACTCATTAGCTGCCGTGACCGATCCCTCTAGGACTAAAAAATGGGAAACAAGCAGGACAAAGGCGGGCAGACAGGTTTGCACATCACCATATGTCTCATGATCTCTAGGACTGGTCATCACTGACAGCAGACTCTTTCTTCAGCTGATTCTTAAGTGGACACTTTGAAGAATCTCCTCTTGGGCCCCTCTCACCGCTACTCTTGAAATGTGAGTCCTGAAATTGACTCTTCCAGCTACTGCTTCTTCCTCAGCCTCCGCAGTGATGGAAATCTACTAGGAGTTCACTAGGTAAATTATGCAGATGGGGACTCTGCAGGAAAGGGCTGCATTATGCGGAGCATATTCCAAGTAGGTAGTATGTTGGAGCCCAAGGTGAAAGTCACTAAAGATTAGGTTAGAGGAGACACAAATGTATAGCTAAACAAAGGCCATAATCTACGGAGGACTATCAAATCTCAAGCCCTTCAATTAGATTTGACACATATGATCCATTCAGTTCATAGTAACGTGCATGGGCACATACATACACACACACACACACACACGAAAAAATAGTAGAACAGACTTTAAACAAGAGAGTTACTAGGCAGGCTAATTTTACTTGTTACACAAAAACAGAATGGTCTTTCTAAAATGTTAATCTGATCATTCTATATCCTAGTTTGGAACACTATGCTCAAGTTTAAAACTCAAACTTCTTGTGGCTATGGAAATTCATGATGTAGTTACTCCAACACCTAGAACAACCTCATTTATGATAGCTAAGCCCACTCATAAGTTTCTTAAAAGGACTGAAGAAATAAATGACTTTACGAAAGTGGTCAACAAAATATTAACCCTAATTATGATTCTCTTGCCTTGCTGCTCTTGACCCCAGCCCTTTGCATGTTACTCTCTTCGTCTAGAATGTTCTTCACCCACCCCATTCCATCTGTCCTGCCTAATTCCTGCTTTTCCTTTGAGTATTAAACTAGACTACTTCCAGGAGCCTGCACTAAGCTCCAAGAAGATGATGATACGTTTGTTATGAATTTAGTGGGCTGGCCTCAACAATATTTACACATGTGATCATAATTGCTTATTTACTTGTCTTCCTCCCACAGGACACTAAGTTTTCTAAGTAGAGAGATAGCATAATGTTAGCCATTTTCTTCAGCATCCAGGATATCTTCTTGCACGCTACGCATCTAAGAAACATTTGTTGAAAGAAAGGATCATAGATAGGTGTGTGTCAAAAAAGATCTTGGCTCTGCCACTTGCAGTATAATCTGGGAAAGGTTTCTGAAATATATTTTTTGAGCCTTCTTTCACTACTGTAAAACAAGAATACAGAATGTCACTTTCAAAGCCGTGATAATGATTCAACTTTGTGAACAGTATGCTTGTGTGAAGTGTATCTTAATTCCTTCCATGTTCACTCCTGTTCACTCTCCCCCTTACGGAGTGCTGGTGACAAATCACCTATAATAACGGCCTAACAACTCGTCTGGCACACTGTTGATGTTTACTAAATGCCAGTTCTCCTGCCCTTCAATGAGAGGTGACTCACAATAGCAGAATGTTGTTGAATACCCACCAAGTCTGTAACTCAAGACTACGAAAGGTAAATTGGGCCAAATATTTTGTATCAACCCTATCTAAATAAAAGGTGGGAGATGCACCTTACACTGAAACCTCAGGCATTCTGGATTGATAGAGCTGCTTGCGTTTGTACATCTCTAATTTTTATTGGCAAAGACAGTAGCCGTCTTCATAACAAAGCCTATCAGAAACATCCACCAGCTTTGGCCAATGTATTTTCATTACATTCAGAGTATGCAATACCTGATACACACTCTCTCCTAGCTGGCAAGGCATGTGTTGAGCCTAATTATGGTACTGGGCCCAAAGCATAGAATGTTTCTCTTGGTTACCTTTTAATTATCTTGCCAGTTACCTTTTAATTATGAGTCCGCACTAGCATATAAAGTGCTGCTTCTATGTCTTTGCCTGTGCTGACACGTGAACACTGGATTTCCCCAAATGCTGTGGCTACTTTTCAACTCTGCCTTTATGTATCGCCTGAAAGCAGTGGCTCCAGTGATAAGTATTTATCAACAGGCCAGGGGAGGAGGGGAGAGGGCTCATCTGTAGCATTTGCTGATTTTTTTGTAGTGTAAATATTCCCACTTTGGCCAATTCCAAGTTACCAGCACGATAGCAACGAATGCAGATTTGAGAAGAGATGGCCGGCACCATCCATGCCTATATATGTATATGTGTGTATATATATATATATATATATATACACTATATTAACTATACTACTTGTTAATACAGGCCATGTTGAGGCTCCTGAGTGGCTCAGTCAGTTAAGTGTCCGACTTCAGCTCAGGTCATGATCTCACGGCTGGTGGATTCAAACCTTGCGTTGGGCTCTGTGCTGACAGCTCATAGACTGGAGCCTACTTTGGACTCTGTGCCTCCCTCTCTCTTTCTCTGCTCCTCTCCCACTGACACTCTGTCTCTCAAAAAAAATATATATATATATATATATACATATACATATATATATACACATATATATATATACACATATACATATATATACATATACATATATGTGTATATATATATGTATATATACATATATATATATATATATATGCCATGTTTAACAGCCAGATCACAAAATTCCTGAAAATTTCACAACTGGATCTCAGTTCCAGCATACCACACTGCCTACAACTGCACTCTCTTACAGAGACTCATGGCAAATACAGCAAATATAAGTGGTTTGCTTAGAGCAGTGGAGAAAAATACACAGAAAGTTGGCTCTATTCTCTTTTCTATAACATAGAATACAGTTCAAACAAAACCAAGTGATATGACTGAAGATCACCCAAAGGGGTACTTTAAGCTTCCACAGGGGGAAAGAGACTGAGAATGCTCTATAACTTTTTTAAGCTTTTTGATACAAAAAATAAATCAATTTGACACTGAACTACTAAGACATGAAAAAAAATGACATACGGGTTTTTTTTT
Organism: Lynx canadensis; assembly: GCF_007474595.2. Lineage (NCBI taxonomy): Eukaryota > Metazoa > Chordata > Mammalia > Carnivora > Felidae > Lynx > Lynx canadensis. Next base: position 129,267,325 of record NC_044305.1, on the reverse strand, counting down.
TATAGAAAACATCCTGACAGGACTCAGATGGCCCTGCCCTTTATCTTTACCTGAAAAAGAACACCTGCAAATACCTAAAGCAGAGTTATTAAAAGTTATTACAAGTTATCAATACACCGTCTATTATAATTTGTATTTAAATGGATAAGATTATATTTTTAGGGAGTAAGTTTTGATAAACTGCTTATAATTCAATAAACTTCCTGTACATTTAAACAAAAGACAACTTTATGTTATTTAAAAACCTCTGAGCTGAAAGAAACTTAGGAGCTCATCTAATTCACCTTCATTTTATTTATGTGAAAACCAAGATCCCAGAAAATTGCCCAAGCCCAGAAATTGAACTGCACTCACTGTAATAAGTCTCTTGACTCACAGGGAGTAGAACTGCCTCTAACTGCACACATGCCAGATTCAAGGAGTCCAAGTAGCTTGTCTGAGATGACATAGTAGATTATGGCTTGAGTCAAAGTTAAGGTTGGAAGTAAGTGCCTTGTGAGAGCAAAGGCATTGTGTAGCTCATATCTCACCCTCCTGTGAGTTAATGTTGCTGTTTAGCACATGTATGGGTTCATCCATTGAACCAATTTGTATTCTTCAACTATCAAGAGCCAAGGATAGAAGGTTGAACAGAAGCAGAATCTGTTCCTGTTCTTGATAATGTCGTGTGAGCTGGTAATAGGGACAATATACATGGTCAACAAGGCCTGAAAAGCCTCCCTCTCCTCTTTGGAGCCCCCCACCCCCACCCCCTGTCTGAAAACAAATAGATCCTATCAGTGAGACACTAATTGTCAGCATCTCTCCTTTTAACCAAGCTCCAAATTGAAGTGTGTGGCCCTTGTCACTAAAGCTGATCAGCAGGTCTAGGGACTGAGAGGGAAGAAAACATTGCAATATATTTTTAGACAAGGTTCTCACGTCACCCTCCAAGGACATAGACCATTGTGAGCCATTAGTTGTCTTCTCTCCTGAAAGAGACTCCTGGGAATCTGTACCTTGTGTTCAGGCTTTTACTAATCCACTAATCCTCCCTCTCTCGTTAATCTCCTCAGAGTTCCTTTCCAAGTTTTATCTCAGAAGGCAAGGAAGCAACTTTTCAAACTCCCCTGGCACAGGCAGAGTATTCTAGACTCAGGAAGAAGAAAATTAAGGAGAGAATCTGTCAGGCTATGGCAGTCAACCTTAGCTCGCCCCAATGCCCACAACCCCTCTGCCTCTTGTCCTAAAATGTTGGTCAGCCTGATATACTCAAGTAGAATAGCTCCCTGAAGATATCATGAAGGCACTGTTAGAATGGAACCAAGAGCATCCATTGAAATCAATGAAGAAAATTCTGTACTATGATGAAAAAGAGTAGCTGAAGCCAAACAAATGTCAACCTCAGAATGAGGTGAAATCTATTGACTAGAGAGTAACAACAGGTGGGAAAGAAGTCCATGCCCTCAATTGTTTCAATTAATATTTATTGCTGGTAGCCCATGTTTCAGGAACTGTGCTAGGTTAGGAAAATGTCCTCCTCTTCATTGGAGCCACAGTCACAACCTGTGTGCTGCCATCTACTGAAACTCAGCTACCTGTACTTCAGTCTTGTTTGCTCAACCAGTTCCCCTGCACTCCAGCCAGGTTAAGCCACCTGATATATTCGTTCACATACCTGTAATTTATTTGTAATACAAGACTTATATTACTAGTTCATTGCCTCCTTTCCCTAATGCAGCATAAAGTATAATGAAGTCAAGAAACGTAACTGTTCTTAGGGCACCTGGGTGGCTCTCGGTTGAGCATCTGGCTTCGGCTTAGGTCATGATTTCTCAGTTTGTGAGTTCAAGCCCTACATCTTACTTGCTGCCATCAGTGAGAAGCCCACTTCAGATCCTCTGTTCCCCTCTCTTTGCCCCTCCCCCACTCTCACACTCTCAAAAATGAAAGCAAAACGAAAGAAACATACCTGTTTTTCTTACTAATGCACACTTAGCACAATGGCTGACAAACACTAAATGTTCCATTTATATATATTAGATGAATAAATGTATACATACATTATATACTCTTCCTTCCTTCAAGAGCCTATGGTCTTGCAGTAGGATACAAATGGACAGATATAACTTCTCCAAGACGTAGTAGATTTAAGGTAGAAACTCAGGCAAACTATAATATGGGTACAAAATTCACACAGAACAAAGAGAGCTAATTCAACCTCAGTTAGTGGGAGGGATCAGTTAAAGTACCATAAAGAAGTTGATCCTTGAATCTACAAAGAGTCTTTGATGTCCTTTGGAGGGATAAAGGGTGAAGGGACACTCTTCCAGGCAGAAGGAGCACGAGGAATACAGCCATCAAAGTCCCGGAGAACTGACACATCAAGGGGGATACAAACAGGTTGGCAGGAGCCATCGAAGTTCATTAGCAAGTAGAGAGACAAGGACTGTGTGGATAAAAAGAATGAGCTACCAATTATAATGAATTATCAGAGCAGGTTTCGTCCTGGAGGTTATCTTTGAGATGAGTTTTAAAAAAGAAACCTCTTAGATAAACACAGGTAAAGGCATTCTAGAGGACACGAGGAGCGTATATAAAGAAACAAGGCATATGAACAATTATGGGGCAGAGTGTGAGCCAATCAGGGAATGCTGAAGAGAACGGTGTAGTAACTAAGGGTCCTGGCTGGGGTGGATTTGTGAATGAAAATTGATCCCGGATTTGCCAGAGGGGATGCACTGTGTAAACACCTGGATAGAGGGGCTAAGGCATCTGGGCTCCACCCAATGGGCACTGACAGGGATAAGAAGCTTTAACTCATGGACTATTTGTGGATTCCCTCAAAAACTGTATGTGAGGTGAGTATTATGAAAATGTAGGGAAGAGAGATAGGAAAATACAATCAAGGATAGAGTGAAGATGAAGGAATTTCCCTTTCCAAGGAGACGGCCGGAGGCTTAGGTTGAAGCAGAAGAGAAACTCTAGGAGGAGAAGTACAGGGCAACATGGAGAAGAGGAAAGAAAGCTGAAATTTTTGCAGATGGGTAGGTTTGAGAGTCACACAAAAATAATTCCACACTTGTTTTGGGAAAGATAATTTATTCAGTAAATACTTTCTGCATGTTTACTATTTGCAAGCCTATCATCTCACTGTTTATTGTATATACTGAAAATCCTATTTGAGATGAGTATTAACTCGTTTGTGCCTTCCACCTTTGTTTCTCTTGGCAGTTTCACATTAACCGTTGTCATAAGCAAAGGCCCCTGTATTAACATCTGAAGTCAGAGACTAAGGCAGTGATCTCTTATCTGGAGGGGAGCAGGTATCCTCAGGGCTGCAAGGAAGTGTCTTTCACATGATAACTGATCAATAAACAATTAATGAACTAATGAACAAGGGGTTGTAAGCAGCTGATGAAATGGGCTCTAAATCCATGCTTTGTTTTCAAAACCCTGCAGGAATGTGTAGTTTGAATTCATGTTCCAACTGAAATTATTGATGCGTAGTGAATAAGTAGAGCATTACCCCCAACTAAATTTTAGGGTCCAAGTGAAATAAAAATTCAAGTGCAGAAGTTCCTACCACTGAAAGTCCAGATGTTGACAATGAAGGCTCCAGAGAAAGAGATAATTAGACTCACCTCTCCGTCCTCAAGTCACTGGATAGACAGGGACCTCTTTGCTTCCAAGACTGCATGAGAGAGGTGGCCATGATCCAGAAAGAATACCCCAAACTGCGTTGAATGGAAAAGAATGAAACATATATTTGAGAGAATTTGGGGCGGCAGGAAAAAGCAGTTACCAGAAAAAGCAATAAAAAACCCAGGGTTCAAATTCCTTTTATACTTGTGTATAGAGAATCTCTAAATATGTGTTAAATACAATCACTACACGGAAAGAAAATAAAGTTTCTCCTATTCATTTCATAGGGTCCTAACCAGACAAATTATAGCAGCTGAGTATGCCCAGTTCCATACCAGGACCCATAACCATTCTCTTTTTGTACAACACCTTTGTTTGGGAGGAAACAAATGTATGTGTGAACATTACCGCATTTATCATCACTATGCCCTGTGGTTATTACAACCCACCCTCTGTTGCTTAGAAGTACAAGAGGAAGAAGTTATTAATAATGGAAAGAAAAAGAAAAGAAGATCCTTGAAAAGAGAGCTCACCACTGATTTTTGACAGCCAGGGCATTTGATCCCAGGAACACTCAGTTTCACAAGCAAGAGTGTGATTAATCAGAAGCTCTGCGTTTTATTTTTTTTTTATTTATTTTTTTTTTAATTTTTTTTTTCAACGTTTATTTATTTTTGGGACAGAGAGAGACAGAGCATGAACGGGCGAGGGGCAGAGAGAGAGGGAGACACAGAATCGGAAACAGGCTCCAGGCTCTGAGCCATCAGCCCAGAGCCTGACGCGGGGCTCGAACTCCCGGAACGCGAGATTGTGACCTGGCTGAAGTCAGACGCTTAACCGACTGCGCCACCCAGGCGCCCCAAAAGCTCTGCGTTTTAATTCTCAGGGCACCTCCAAGTGCACCATAATGTTAAATTACCATTTCACCAGAATGCGTTGCATGAGTTAAGCATGCAGGCTCCTGAGGTCTTTGGGAAGATTAACCGAAGAGTTTTAACTGAAAATAGCTCCTGTTTTAAAAGCATTTGTCTTTTCATGAAAGTTTGTCCCCAGTTATTTAGAAGTGAATAACATGTAGAAGTTACCAAGTTTCCCCAGACCACTAACCGTACGTGTTCTCCTCACCCACAAAGTGCTCTCTTTAATGTCTGTCTGTCGGTCTGCATGTATTCCATTTATGTTTTCATGGAAATAATAAATAATGTCTGTGATATTATTAATTTCTTAAATGCAATCAGGTTGTATGAAAGGGATCATCATGGTTTGGGCACCCCTCCCCTTAGGCCAGATCAACAGGGCTCTGCCTCAAGTAATAACCCTCTCATTATTGCATGTGTGACTTTCCTTGTGTTCTTGAAATAAGCATCTGTATACCACTCATCCCATTAGATCTCACTCGTACATCACTTCTTGATCCTTTCTCCAAGGATAGTCTACTTGACTATTATAATTTATAATTTATAACCTTCCCTTGTCCTACTTTAAGCTGTGATGAGCCTCTGACACTAATTAATTTTTCTCCACAGGACTTTATCTATCTCTTCATTGATTGATTGACTGATTGATTCAACAAAAGTGAGTGGATGTCTATACATTTGTCACTGAGAAGGGAGAAGATAAATGGGATATCGTTCCTCTCTTCAAGTTTCTAACTGTTGAGTAGAGAAGATCTACATGTAAATATAATTATGCCACTGTGTTATTGGCAATGGAATTGGGTCCAAATATTCCCTCACAATAGTGAATTTCAGATTATTTCCTCCTCAAGGGGAGAACAGTGAAAAGTCTTCATCTGACAAGGGACATTTGAACTGAACTTTGAAGACCAAGTAGGAATTTTCCAGGGACAGAAGCAATTACTTTTTGGAAAGGAAAAAGTATGACCCAAGACCCCAAAGTCGAAGCTGTGTATCTTGTTCTTAGAATAAGAACAGGAGAGTACCCCTCAGTTTCTCCTGGAGGAAAACTGCTGATAGTGAAAAAAACCCACTCTGCATGAATCCGTTACGATCCAGGCATTGATTCTATGACCTGGACTATGAAGGAGGAACATGATGCACTTAACAGCCAGTTTGCCATGTAAATCCTCCTTGGTGACCATGACACGACTGTGTATGGGCCTCCCAAGCTCCCAAGTGACTTTTGAGTCTCTCCTCTCTGTGACACATAATGTGTCTTCTGGATATAGGTCCTCAAAGGGATGTAACCTGAACCAATTGGCTCACTTTCTTCAAAGTCCCTAAAATCTGTGGTTAACTTCCCAAAAGTCAGCTCATAGTGGAGCAACAGGACAGAATGCTGGGAAGTCTGCATATAGCATTTATATAAGGCTCAAAAGAAGAAAGCAAGGTATACTTTATGAGCATGAATAAATAGTAATTACAACTATTCAAAAAAAAAAGAAGGAATAAGTACTATAATATGTTGTTAAGATAAACATATGGCTAGCAGACAGGAATGGAGAGGCAACTGTGGGTTTCTAGGTATTGATTGATAACAGTCAATGTTTTGACCTGGATAGAGGTTTCATGAGTGCTCATTAAAAAAAAAAAAAAAAAAAAAAAAAAAAAAAAAATTCATGTTTATTTATCTTTGAGAGAGAGAAAGAAGAGAGAAAGAGGGGGAGAGAGGGAAAAAGAGAGAGAGAGAGAGAGAGAGAGAGAGAGAACATGAGTGGGGAAGGGGAAGAGAGAGAGGAAGACACAGAATCCGAAGCAGGCTCCAGGCTCTGAGCTGTTAGCACAGAGCCCGACGTGGGGCTTGAACTCACTGACTGTGAGATCATGAGCTGAGCCAAAGTCGGATACTTAACCGACTGAGCCACCCAGGCACTCCTCATGGGTGGTTATTTTGCAATTTTAAATAAGCTAAACATTGTCTGCTTCACAATTAAAAAAAACAAAAAGCCCACAAGGCTAAAAGAACCGTGGTGTCTTCCCTGTCGATAGAATACTGGGTGAATTTGGGCATTGTCCCTAATATTTGAATAAAAGAAAGCAACGTATGCACACCTATTAATAATATTCCCTCTTCCTATGCCTTCTCTGGATTTGGGCACCCAAAAATGATGTTCTCCTTTTGTGATCAGATGTGCCCTTTAGGTCCTTGGCCAGTCCTGTGAATCCTCTGCATAGACATGAGATCTGACAGTGAGATGCAGTTTAATCCCTGGGTTTCCCAGGTCATCCTGTGGCCAATCCTCTTGAGGACTGGTACTCATACTGTTGAAGTCTCGGGGATTCTGTTTGTTTTGGACTTTCACCAAAAGGCACATGACCTATGGAATCAGTCCGAACTGGGTGCCATCCAGCTTTACTTCCACTTTCTGGGAAGATGACCTTATCAAAACCAGTTTTTCTCACCTATAAAACAGAGATGAGAATACCTACTTCTCTGCTTTTATTAAAATTAAGTGAAGCAACATACACAAAAATGCTTAGTGTCGGCCTTAACTAATGCAACTTATGGTCTCCATTTGTAACTGTCAGAGAGGTTCAGGCCCCGTTAATATATCACCATACCTCTAATGACCGTCACCCCAAGACCCTGTCCTATACTTCTGATAAACCCTGGTACCCAGCCCCCCCATCTGGAACCCTCAGACCACTATATATCATCAGGATCACAGGAACCTCTTCCCCCAAGTTCCATGTTTTAGTTTCTATTCCTTTTTTTTTTTTTTCCCTAATGCTATACTCCTCATTCCTGACTGGGTATCCTAGTACCAACTATGGCCAATGCCATCACCTGGACTTGCTAGAAGATTTGGATCCTGCCCCTTTGAGTTTCTTCAGATCGTATGTTCATTTGCCCTACTTTGTAAAAAATCTAGGTTGGCTCCAGGCTTCACACTACAAATCTCAACAGTGCAAGTCCCTGAAAGTAGCCAAAATTTGTCCTGGTGTGTGTTTCCCTTAGGGGCAGATACAGAGACAAGCCTCTGAAAGCAACTAGATTGTTTGGAAGATGACACTAGACAACAGTGGAAATGGGTGAGGAAATAAGCCATAATAAGATGTAGGGATCAGTGAACACCATGGGCAATTCCAGCTCTTCTTGGGCACCCTAAGAGACCGCATAAAACACAGTTCAGAATTACCAAGAAGTTTGACCCATCAACTCCATGTCGATCACTGATTGAGGACTTGTTCCAGGGCATTCATTCTGGAACGTCCAGCTTTCTCTGCCTTTAGCTAGAAGCAAGCCAGAGGTTTCCCTTAATTAAGCAGTCTTGGGAGGACGAGAGAGAAATGCGAGGGGTGGTCTGCATAGGATAGACAGTAATGCTAATTACACAAGCAGATGCTGACTACTACACTCAACTATCATCAACATCGTTCCAGAATCTCACAAGGAAGTTTAACGATCTTTCACTTATGAATGTCTCCAATGTTTTTCCAGAAAGAGAACACTGACGATAGTCGCGTAATGGACTTAATCTGATCCAGGCGTGTCTCCTGAGCTATGCTCCGCAGCAAGATCACGAAACACAGTATTGACTATATAACCGTTAGGAAAGCATTTTAAGCTCAGGGACTGCTAAGGAACTGCTTTAAATAACTAGCTGGTATAAATCATCTCCATTTGTAACAAAGGTGAGTAAGGAAAAACAAAATGGATGCCATCCACCCTTGACAAACATTTATCTTCTCTCTCCCTGAATTTTTTCCACAGCACTTAGCAACAGGATCTCCACAAAGTGACTTTTCCAAGCCGTAACCATCTTTGTGATCTATTAGGTGCCAGACTCTTTACATAGGACGTGACAACAACCCAGAAGCGGCGGCAATATGACTCCCTTTGTAAAGAAGACAGAACTGAAGCAATTTGCCTCACAACAAGTAAATGGTAAAACCCAGGATTCAAAAACAAGTTTGTTGACATTCAGTTACTTGTCCTTCCTCCACACTATCTCCAGGGATGGTGTCCACTGCTCATTTTGCCCTGAAGAGTCTGACAAGGTAATTATCCAGGTCAGCCTGCCCCTGCTCTGTTCTCAGCACACTCAGGCACCGGGAGAGCTCTGCACCAGCTACGTCCCGTCCCCCTTCCCTTCTCTGGAGCTCAGCTCATCAGACAGGTTTCCTATGTGCGTGTGACCGGCCGAGGCTGGACATGCTCAACTGACAAAGAACAACTCCAATCACATCTCACACACCCTCTCCCCAGTGCATGAAGGCAGGCCAGCCTGGCCACTTCAGAAAACTTGCAAAACCCTGGGATCCTCTGGTCATGGCACTCTCGAGGACACACCACTGGGTGCCAAACACTTCATCAGTCCTCTGCACCTTTCAGTCATTACTCTTCCACGAGACCTCTTCAGGTGCCACTATGGGAGCTGGGGCTTAAGAAAGACAGTCACTTGGGCATTGGCAGGACCCTAGCATATGCATTCATGTACCATGCTGTCCTCCAACACTGCGTGGCTGGAAGCCTGGGCAGGTTTCACTGATGTCGGCTCTTGGTGACTCATGCTGGGCCAGGCCTCCCAGCCATGTTTATCCCAGCCCAGTGTGGGACACAGGAAACTTATTGGGGGCTCCCCAGCTTCTCCCCTAGGTTTTGAGAGCACATGAAACGGGAAGGTGCACATTTAACTGAAGTCACTATAAAATATTCAAAATTTCATCCAAGGTAGCAACATTTGGTGGGACGATCCTGACAAAATGTCTTCTCTCCAGTCTCACATTCTTCCTGGCCTTCAGATTCAATGTGTCAGTCATTTCCAATGATTCCTGCCACCCTTACCTGTCCACTGTCCCCAGAATTATAGAGAACTAAGAACTACAGTTTCCATGTCTTTCTTGTCTTTTCCTGCTGCTACATCTCACCACCATGTCCATACGCAGTCTAGTCACACTGTTGCTTCTAGTCTCATCATTTGTGAAATCCCACGATGTACTCCTTGATTTGATCACTGCAGCAATGTGACCCTCTCCCCTTCATACTTCCACGTCACTGCTTACATATGTTTCTCACCTCGGGGTTCTCCATGTTTGAAATCCAGCCCATCCTTCAAACATATTTCAAAAGCCAGCTTCTCTAAGAAAACTTGCCAGATCCCTCACATGTAAGTGGTCACCCTTCTGACATCCAAGACTGTTTTATTTTGTCTCCCTCATGCCACTTCCCTTAAGCAGCTTTGTTACAGTTGATAGTTCAATTGTTTTTATCTTCTATACTGGAATATACATTTCTGCGGCACAGGTGGCCAATCTAAGCTTTGTGAAATGTTGGACAAGATGTTGAAGACTGTCCAGTCATATCCTGTCCACTATCAAATGAAAAACTTGGGAGCAAGACGGAGATTACAGAGAGAGATCCAAGCCTATGTATTTCCATTTCATCACTCACCATGTCCCCTGCATGGAAGAAAAGACATTCAACATACCATTTGAAATGGTAAAAGAATCCTGCGTGACTAGTTCCTATAAGGAGATTTGAATGGCAGGGACACACTCTGTTCTGTACTTGTCATCCTTCTCTTCGACACAAATGAAACTGATTTCATTGTAGTATCTATGGTAATATTTTTAAATAGTAGAGATCATCTGATCATCAACTGAGCACCTAATTGTGCTAGCCAGAGTATCTGGTGGATTACATTTATTATCATCTTCACTCCCCATGACAACCCTGCAAGTGAAGTGATTATTCCCAATTTGTAGCCAAATAAACGAAAGCTTAGACAGATTAGGTAAATAAGCAGAGATTGACTTACTGACTCCCCGAGACCTATCCCTCGACCATCCACTCTCTTCATGAAAGCTGGTTTATTTTACAACCCTGAGTACAGAAGGGATACTAACTAGGGCAAGTGAACTCTCCCCTATTTGTTGAAATCATACCTTGAATCCGAGTCCTCTGTGTGGTCCAGATGCACAGGGACCATTTGGAGAGGGCCAGCCACCACTTTCCCTTCAAGTTGGAAAGAGTAACATGTAAATCTCTGAGAGAATCATTCAGACAAGCTAGGTAAGACAGCATCCTAGCTGTAAATGTGAATATAGCTGTTCAGAAAGGCTGGATCCAGTCGGCAGTTAACGAAAGGAAGGGCATTAGGAAATGTTGGAATGATGAGCCTTCCTTGCTCTCAATGCCATCATCGTGATCAATTTCAGGTTACTTGTGCCTCTTTCGTTCCTTCTTGTGGAGTTATTCCCACCAACTAGGCAATTGGTTGCTATGTCTCTTGTGAAGGTGGAAAAGCTTTCCCTGGAAAAACTGTGATTCATTCCCTCTTGCTACCCTCCCAGGGCTTGCCAGACTGGGGAGAGTGCTGCCTGCCGCCTGAACTCAGATGGACATTCCATTAGGAGAGGGGAGGAATTTGCTGCAAAGGAGAAGCTACTATTCTGGAAAACTGAACTCACTAGACATAGAGTCAAAACACACAGGAGGTCTGTGTGTGACTGTGGGTGACCGGCAAGTTGCTTAACTTCTCTGTGCCTCAGTTTCCTTGTCTTCTTTTTAACGTATATTTTTAATGTTTATTTATTTACTTTTGAGGGAGAGAGAGAGAAGAGAGTGCAGGGGAGGGGCAGAGAGAAGGGGAGAGAGAGAATCCCAAGCAGGCTCTATGCTGAGCGTAGATGTGGGGCTCAAAATCACAAACCTTGAGATCATCACCTGAGCTGAAATCAAGAGTCAGACACTCGACTGAGCCACACAGGTGCCCCCCAGTTTACTGGTCTAAAAATGCACATGATAACGCTGACTTTATAAGATATTTTGAGTTAAGTGCTCTGTACGTTGTTTGGTGCAGTGTTACCTAATAAAAATATAATACAAGCCACAAATAACATTTAAAATGTTTTAATTGTTGTGGTAAAAACAACTGAAATTAGTTTTGATAACATAGCTCATTTAATCCAATGTATCAAAAATATCATTTAATGTACAATCACTATAAACATTACAATCCATTTCTCAGATCCGTACCTGAGAAGTGTTTGTTAGAATTAGTCTGGATTTGGCATCTTCCGTAATCTTGGTGGTACCGACACACGCAGATTTGAAAATGTGCTTTCACCAACTCAGCACATACAGCCGAGATCCTTAATAATCCACCTTTTCCAGTGTGCTCAGTAACTTTCATGCTATCTCCAAATGTGATAGTATTTCTCTCTTTTTCATCTAGAGGCCTCCCTGTAATAGTTCTGATATTTTTTCCCAGTTAGGATTTCACTTAAAAATAAAAACAGAGGCACCTGGGTGGCTCAGTCGGTTAAGCGTCCAACTTCGGCTCAGGTCACGATCTCACGGTCCATGACTTTGAGCCCCGCGTTGGGCTCTGTGCTGACAGCTCGGAGCCTGGAGCCTGCTTCGGATTCTGTGTCTCCCTCTCTCTCTGCCCCTCCCCTATTCATGCTCTGTCTCTCTCTGTCTCAAAAATAAATAAACGTTAAATTTTTTTTTTTTTTTTTAAAGTAAAAACAAAGCAGGGTGCCTAGGAGGCTCAGTCAGTTAAGCCTCTGACTCTTGATTTCAGCTCAGGTCATCATCTTAATGGGTTGTGAGTTCAAGCCCCACATCAGGCTCTGTGCTGACCGTGGGGCCTGCTCGGGATTCTCTCTTTCCCTCTCTGTCTCTGCCCCTCCCCTTCGCTCTCTTTCTCTCTCTCAAAAGTAAATATATAAACATTAAAAAAATAAAAATAAATAAAAACAAAACAAGCAACAGTGCAAGAACAAACCATCCAGGAAGGGCTGGCATTGAGTCTGCAGGTCTGCTGACCAGCACGGACACATGTGTAAGGGGGCAGCTGGGCTCCAAAAGACCAATCGCCCTGCAAACCCTCCTCTGTGAGAATCGTCTCCCGGTGTTCACCCAGAACCGCCCCAACCACGGGCAACATGAAATCAGACACATTTTGACAAAAGATTAAACTAGGTTATCCTAATGTAGTGTGTGGCTACTGAAAAATGTGTTAACCTCGTCAATATTTTCACCTCAAATATACAAAGGAAAAGTAGTGACCTATGGGGGTGTTGCAAAGGGATGATTTACAGAGACCTTCCTGTCCAGCTAGTGAAGCCCTCTCTTCAGTCAGAAGACAAGAGGGTTTTATATCAGGGCAGAAGAAGCAACCCACACACCCCAATTTAAAGGTCAGACACAATGAAAAGTCACAAATTAGTGCTCCGACTATGAAAAGAGCAGCTTGAGTGAGTGAATCTTCAGAATGTTCTCTATCTCTGAACTGAAAATTCGGTGCACTTTATTTTAAACTATGAATGAAAGGACCTAATGCTTTCTTTAATAAATAAAGTCAATATGGAATAAAAAGTAACTTCCAATTCAAGTACAGTCACAGCGAAATAAGAAGTGGGGAGGAACCCACAGAATGGAAAGGAAAGAATTGAGTGATGGATAGACCATAACACAGAGATAACAAAAAGGGGCTTTCACACATAGGTTTACGTTTACACGTGTTTAAATTTAGTTATTTATATGTGTGCATACATGCCCATGTGTATATTTACACACACAAGTAAATTGTTTTTGTTTTCTGGTTTTTGGTTTTTGGTTTTAACCTTCTAGAAGGATAGAACTAGGAGGTAACAGGAAAGATGCAGCTCAAAAAATGAGGAATGTTCTCAGGTACCCATCTTGGAACGTTTCCACTTCTTCCAAGTCTCAACAAAACAGTCCCTTCCTGCAGAAACTATTCCTGCTTCTTGAAAGCAGGAAACTATTCCTGTTTCCCCCTTCTCTAGATTCCCATTACACTTAGGGCCTCATACATAAAAGCCATTTTTGACAGTTACCATATTTCACGGAAACTGAAACTCGAGTAACTGAAAATTGTGTTCTTCTTGTATGTAGCCCTGAGAAAGGAGATCTCTGCCAATTCAACTATGACACCACGCTTTCTTATCATGTAGAAGTTCTATTTTGGACTTTGCAAAAGAGGCTTTTAGACTGATTTAGAGCTGCAGGTGATGCCAGATGAATGACTGTGGTCAAGTCCATGCCCACGTAGACATTGATAATTGTGTCGTGATGACCACATCATGCCTGCAATTTTAAGGCAGGGTTAATTGCAAGATCATTATTTCAGAGGTATTAAACTGTGAATTGATACACATCTCAAATTGATGAAATGTGGCATTCTTCTTCTTTGAACTCCCTTAGAGCATGGGCAACATATCTGCCATATATACATTATTTATATAATATATAATATTTATTTATATATATAATTTTTTTTTTCAACGTTTATTTATTTTTGGGACAGAGAGAGACAGAGCATGAACGGGGGAGGGGCAGAGAGAGAGGGAGACACAGAATCGGAAACAGGCTCCAGGCTCTGAGCCATCAGCCCAGAGCCTGACGCGGGGCTCGAACTCACGGACCGCGAGATCGTGACCTGGCTGAAGTCGGACGCTTAACCGACTGAGCCACCCAGGCGCCCCTATATATATAATTTATAATATATATTATATAATATAATTTATATATATATTTATTATATATATAATATTTATATTATATATATATATATATATATACACACACACACACACACACACACACCCCTAGGGTACTTCTAAAAAGTGCTCTTTTCTAGGCATCTTAATGCAGTGGAAATCCCAAGGCTTTGGAGTCACATACTAGCTCTGAGCCCTTAGGCAATTCCACTCAATCGTGCTAATGTGTAGGTATCTAAAAACAGTGCATATAAATCATTTAATTCGATACCAGGCACATGGTAGGCATTGAAAATTATTAGCTTGTTGAAAAAAATAATTGATAGAACTAGGAAAGAGGGAGGGAAAAAGCCCCCTTTCTTTTCATCCTCCCCCTATAACCTAGTCTCGGTGTGTCACATGCTGAGGGGCTGAAGAATATTTTTTTCTCCTTTGGTTACCCCAAAGGTAAACAGAACAATAATGTGATAAATTAGTCGGGCCTGAGCAATCCTTACACAGACTTCAAACCCAAGCCACAGATGACTTGTGGCTCTTTTTACCCAATGAAAAGGAGGATGAGAATGTGGTGAACACAGGAGGAGAGATGCATGCTGTCCGATATCTGTGGATTATGGTCCAGCAGTGTCCAGTAGCAAAAATACAACCATAGGGGCCTACGTGACATGGTAAAGGAACACATAAAGGTCACTTTCTTGGTTAAAAAAAAATACACACACACACACACACACACACACCAAACAAACAAAAATACCCTTGCTCTCCTGATGTAACCCAATTTAATGAGGTGTAGAAATCCAGAGCTCTTTGAAATTTTAAAGCAATTACAACATAAATGACTCCAAAGCAAGACGATCTTATTATGGCGAGGCCATAAAATGCTAACTTCAGAATGTCGGGAAAGCAGAATGGGTTTTGGCTGGTGTGTCAGAATTTATGGGACGTTTGTGGAATTGTCAGCACCTGATTCCCCTCGGAGGATAGTTTATTGCTCCAAATGCAGCATTTCATTTGGGGCTGTTTTTCATATCATTACCAAAGAGGGTGGGCACCTGTTTCCATGCATCCTGAAAAGTTTCTTTCAGAATGGTGCACAATTTGGTGGAAGGGAAAAAAGAGAGAACTTCATTTTCTGTTGATAGATTAGGCCAAAAGGGCTTGCAAAAACACCTGTCAGCTGCCCTTTACCTGGTTGCACTAACTCAGTGGTTCTCAAAGTATAGGCCCCGGCAGCATCAGCACCACATGGGAATTTATTAAAACACAAACATTTGCTTGGTCCTACCCCAAGACTTACTGAATTAGAAACCCTGAAGTTGTTTTCACATACTCCTCAGGGGATTCTGATGCACACTCAAGTTTGTGCCCTAATACAGTAAAATTGACCTTGTTACTGGACCCATCAGCCTACTTTAAATGTAGGGATGAACTGTTGGGTTCCCCCTTTCACCTACATGTCCAGTGAAACTGTAGAGTCTGGAGCCACCTCCTCTCCTAAGGTAACAGAATTTAGGGAGTTCTGGTACACCACATCAAAATCAGTATCAACTCCCATGACTACCTACGGCAGCTCTGACCTTGTGGCCCATGACTGGTTATTGGTCACTCTACAAGTATCTATTGAGCACCTACCATGTGCCGGACATCCCCCTAGGCATTGAAGGCGGAACAGTCAGTGAACGAGGTAATCATGGTTCTGGCTCCCATCGGGCATACGTTCCAAGACGAAGAAGACAAACAGGAAACAAAAAGGGGTGCTGGACCCCTGCCCCTCTCATGAGACCAAATCGTCTTCCAACAACCTTGCCTTTTATAGATATTTGCTAAACACTGACTCTGTGCCAGGTGCTGAGGAAAGAAGGCACCAAATGGAGTCACATTGCCCCTACAGGAACTCACACAGTCTTGGGAAAGCATTTACAGATCAAACTGATTTGTGTTTCAACAGACTGAAGGGAGCCTCAGTCTCCTGGGGCCATTCAGCAGACTTTGCAGAAACTGGTGATGAAGGAGTCCATAATGTACCATGAAACAAAACCTGAACTTTTTTTTTTAAGTTTATTTATTTTGTGAGGGAGAAAGGGCGAGGGAGCGGACCAGTGGGGGAGGGGCAGAGAGAGAGAGTAGGACAGAGGATCTTGAAGCAGGCTGCGTGCTGACAGCAGAGAGCCTGATGGGGGGCTCAAACTCACAAACCATGAGATCATGACCTGAGCCAAAGTCACACGCTTAACTGACTGAGACACCCAGGTGCCTCGTAACCTGAACTTCTTGGGAGAATGTTCTCCAGAGATGGCAACTGCTCCAGTAACAAGATCTCTGACTTCCTGTGTCTGAGGGTCCCTCTGCTACCCAGACCAGAGCCCGTATTGCCATAAAGCCTGGGGCCTCCGTTGCCATATACCCTCCAAACTTGCCTCCTAGGAGACAGAGCATGGAATTTTCACCTCGGATCTGGCTGCCTTCTGACTGACCTCTCAGATGCTACCTGTTCCACCTCCCAAATGTATGCCAGGCTGCTCAGGAGAGCTTGTCGCCCATATGTTGGGGTGCCACCCTAATCCCTGAGGGGCCTCCCACACAACACATTGCCCTTGAATTACCACTAGCTTTCTGTTACCCTTAGCTTCTAAGAACACACACTCCGGGGTGACCTTTCCCCCTCTCTGTTCTACACCAGGGGCAGAGATTAGTCTGGATTCTGTGATGTACTTGTAAATATTTGACAACAGCTCTTCACGAAAAGGAAATAAGTCCTGATTTGTAGCATTTGCAGGGTTTTGTAGTGTGGAAACTTCCATTGTGGCCTGTTTTTTCATTTTTTAATGTTTATTTTTGAGAGAGAGACACAGAGTGTAAGCAGGGGAAGGGCAGAGAGAGGGAGATACGGAATGCAAAGCAGGCTCCAGGCTCTGAGCTGTCAGCACAGAGCGTGATGCGGGGCCCGAACTCACAAGCTGTGAGATCATGACTTGAGCTGAAGTCGGATGCTTAACCAACCGAGCCACCCAGGACCCCCTCACCATGGCCTGCTTTTAGGAGACTGCAACAGAATTGGGGAGAGAGAGGCGTGTCAAGGGCACCCCAGCCCCTGAGCATACCACAAATCTGCCCTGGTACATTGCAATTAATCTTTTTTTGCCTTTACATATCAAGTCAGAAGGCACACAAAACTGTTCCCTGGGGAAAATACCTCCACTGGACTTTTTTTTTTTCTTTCCTGAGATTATAAAATGCACAGCTGTTTTCGCTGAGGGAAAAGACGCAATCGGAGGTTATTTATAATCCAGGCACTAAGTAAACCGAATATTCAGTTAGATTTTTATCTGCTTTTCCTTGTTCGCTGATGGTGTTGACATGCTGGTGTTCATATTACCACTCAAATGGGCTTTTACGTAAGTCCTGCAGAAGACTTTAAACTTTGAATTCCCTCTTACTCAACAGTCTGGGTAATGAGAGCAGGGTGAGGCAATTCTTAGGAGAATCAGGAAGTAAGTATGTGCTATTTGCTGGACATTTCTCTCCAGAAGTCCCATAGGAACTATGAAGGATAATGTTGTCATTGGGTCCTGTGTGTCCCTGGTGATGATGTGGCTAACTCATTTTCAGATCTTATCAGGTTAAGTTTGTCATAAGAATGAAGGCATTTCTCAGAGAGGCAATAATGCTAATGCATGAGAGCCGGGGGATGGGAGGAAATGTTGTTGTAGGAATAGGATACTTCTATATTTTCAAGGCATTACCCACAGACTACTTAATATTCCAAAAGGAAGGATGTGACTTTGCAATGGAGAAACCCTACAGACCCCACCATAGCCAAATAATCAAACATCACCAACTGTGAGATCACGACCTAGGTGTCTCTTGATATGATTAACAGTCTATGACTTCCCTCAAAGTATTCCTGCCAAAAATGTCTGATATGAATGTATGTGTGATGTAACAAACAGATGCATTCAGACTGTAGAATATTCTACAAGACAACTGGTCTGGATTCTTCAAAAAACTCAAAGTAGGAAAAGCAGACGTTAACACATGGAGAAATTATTCTAGAGCAAAACAGAAAAAGAGATTTAATCACAGATAATGCCTGGAAACTGGGTTGGAAAACAAAACAAAACAGCTAGAAGACATTTTTAAGATCATTTGGGAAATGTGAATATGAACTATATATTAAATGACATTATGGAATGATTGCTAATTTTCTTGAGTCTGACAACAGTGGCGTGGTTATGATGGAGATGCTCTCATTCTCACGAGATACATGCTGGAGTATTTAAGGGGGTGAAATGTCAAGATGTCCATGAATGTTTCAGCCAAAAAGAAAACAAAAGAGAAACTATCACCAAATGTTTCTATTTCTAGCTCACCTCTACTGCCTCTATCTAAATGGAGGGACAAAGTTAAGTGCTGTAAACTAGTAACAATTGGTGAATCTAAGAGACTGAGCACGGTGTTCATTGCATTATTTTTTAAATATCTTATTTTGACATCATTATCATTATATTATCTTTTAACCTCTCTAAAGGTTTAAAATTTTCCAACATCAAAATCTGGAAAATTTTCGACTTTCCCAGGGTAGCCTTTCTTCTAGATACAGTTGGATTCATCAGGTACACGGCACTTAATATCTATTCTTTGTGGATGGTGTCATGGTGGAAAGCCTCCCACGTAGCCCCATTAAAAGACAAACTCAAGTAGTACAAAGAATTAGTTATTGTTCTCACTGTACCCTTGGTGTCCAGAGCAGTGCCTGGCACAGAGGGGACACTCAGTATTGTTGGATCATTGACAACATGACATTACCTATTCAGGTACACACACTGTCCATAATCAACACCAGAGGCTTTCTAGCTGACTTAGATAATCCTGAAAAGAAAAAAATAGAGTCAAACAGAAGATTAACGCATTTTGTTTTCATCAAAAATAGAACCAAGCCAAACAAAACAAAACCAAAAACAAAAGACATTAGCTGCTGCAATTCCCACTAAAGTCCATGGGGCAATAAACTCTTTTCTTCTTTTTTAATGTTTATATTTATTTTTGAGACAGAGAAACACAGAGCATGAGCGGGGAGGGGCAGAGAGGGAGACACAGAATCCGAAGCAGGCTCCGGGCTCCGAGCTGTCAGCACAGAGCCTGACGCGGGGCTCGAACTCATGAACCGCGAGATCGTGACCTGAGCTGAAGTCAGACGCTTAACTGACTGAGCCACCCAGGCGCCCCAATAAACTCTCTTCTTGAAGACTCCAAAATATTTGCCCCAACCAAGCCATGAGTTGCAATCTATATAGGGAACACTGATTTATGAATAAAGTAAACAAATGTGTTTTTTTTCTTTGATCAATGTATAGACAGCACTTTTCAATGTGACTTCAGAGAAGATAAAATATTCTCTAAAATTATTAAAATGGGACAAAGTTCTTGGTGACTACTGCGTTTAAGAGAGTGAAGGAAAGTTTAAAATTATTTAGTTGAGCTGTTTTCAAAGTGAAGCCCAGTAGTCCCTCAGAGTTGCACTGAGGGCTCCCTCAAGTAGAAGGTGAGAAGGTTGTGGACACCCACCCCCCATTCAAGCAAGGCAGCTTTCCCTTTAGGATTTATATACAGTGCTTCCATATGAAATTCTCTGTGAGGAAAGTATTCTGATGCCAATACAAAGTAAAAGTTTGAAAGCCACAGTAGTGAGCAAGGGCAAGCCTCCCCGAGATAGATCACTTTAGCATGAACGATATTTTGAGCTAAAAGCAATCAAAACCCAGAAGATTCTGGAAAAGCTCTTTACCTCCCCCTCAACTGCCTGCTTGTACCAAGAAGAGAGCTATTAACAGAGATTCCTCTTTACCTAAGGGGGAGGGAAAAAAAAACTTAAGAAAAGGTATCCGAATAAGGCAATGTTTGTTTCCCAAACATCTCCTTGTGTCTTTCTGCTAATGGTCTTTCTCCCCTTTATATCCTCAGAAGCCCAGCCTCTCCTTAGCTCCTATGAGTGTTATGGTGCCTCAGTGTCTTTGGAATTTCCTTGCCTGTGTGGATTCCCTGCACAGGCGCTGTTAATGTTGATTTTCCCCTGTAAATCTGCTCATGTCAATTTGATTCTTAGTCCAGCTAGAAGAACCTTAAATAGTATAGAAAAATTCTTCCTTCCCAACACCACCAATCTGTATCACTTCCTCCTGACACAGCAATCTCAGCCAGAGTCTAAGACAGAGGAATAGAACACTTCTGTCTGAATACATTCATTTAAGGTGATTAAGCTGCACTCCACTGTTGGGCTATAAAGTTCTCTCCTATGTTAATATAAAACCTCCCTCCTTGAAGCTGTAACACATCCCCTTTAGGTCTGTATTCTGAGGACACATCAAAAAGTCTAATCTTTGTCTCTGACAGTCCCTTGGAGAACCAAAGGCAGCTGTCATTACAATGTAAGTCTCTACCTTGGCTTTGAGTTAATGTCTCCCCCTCCCCCAGCTCTGTCCCTGAAGACCCTTTTGTCTAAATATTCGTTCTTCCAACAAACTCTTATTTAGGTATTTTACTAAGCGCACACAATCTTCTTTCATCACAGGCCCTAATGGTTTGCCCCTCGACTCCCAATATTCTCTTTCTCTGAATATAGGCCAGTTTTGACCCTTTAAACAAAAACTGGCATCATAAACATGATCCACCCCATATCACCTCCATACCCACACTGCTATAATCAAATTCAGTGAGTCTGGATTCCTTCTGACAGATTCAATGGTCCTTTTAATGCAGCCTTGCTCTGTTTAAACTTCTGACAGAACCAGAAATATAACACTGAAATTACTGGTTTCTCTGTTACCTGCTGTCTTTTGGAGTGATTAAACCTGAGGTGTGTATTGTTTGCATTGTTTCTGAAGCTGCTGTAGAAGTATCTAGAAGTAACACCTGAGTTTGTTTACAGGAAGAGCTTCTCATCATGAACTCTTGACACCCCTGGGTGGTTTTTTGAGTGTTTCACAGATCCTTGCTACACCCGCTAGCTACCACAAGCTGGTAAAACAAGATTTAAATGTACGTTGAAGGATAGGCTGGAGGATGTAGTGAAGGTACAGTATAGAATTTTTAGAATGGAATTCAATTTATTCACTTATTTTAAAACTCCTCACCATACTGGCATGATTTATCACGTTTTGCAAGATCATGGTTTTGTAAGCCACCTTTAAAAAGATTATTGAAGTTTTAGCCGTTGTGACACAATTTCCAAATGAAAATGCTTTTTAAAAATAAGGAATTAAGTATTTTAGGATATCAAACTTAAACACCCATATGCACAATTTTTTAGTAAAACAGCACAAAAATAATTGATTTCCCAATGTAGGTGGGGTGTCTTTCTGGAATAGAGTCTAGGATTGAGTGCATCTAGTTTGGGGGGATAAAGTTTAGGTACATAGCTAATAAGGGGGAACATTATTAAGCCAACTACCACCAGCCTAATACAACAGGGAAGTTCTGAGTTGTTGTAAAACACACAGCAGTGAGAGGGTTGGGGTGTGTACACCAGTAGACATTCAGACATTGATTAGGAATGTCCTCACGAAAGAGATTTTAGTGCCTGGAATTTCATGGTCTGGGCTGCAGACCAGAATAGGTTCTTACAGTCTGAGCACAGCCCTCCAAGGTGCACTGGCCACTGGAAGTCAACCTGGCTCTTGGGTTATGGGCAGGGACACTAACAGCATGTACTACAAGCCCATTTACTTTTAAATAAGGAAAGTATTGAAAAACTAAGGGAAAAATAAATTAAAAACACACTCACAAATATACAATATATATGTATATATTATATAATGCCCATTATATATACATATACACATATACATATACATATACATCATATACATATACATGTATACATCACTCTCTCTCTAGATCTATCTAGATGGGTAGACATAAATATAGTCATATATAAAGGTCAGACTGAACATCCACTCTTTTGCTTCTGTGTAGTTCAGAAAAGCCATAAAATACTCCAGTGCTGGGTAATATTTTAAAGGCCCCCCTTCCCTAGATTAACTGCTCAGCACTCTCTTTGTCTTGTTAATTGAAGATCCATCATTTGGAATTTGATTTGGCTTCTCAAATAGTTCTGAAAAATTTCTCCTAAGTCATAAGGGGGTACTTCCCACATTTCAGGCTACACGAAGACTGAGAGCTATCACCTCCTAAACCAATGTGTAAATGAGTTTCATTGGCTCCCATTCTTCCTGAGACCTACGGGAGGCATCAGTGATGGCACAACACAAGTGCTGCTGAAGTTAAGAGGGGAACTTCTAATGATCTGCCTGACGCTCAGCCCCTACAACACTTCAAGTACCTACTTCTAGGGTATTCTGTCGGGATGTGAAAGCTCACTCCTTGAACCTTATCCCTTCAAGCTCAGGGGAGCATCCTATTCTTAAAGAGGGCAAATTTAAGAGATCTAGATGTATCAGTGCAACTAACAACAATCAATAGAGTGGCTACAATCCCTGGTCTGCCCTTCCAGTAATTAGCCTTCTGCGTCTTTCCTGTGCCCTTGTACTATATACATCTATGCCCTCCTACTCCACATCCATGCCTTCCTATTCACATGTCTTTCCCCCCTGGGCCCAAGTTTCTGGCTTGAAAGGCTGCATAGTACCTCAGTTTCTCTTTCTCTTGGCAGGAACTGGTCTCTGTCCATTCCCTCCCTGTCCTCCCTTAGAAACTGAGACTCTGCCACATGTGGCCAGATTCCGCTCTCCATTCCTGACTGGTTTTCTTCTATTTCCAGACCTCCAAATCCCAGATTTCTTACAGGACCCTGTCTGGCACCTCTACCTGTCTTTCTTGAGCCCTTCATTTGCTCTCAACAAAGAACTCAAGGCTGTTCCTATTTCGGCTTCCCCTGCATCACACCTGCCCCACCAAGGCTCAGGGTAGAAGGTGATGAGCAACTGGGAGGTACCAGGAAGGCTCTGGGCAAGAGAAAACAAGCCAGGTGACAGTGGGTCCTGCAGAATGAAACAGGAATTTCAGCCTCTGTCTCTGCTATGGGTGCATTTATGTCCTGCCCCTCACCCTCAGAAGAGTTACCTTGAGAAGATACACAGCAGCAGAAGCTTGGGGCGAGAAGATCTGACACGACTGCTGTAGGCACATACACTGCATTTGACTTTTATCCCTAGAATTAATATGCCTGGATAAAAATAGATTTTATTTTGAGAGCTCTACCTTGATGGCATATGTTCATTATCAGAGCTCTTAAAAACATGAGACGTTTTTTCTCTTACCTAATAGTTGAAAATGGCCCCAAACTCAAACTCAGTGAAATAAATGTTATGTTTTCTATACATCTAAAAAAATCCACCTGCTTTCGACCTAATCAAAACGTAGCGGGACAAAATGAAAAGTCCCATTGTAACACACAACTCAGCGAGACCTAACTGAGTTTAAGAAAGAGCCCAAAGGCCAGCTGAGTAGGACTGGGAAATACTCCTCTCGTCAGACTCTGGAGTCTCTGCTCCTCTGCTTCAGCCCCAAGGGAGCAGCAGGCATAAGACCTTCAGCCTGAAGTCTTGGCGATGGCAAATTCCTCAGCAGGACTGGGTCTCACCTGACTATTTCCAGGCAACTCAAACCCCCAGCAGAACTAGTCTGGAATTTGCATTGTTGCTTCAAGCGGTAAAAGATGTGGCTGGTGAGGCCTTAAGCCCATCTGTGCCCTGTGAGCCACACCTGCCTCTCACCCAGCAGGCCTTCCTCACTCCTGATGCCCTCCACGTCCCTCCTAGGATGGGGTCTGGCTCTGAATTCTGTCCAGACATATTACCTGGACATATTACCTGTTGGCTGCTAGGGCCTCTTCTTTAAAGCTGGAATCTTCTCCATGCTTTCCCTCACCAGCCTCCAAAGCCCCCCATCCTCACCCCTCTCCCTCTGTCTTTCTCATACACACGCACGTGTGTGCACACACATACACACACACAGACACACATGCCATTTCCAGGTACAGAGCGACTGGAAACACAGGGCAGGCATCCAGCCATGCCCCGTCCATGGATGAGCATCATCATTTCCAGTAGGTTCTTGATCCTGAGCACCATATTGACTTACATCCCTGAAACGTAACTTAGGCTCAAAATACACTCCACCTCCCTGCCTCCTTGGATACTATAATTGTACTGTTGGCCACTGGTCATCAGCCAGCCTTAGAGACAGGCCAGTTCCTGAAGCTGGCTTCTGACTCCTGCTTCTTCCCATCCTTCACAAATGAGATTCCAGAATGCCTTGTGGATGAACGCACATGTATTACAGCTGCAGCTCTCCTATCGTTCTATCCTTCCCAAGAGCCTGAGAGGACATAAGAGAAGCATTCTTATCTGTTTTACAGATGGTAAAACCAAAGCATAGGGAATAGTTCAAGATGCCCAAGGCCATCCATTGGGAATATGTGACTACAAACTGGCATCGGAAAAATAAATCACTTACAGCAATTTCTTTTCTTTTTTTTTTTTTCCAGAGCCAGCTGGGTCCTCAAAGTCACTAGGAGTAAAAAGCATTCCCACTAGCAAAACCCATAGACCACCAATTTCTATTAAGTATTTATGGATGAAATAAAGTCTTCCCTGAAGCAGGCAGCCATTTCATATGCAGAACCAGTATAATTTAAGTTGGTTTATATCTTCTTGCCCATCAATATCACTATTTCTAGGAAATATAAATCCATATATCGGCACTGACTTGTGTTCATTCCTAATGGCAAGTTGGAGAAAAATAGCTGGAAAGAGCTCTATTTCATTTTTTAATTATGAAGCAAAAGTGACAGTTCATCTGGAACGTTGTCAAGCTAGGATAAAAAGACGATCAAGACTTGGTTTCTAAAAACATTTCTGAAGAAAAAAAAAGTGTACTCTGAAGCACACAAAAGCCACATTAAGGGCCAAGAGTTGTGTCACCATTTTCCCCAAGGGATATGGTTTGCTTTTGTTTGCTTTACTTGCAGGTTTGTAGGATACAAATGTAGAACACAAACAGTAGTCGCTTCCTGACCAAAGATCTTGGAGCCTAAAGATCTAATGTTTCATGGCGTGGTAATGGTCATGAAATATAAACACAAAGTAGAGATGCATTTTGTTATTTTACACTGAGCCTTGCTGCCTATAGTCAGATAAAAGTCTTTAGCCGTGGTGCAGAACACAGTTTGCCCATCAGGTACCACTCCTAAATAAGGATTGTTCTGGAAGGGACTCTTACCTGTGGTAGGTACGATGCTCTGGTCTTTGTTAACAACAACCACAACAACAACAAGTACTTGCCTTCCAGAAACTAGGAGCTTAGGAGCACAGAAAACAAGCAGCCTGATGGATCGCTGAGTGATGCTAGAGTGCAGTGATGGGAATGAGCAGGGGCACTGAGGGCTTCAGAGGAAAGCACACACCCACCCACGGGGCCAGGGAAAGGGTCGAGGGAGGCAAGCCCCGCACCAGTTTTCTACTTCCTCTTAATATCTCCTGTAAATGCAGCTTACAAAAGATGTTATGGAGAGTTGTTTCTAGCTACGAGGTGGCACGGTGCAAGAATTTGATCACAGTGTCACAACAGCTCAGGCTGAGAAGGCCAGTCCCAGCAGAAGTATGGATGTACCATTTTCAGATGTCACATCTTTAAAATGCAAATGGAAAAATGCCCACCAGACCGAAAGGGTTCCCCCATTCCTATAAATCAATCAATCAATCAATCAATCAACCAACCAACTAACCAACCAACCAACCAACCTTTTAATCTTTGGAACTAAAGTTGTAATTTAGAGTTAAGGATATAGGGTCGCCTGGGTGGCTTAGTCAGTTGTGTCCAACTCGTCATTTCAGCTCAGGTCATGATCTCATGGTTTGTGAGTTCGAGCCCCACATTGGGCTCTAAGCGGATAGTGCAAAGCCTGCTTGGGATTCTCTCTCTGCCCACGCCCCGCTTGTGCACTCTCCTTCCCTCTCCCCGTCTCTCTCTCTCTCTCTCCCTCCCTGTCTCTCTCTCTCTCTCTCTCTCAAAATAAATAGACTTAAAAAAATTACTTTACAGCGAAGGATATAAAAAAGGGGTCCAGGAGCAAAGCTGAATTATTACACTGTGAAAGAGAATTTGCCTACTCTTTAAGAATACAAATGTGCTCCTCTTAAGGACCTCTTCCATTAATATACAGGTAAAAATGAATAAGCCACAATAATCCAGTTGCAGAAATGGTACAGAGATTGCCGGGTGGGAGTCAGTCAGAGGTCAGCCGTGATTTGTAGCCGACTCCCTATGTCCACAGCATTTGTTGCCTACAGGTCAACAATCAGACTAAATTTGATTTTCTATGAATAGATTCTGCTGATTATACAACACAGATAATAATGGCAATAACACAATTCCCCGATTTTTGAGGCATTTTATGTCTATTATATGAGCCGTATCTTACAACAATCCCAAGTAGACCACCCAGGCATGGCTGACCGAGTCCTCCAAAGCAAGGTGATTTGGTTAAGGTTGGGGATCAGTGATGGCAGTAAAACAGGTCTCTTAATAGGAAACCCAAAGATAGTTTGACCAGAGCTACCCCTGGACTCTGCCCAAGGGATGCTAATAAGTGAGAAGTTCAAATTTGCAGCCTTTGCCAGAGATGAAAGAAAAAAGCCCCAACGTATACTTTCCTTACCTTATTTTCCCCCCTTTTCAAGAATTTCTACTCACTGGGTAGAAAGCCTAAATTTGCAATGATATATTTTGGAATTTTTAGTCTATTGGTATGTTTTCCTCTCCCTCATTTTTTGAAATAATAGCTTTATTGAAATATAATTCATACACCATTACACTCACCTATTAAAATGTATAATTCAATAGTTTTACATATCATAAAATTTACCTATTTAAAGTGTACAATTCAGTGGTTTATAGTATATTCACAGAGTTGTGCAACCATCACCCTAACATCTTTAGAACATATTTTACCCCTGAAAGGATTCCTATAGCCACTAATGGTCTATTTCTCCCCACTCCCTCCCATTATCCTCTGGAAACCACTCCTCTACTTCCTATCTTGATGAATCTGCCTATTCTGGACATTTCTTAAAAATGGAATCACACAGTATGTGGCCTTTCGTGACTAGCTTCTTTCACTTAGCCTAATGCTTTCAAGGTCCATCCATATTGTAGCAGCTGACTATACTTTATTCCTTGTCTTTGCTGAATAACATTCTACTGTAGGGATATACCACTTCTATGTATCATTTACCAACTGGTAGACATTTTGATTGTTACTACCTTTTGACTCTTATGAAAAACGCTGCTATGAACATGCAGGTACAAGTCTTAGCGTGCATGTATGTATCCATTCTCTTGGGTATATAAAACCAGGAATGGAATTATGGGATCATATGGTAACTATGTTTAACATTTTGAGGAATCGCCAGTTTTCCAAAGTGGCTGGGCCATTGTAAATTCCCGATCACAGTGTATGAAGGTTCCAATTTCCCTATATCCCTACTAGCGCTTATTATTATCTCTTTTTTATTAAAGCCATCTTAGCAGGTGTAAAGTGGTATCTCAGTGTGATCCCCAAATTTGTAAAAGTCTACTGAAAATATGAATGCTAACAGGGTAGTTATGAACAAGGGTAAGCACTGTTAATGCTCATTGGTTTAGTGATGATGTTAGGAATGTGCTTCAAAATAACTGGGGAGAGGGTAGGGTTGGGAAGGACAGTCTGCACGAAGCAAGTCTGACTTCGAGTTGTAATTGCTGAAGCTGGAAAATAAGCATGTAGACATTTACTACACTGCTTTTCTCAATGCTAGGAATTTTCTATTTAAAAAAGTTTTTCCTTTCAAGTTTGCCGCAATGTCACATTAGAAATTTTCAGCGGCCAGTGTGAAATACCACCTAGGTTTGGAAAAGAGGGCTCATTTGAAATGATCGTATGTGCTCAAACCAATTTCTTATCCAACGCAGATTTAATTTTCCTCCATAAAGCACTTACTTTTTTCCCTCTGTTTCCAGCAGGCTTATCAATTTCCTTAATGAAGAAAATGGAAGTAAAATGAGAACTGAATAATTTTCTCTTATTTCATCATCTTTTGCTAGGTTCCTCTTGACTATCAGTGGTTTCAAGCCTCTGAATAAACAGTGTTCTGTGAATGATATTTAAGACAGTAAGTGGCTTTTAAACTTCTGATTGACATCCGGGTTAGAAACGCACTGAACACTTCAACTCAATACTCACATATATGTATAGTAATATGAGAAAAAAAATGCCCTGCTTTTCTATTCTTTCCTGTTCAACTATATCTTATTCTATTTTTTTCCTTGATTCTGGTCATAATAGTTAAATTGATCGCATAAACACAGTGGCCCATAGTTCAGAAAAGTACTTTAACAAATACTATTTTAGATGGAAAAATAGCAATCTATTCTCTTCTCAAAGAATCTAGTAGAGTTTTCTTGAAACTTCCCCAAATAAGTGTTTAGTTAACAAACTGATCAAGTAATTCTTCATTAAATCAAACCAACCTCTCTAGTACTTTATTTTTAGTCATATTTCTTCTTCCATTAATACTGATGTTTACATTCATGTCTTGTTATTCAGGGTTCCATTGGGTCTTTGGTCTACTTTATTTCCATGTATGGGATAGCAAGCCAGAAGTGGCTCAATGACTAATACAGACATCTAGAATACTTATAAAATCAAATGCAACCTCCTCTGACTTCAATAAAACACTGTAGCCCACAGATAGCAAGTGATTTGCATAAAGAGGTCACCAGCATTGGTAGTAAAATCCAGGACTTCTCATTCCCAGCCCAAGTCTACTACACCAAGCTTTCATAGATGGATTTCTTTTTTTTTTTTTTAATGTTTATTTATTTTTGAGAGAGAGAGAGAGAGAGAGAGAGAGAGAAGAAGACACAGAATCTGAAGCAGGCTCCAGGCTCTGAACTGTCAGCACAGAGCCCAACACTTCAGGGCTCAAACTCGGAACAGTGAGATCCTGACCTGTCGGACGCTTAACTGACTGAGCCACCCAGGTGCCCTGAATTTCTTTTCTTTTCTTTTTTTTTTTAACTTTATTTATTTTGAAAGAAAGAGAGGGGGAGAGAGAGAATGAGTGGGAAAGGGACAGAGAAGGAGAGAGAGAGAATCCCAAGAAGGCTCTGCGTTGTCAGAGCAGAGCCTGAGGCAAGGCTCCAACCAAGGAACTGCAAGATCATGACCTGAGCCACAGTCAAGAGTCTGAGGGTAAAGGGACTAAGCCACCCAGGCGTCCCTCGATGGAGGAATTTCTGATCATGTGAACAACTGTCATTCATTGTGGTAAGAAATTCAATTACTATTTCCTCTCCAAAGTCCGTTTTGCAGCACTAGCTAAACCGAAATCAACCGACAAGAAAATCGTGTCCCTCAACAAAGGGTAAAGAAAAAAAAAATGAAACAATACGCTATGGATTGTAGAAACTCATTTTCATAAATGCTCCACACTTATGTTCTCTTTAAATGCTAAATGCACCATTTTCAAACTCACTTTTGCCATCTCCACATGAGCCTTGCAATGTTGGCTTTGGTAAGAACTGGCTACACCTTCAACAAAATTGGATTGAATTCTAACAGCGCCTTAATGTTCATGAGGCACCGGCTCTGGGTTGTATTGTGCTCCATCAAAAAGCTATGTGAGCTCCTAACCCTCAGTACCTCAGAATGTGACCTTATTTGGAAGGAGGGTCTCTACAGAGGTAGTCGAGTTAAAATTAGGCTGGTAGGGTGAGCCCTAATCCAAGATGACTGGTATCCTGATAGACAGGAAAAATTTGGACACAGACAAACACAGTGGGAGGACACGTGACAATGAAGGCAGGAAGTCTGTGACACTTGTACAAGCCAAAGATGCTAGAACACCGCAGCAGCTGGGGGGGGGGGGTGGAACAGTTTCTGCCTCACAACCTCAGGAGGAACCAACCCCACTGACATCTAAATCTCAGACTTCCAGCCTCCAGGACGGAGACAATACATTTCTGCTTGGCGAAGCCACCCCCCCCAACCCCCGCCATCTTGTGGTACTTTGTTACAGCAGACCAAGCAAACTAATATAGTGCCTCTGCAGGAAAACTGAGATATTTTTGAATATGTTAATTCTCCCTCACAAGTTAGCACTTGACCTTCAAGTTTTCATGGATGAGCTGTGCAGAGCAGTAATGGGTATTCAGGGCAGCGCTGGACATCTAGGTTCCTCCCATGCCTTATTTCCGGCCCTGGTGACTAATGTCCTGCCTCACACACACCCGGAGCTCCATACCCTCTTTTCCAGATGCTAAACAAAGTTTCCTACTGAAAGTCTTACAGTTGCAGACAGGTAATTAAAACTCATGGTCTGTTCTCTCGTAAGCCAAATAATTTTCCGCTTCTTTTGCTCTCATCGTCAAGACTGATCTCAGCATTGTGATATTTCTGAAGCAAATCCAAAGTGAAAACCTAAACCCTAAAAAGGTAAGTAGATCTTTTCTGAAAATGGCCTTGACGGAGAGGGTCAATCGGCATCCACAATGTAACACACAACACTGTCGTCACAGGTATTCAGTTATTTGTTTATCAGCCTGTCTCTGTCCATTAGACTGTCTGCTCTGTCATATTTGTGTTGTATCCTCATGCCTATTATATTACAGCGTTCAGGAAATGTTTTCTGATTTAATTAACTTCCGCATACAGGGACATGCTGATTCAAGGTAACACCTACCCATCCACCCTAGTTCTGCTCTCTGAACACAGAGAGGAGATCTAACCTGTCTCCAGCAGGATAGACTTTAAAATATGTAATAACAATATTACATCGCTCTTAGCGTTAAGTTAGATCGCTCTTAGCGTGTCTTTTTACCTTTAATGGAGTACCCTAGGCTTTACTAATTAGCCCAGGCATTTAAAAGTCTTCATGAGGGGCACCTGGGTGGCTCAATTGGTTAAGCATCTGACTCTTGATCTCTCATGATCTCACACTTTGTGGGTTCAAGCCCCTCATGGGGCTCTGTGCTGACAGCGGAGAGCCTGCTTGGGATTCTCTCTCTCCCTCTCTCTCTGCCCCTCCCCTGCTTGTGCCCTCTCTCTCAAAATAAATAAACATTTAAAAAATTTTAAAAAATAACAAAAGAAAAAAGAAAAAAGAAAAATAAAAAATAAGTCTTCCTGGAAAGTTTCTCACAAGAGTGACTTTCTGATTCCTCATCGTCACTTTGTTGGGCAGTGGAGACCCCTCTCCCTGTTCCTACACTCTGTACCTCTGCAAACGCAATCTCATGTGTGGAGATCTCCCCCTCAGCTTTATTTCATGCACTCCTTCTACACACGGACTGTGCATATTTCTGCACCATTTGTGCATGCAAACATTACAAAGGAGACGGTCCTGCAGCATCTCATTAAAAGTGTTTCTGCAGGATGGCAGCTATGTTCCGCCTCCACTGGATAAAGGTTTAACCAGCTTTGTAGCCACAGTCTCCTTAGTCCTAAGATTCACCCTGTTCACTGCATTCCTCTGTTTCGAGGGGAGGGGGGAGATGGTGCGGGGAGAAGAGAGAGAGATTAAAAACTGTGGAGATGAACTTAAACTCTTATTCCTCTTGAAGTGACTGTTTTATCAGATGCCTCCCTCTTTTTCTTCATTCTTCAAAACTTTAATGCCTTGAATTCATATGGATTCTTTCTTCAGATCTACATGATGTTTCCCACCAGGGTCTTAAGAGTCACTGTCACCGAGAGAGAATATTGATCCTGGGAAGGATACTAATTTAAGTATCTGTAGCCCATTACACATAAACATGTGACCACCTTCCATTTGCCTGTTGAATCTCTTCAGGCAGGCAGATCAGCTTCCTCTTCCTTAAAAAAGAGATGACGCATGTTTCTTTTGTGTTTCTGCGTGTTACTGAGAAGACGCATGCGAAATCACCTGTATGGACAAATCCCTCCATCAGAAATTTCTCTCCTCCTATCACGGAGATACAGAAAGCCCTTTCAGGGCTTTAATATTGAGTATGAAAGTTGAAGAATTCATAAAATTGCTAGCTGTCTCTAGTCAAAGTCTACTCGTATGGAGACATCTACCAGTATGACAAACCAGATAAAATCTGTCAAGGATCTGAATGTGACCTGAATGTGCCCACCCAATCATTTTAGCAATTATAAAATCATATCCAACACTGTGCCCATGATGTGAGAGATATAAAGATTAGCCAGACACTGATTATATTCTTTAAAAGGCCATAGTCAATACAGAAGACATTTAAATAAGATGATACAAGGAAGACCTAATGTGCTTAGAGACTTGGTCACACGAGGTGACACAGCTCTAAAAGTGGAATAATACTTGGCTAATTAAAAATGCAGGGAGCCTTTCAAGAGTGAGAATAGAAAGAATAAACTCTCCTGGGCAAGAAATCGAGGAACTCGTGATTGGACTATGTAGCTCATTCCAATTAGAAAGAACCACATGATGTTGTGTGTTTAGGATGCCATGTTGTCATGCACCAAATCAGGTCAGCGTGCCAGCAAGAGGAGGGCCATATATGTACAGGAGATGAGGTCCCGATCAGGGCATCTGAGTCATGAAATGGCAGGACAAAAACATGAGAAATTACTCATGCTCATTCTCATAACTCCTAATGAGCAGCAAGAAGCAAAGCCCCAAGCCCTTTAAAACCTTCATCAGCTGAAAGCAAACTGGAATTTTTTGTGGGTTCCTGAGCAAAGCCCTTAAGGGGCCACGATATCTTTTTAAACTGTGATACCCATAAGAAAATAAAATTCCTAAAATGGGAAAAGATTAAGTGTGGGGGTGAACAGGAGCAGGTTCCAAAGCAACTCTGCCATTTGTGGGCCGTGGGGCTTGACAAGTTACTTGAATTCACCTATAACACAGGGAATCACCTGTCTTTTCAGGTTGTTCTTTTAACATGTGAGTTGTAACAGATTCTATAACATGCACTACATAGCAGGGACACAAAAGATGTGAGAAATGCTCAAAACTCCAAACTAGGTGACTGATACACAATGCATGACATGCAGAAAACCTTGGAGGAGATCAGCCATTTTTCTTCCTCATTCTCTCCTCAGAGATGCTTTGAAAGGGAAAGGAATGGTGTACAGAGTATAGAGTAATTGTTTTGGATCTTGTTAGGGAGAAGAGCAGTGGTATGAGTGAGTTCTGATGACATTTTCCTCCAGACAAGTTACCGAGTTGCTGAAATATTAGCTCTATGTACTTCTCCACGTGATATACGGTAAAATTGAAAAACAAAAGTTCCCCCCCCCCCGCCCCCTTTAGCTTCCCCACCTTCTGCCCTCAGTGGATTGGTACCCTTTCAGGAGGAGCAGGAGGCAAAATTGAGAAGACATGACAGGATTGTCAGGAAACACAATCTCTCACTCCCATTTAAGAGAAGCTAACAGCTTTTCAGAGGAGAGAGGGGACATCTCCCGGCAGCCCGCCCAGCCCTTCTAAACAGGGTTTCTATGCTTCATGGTTCTACCAGGTTTCTTTCTAACAAAGCAAATCCCTCTTTATCCTCAGATTTCTTTAAGAGTAAAGGCATTTTATACCAAGTTCACCTTCTATGAAACAGAAGAGGATTTATCTTAAAGCTAAGGAACTGCGAACTGCTTTCACGAACATGGACCTAATTTTGTATTAATATCAAACGCAAATAAAAAATATTCTTTAAGTTATAGAGAACTCCCTAAATTTCATAAGCTTCAAGACTTGAGACACCCCTGAATCTTGACACACAGATATTACTGTGAGAAGCCAATTCTCTCTTTCAAATCCTCCACTGGCTCCCCCCTCCCTATGTATGAAGTACCAGTGACTGTCAGCTTCACCCTCATTTGTCACCATGCTTCCAGTCACCATTGCCCCCGAGTCGTTACTTGATCATGCCATGCCACACTCCGAGAACCTTGTACCAACTGTTTTCTCTAGCTGGAATGCTATTTACCCAGAAGTGCCCTTGCACATTCCACTCAAACGTCACTCCTGCAAAGGTCTCCCAAGGTCTGTAGAGACAAGATCTCCAATCTCTAAAGTCCTTCCAGAGCCCTTTGTTCATTCTCTATTCTAGCACTTTCTATATTGCCTTGTGATTACCTATTGTGTGTCCCCCATCTCTCCCCCCACCCCCCACACACTCCAGGAGCAGGAGCACATCTTAATTATTTCTTTATTCTGGGAGCCTAGCACAGTGCCTAGTACAGGATGGTGTTCGATAAGGAGCTGGTGGAATGACTGGTTTCAGGACCCTTCCAAAAACCTCCACCCCATTTCCTCCCGTCCTAGCATCACTGATGTTAGACACAGGAGGAAATCACTCACTGACCCTGCTCTCCACCCACAAGCAAATTTTCATTTTCTCTCAGACATCAATATTATCAACCCTCCTGCTTCTATCTTCTATCTATTGGAGTCACAAAAACCTATTTCGGAATAATTCTGCAACATCATCTCCTCTTCCACAAGCTAAGGGCATATGCAAATTTGAGTTTAACAAGTAAATGCTTTGGATGAAAATTTTCTGAATCATAAAGGCCAATTAAATTGGCTTGGCTTATATCTGTTCTAAAAGAAGCTGGGCAGTCTCATTGAGTTTTCAATGGCAACCTCCATCCATATATCTGAGTAAAGTCACTCATGACCCTGTATGTGGACATGGGCAAACACTCTGAACCCAGCAGGAAAGAAGAGGACTGTGATGCTGACCTCTGTTTCTCCCACTGACCAATTCTTTCAGACATTCTTTAAGCAAGCATTCATTAAATATCTAATAAGTGCCATCCACTGTGCTATAGCTGGAGATATAGGTTAAGTAGACCCAATCCTCACCTAGTTAAGGGAT
This sequence comes from Lynx canadensis, assembly GCF_007474595.2. Taxonomy (NCBI): domain Eukaryota; kingdom Metazoa; phylum Chordata; class Mammalia; order Carnivora; family Felidae; genus Lynx; species Lynx canadensis. The sequence goes on along the minus strand of NC_044305.1, from coordinate 129,232,388 downwards.
CTGGAATTCAGTGTGGGGGGAAAGGCTTGCATATAAATCGTTACAGTCCAATTTAAGAAATGCTGTAATTGTAATGCTTGGAGGTGGAGTAAGTCGACATAGGCTTGGAGGGGAAATTTCTATTGGATTTTGAAAGATGAATACAGTTTAAAATATAATTAAGATAGGTACCATAAGTGGTTTTGACATTATCCCGAAAACATGGGTATCCACTGCAAGGTTTTAAATAGGAGAGGCATGATCTTTAGAATGACCACTCTGGTGGAAAAGTAAAAAATAGAACAGGGGGTTTCAGGGTGGAGATGTGAAGAACACTTAGAAGGAATTCGCGTAATCTAGATGATTAGTGATGAAGGTCTGGAGCTAGGAAAGTAATAAAGGTAATGGAGAAAAAGGAAAGAACTTCCAAGAGACCCAGGAATAAAAATCCATGGGATGCTGTTCTCAATCAAAGTTGGTGGTAAGAAGAAAGAGTCATTGAAAGCACTTCTGAGATTTCTAGCTGGCACTGAAGTAGACAGTAGAGAAAGACCTAAGCTAGTGATAATCCAGGTCTGATCTATCTGAAGACAGTAGATCTAGAAACAGAAACCACATGATTGGCAAAGGAGAAATCTATGATCACCTTAGAGGAACAAGGGAGGAAATGAGGTCAAAAGTAGGGGTAGCTCATGAAACAAAAAGCTTATACAATCAGAACATGACATAGGAAAAAGAAATTGATCTTAGGAAAATCAGTTTCTAATCAAGGTTGTGAACAGTAAAGACATGAAGCATCTGATTTCACGTGATGCTGACTCTGTGAGAGAGTTCCCACCAACATGTATATCTTCCCCATCTCCTAGATCAAAACAGAAGGGGTCTCATGGTGACAAGAGAGAATCAGGTCTGGTGCTAACTGATTGATCAGTCGCAGCAATGAAGAACCTGGGGTGGACAATTTGTAAGAGTTGGAGGTTTAAATAAGCTTCACATTAGGTGACTATTAATAGGTAGCAGACCCCAAAGACTAGGGAAAACCATCCTTGAAAAACCAGCTCCATCCCCGAAAAAAGAGCACATTAGAGGGGGTACATGCTTACAGATCTCACAACTCATGTCTGGGGCTGGGGATTCCAAGTCTGAAAGGATGACTATTTTCAAAGCCCAAGGCAATCTTTAGAAGGTTGTATGAAAGACCTATATATAGAATCAGATACTGTATAACCAGCCCATTTTCTTAGTCAGCTGTGTGACATTTAAAATTGTCATTTATTTTCACTGACTCTGTTTTCTCATCTGTTAACTGGGAATAATGATACATCTTCTTTGAACTGTAGTCAGAATCGATTGAGATCGAAAAGGCCTAATGCAATGCCACATCTCTAGTAAATACTCAAGGCTGATGACTAGCATTCCCCTTGATCAATTTGTGTTTGTTTGTTTGTGTGTTTCCTATTCTTTGTTTGCATATGGATTGGTCTAGGCTGGTATGTAGGGATGAGCCTTCCATCAGAACAAATAACGAAGCTAGCTATGAAAAGATGGGACTAGAGGAGGACAAAAACATGGGAGTTAGGTCATGGGGCTGATGAATTGGAATTTACAAATAAATGTTTCCTCTACATGAATACTGATTTCCATTGATGAAAACAATCACAAGTCCAGAAAGTCGTTTGCCACTTCTCTCATGTGTTTCAATGATGCACAATCCTGAAACCTGGGTCTATGCCAACAAAGGAGACTCAGAATGGCCAAGGCTGGCTCATGGGCATGAACAACTTACCGATCCACAGATCGGGCAATTACTCACATTTTTATGGACAGCTAATTGCTAAAGTAGCAGCTTGCTGGAAAGACAGAAACATCCTTTTGGATGCAAGCTGTGTAATGAGGGAGTTGCTTGACTAAGCAAATTTTGGGTTAATGGAAAACAGACCCTTCTGTCACCATGAACAGCGTCTGCCTGCGTTACAATGAAATTGTGTATATTGCTGACTGCCCTACATTTTTGCATCAAAAAGAGAGCAGAGAGATGACATTTGCAGTAATTTGGCTAAGGGCTATAGCAACCTAATTAGAAATGTTCAGTGCTACAAGTTCACAAAATTGTATTGTGGCAATTGCTCTTGAAAAATTCAATTCTGAAAATGCAATAAGCAAAAGCCAAAACTGGTAGATAACTTCACACGTGTTCTGACGATACGTTCTCTATTAGAAGTCCAAACACAGAAACCTGCAGGCTCCCAAGGCAGGGAAAGGAGACCCCTGTGTTCTTAGAGCCAGATTGTCCTGTCAGGGTCACCTGGTTCCTGGAATCTTGAGCCTCGCCTGCACTTCCTTTCCTCCTTCCCCCTGCGCCACCCCCCGCCCACCACCTCTCCACTCCTTCCCCAACTTTCTGTGGGACAGTGGCTCCTGAACTTCAGTTAGAGTGTACAAGAATGACCTGGGAGGGTTGGCTAAAATGTCCATCTTCTTTGGATATGTTTCTCTTCATTCATTCACTCAACACATGACTTTGAATGTCCACTCTGTGCCAGTCACTACCTTCCTACCAGCTTTTAATATTGTAAGGTCCTTTTAAGAAAGACTGTCATCAATTCTGTCACTGTAGTTACAACAGTGCCCTGGCTGTTATCTTCACATGATGGATATGCAGTAAGTATGAATCGATTTCTTTCTCTATACCAATGGTTCTCAAACTGGCTGTACATCAAAATAAATTTAGAGAGCTTCTAAAGCACACCAGTGCCTGAGCCCTATGCCAGATCAATCAAATTAGTCTCTGGAGCTGCTGAGATAATTCAATAGGTAGCTGGTTTGAGACCCACTGTGCTACATCACTGGGTCTCAAATTGAGTATGCAAAGGGTCACCTGGAGTGTCAGTTCGTTTTGTATACTTTGAGGCTTCAGATCTAGAAACTCTGATGCAGTAGGTCTGGGGACACAGGACTTATTTATGTTAGGATTCTGCTTCTGGTACAGGTGGTCATGACATGACCTTTGAGGAACTGCTCTTAGAGCAACCTCAACTAGGCAAGGATTTAAGAAACTTATTTGTATGCTGCTATACATGCTAGTTCCTCAAGCTACTCATCTACTCATCCTTCAAGACCCCATGCCCTCTAGGGAAACTTTGTGATGTCCCCTCCCCAATATTTTTACTTGTCTCTGAACCCTTAACTCCTGGTGTGCTTATTGATATAGAGTAGCTAACTTTTATTACCCAGGTGACTGAATGGCTCAGCCTGGGGTCAGGGCTACTACTTCCAGCTATAACCTTGTGGATCGGGGAAGAAAAATTCCTTCTTAAGTCAAAGTTCCTGCCCTGGCATCCTGTCACGTAGCCTACAACCAAGGCTTCTAGACTTCATGTCCTCTCTTCTCTTATCATCATGGAAGCTGGAGTCCTGGCCTCAACCCTTAGCCTGGTGTCTTCATTAACAGAAGCTTCTACTCTGCATTTTTTGAATTTCACCCATGTGTCAGCTTTGCTGCAATAACAAGTGATCTCACAATCTCAGTGGCTTATACAAACAGAGTTTTATTGCTCAACCACATGACATGTGGGCTGAGTGGCAGTGTGGCTCTGCAGCTGATCCAAAATCTAAGACAAAGGAGTACAGATGCTGTCTTGGCAGAAGGAACAAGGGGATTACTGAGAGAGAGCAGGAAAAGTTTCATGAAGATTTGCTCCAACCTAGCATTGTGTCACTTGTTCTTCAACCTCATTTGTCAAATAACAATTATATGGCCAAGCCCGGTAATGAGGTGGGAGCAATGTTCCCAGAGAAGAGACCCACAAGTCAGGTGGCGAAGGGCAGGAATGTAACATCCTTTTATAGGGAAGGGGGAAGCAATGAGCCATGCTGGCTTCTGAGATCCCAGTCACTATAAAATCCCTGCATAGGAAACTACACCTCTCCTTCATGTTACCATCCATGAAGCTAATTACTCCAGATGCCTACACCTTCCAAATTCTACCTTTTGGACCATTCTCACGTAGGCACAGCTGGATCTGTCTTCTTGGCTTCTTCATAGGAACATTCTTCTTCTTTTCCAGCTTCTATTTACTTCCACTGTGTCTGTTCAACATAATCGTGACATGTTCAGCCACTCCCCCAAACAAGGGCTTCCTGTTTTGTATAGCCCATAGCACTGCCCTAATGGATGGATCACACCAGACAAATGGGACCCAGGGTAGAAGTTTTCTCTCTTGTGTCTCTTATCATATCAGTAACCACATAGCATCCGCAGATTGGCTTCTTGGTGTGCAAGAGAGAAAAAGTTTGCCAACCAAGGCCCTAAAATAGAGCATTTCCTTTAAAAAGTGAGCTTCAAAACTGTTTCCGAAAATGATTCCAAAGACGCATTGTGTTTTGATACTCTACCTGGCACAACTGTTATAAAACGAGTATGAAAGTGATTCCATCTAGGGCTGCTGATTTCTTTTTCATTTTCAACACGGCCCAGGAGATAGGTCCAGGCCCGCAGAGTCTGCTTCTTTGTTTTTCTAAGTACCGATTGAGATACAGGGTAAAAATGAAGTGATAAGGAAAAAATGGAGGCTTTATTTGTGGCCATTAGCATTTGCCAAAAGCAGGGTTTTGTTGTTGTTGCTGTTGTTTTTCTGGATTTATTTAAGACTGAGAGTGTAGTAACTCCTGAAAGTAAATACTCGTACCAACTTGGCCACGGTGCTTTCAATTTCTATCTGGCCGATTCCATTCACCATCAGTGGTGAAGATTCATCTTGTGCTCTGATTAGAACGTGTAATCAGATTCTTCTTGTGTCTTCCTTTATGAAGGAGGAAATGGGTTTACAAGGCTCAAGGAGACTAGACCTAGTTGAGCTCATAAATATCCTTCAAAAAGCACATGGGGGTGGGACAGCATTGAACGGTGGTTAAGAGACTAGATTCAGCTATGCCATGGAATTGTCATGGGACTCTGTGCAATTTAACCTCTTTGTGCCTTGGTTTCCTTGTCTATTGGTTGGGTATAATGATAGTTCCAATCTTATGATCCTCAAAAAGTGCTGGCCCTTCCACTATGCTGCGCTTGGACCATGAGCTTCTCAGATGAATAAGGTGTGCACATAGTTCAACAGGATAGAGATGTTTATAAATGTAACTATACAGTAAGGTAGGAAATGAGACATAAGGAAGTACAGATTATGTGTCATAACCATGAAGTCACATATATTGATAAGTACTTAACACAAGCTGTTATAAGACATTGTATAGTTAATGTATTACTATGTGCTTGGCTAAACACAACTACAGAAACTTTAGAGGGAAAGTGTGTATTTAAGAGACCTATCAATCATGCTTCACTAGCCTGGCTATAAGGCGTATGACTACATAAGTACACTATATCACTATACACACATATTACTATATAAGTGCATCAGGAGAGCTGAGCTTCATTCCTCCTTGGGACCACTTCTAGCCAATCAATCTTGGACAAGTTTCTTAACTTTCAGCTTCCATGTCTTCCCGAACAAATGATCCCTGCCCTAATTCACAAAGATGTAAGGATTAAAAGAACAGAAAGGCCAAAGTGTGTTGCCCCTTCTCTGTTAAAGTCTGCTCAATGACTGGGATCTACCTATCCACACATGTGTCCTGCCCCTATTTTGCTGCCTGTTTGTTGAGAGACGGCCTTCATAAGGGGAGGGACATCGTAGCCTCTGATTGGCAGAGTCACTAGCAGAGCTAGCCTGACCCTAAGCAGTTGACCGGATGAGGTAAAATGGTTAATATAATCTTGGGGCAAGAGATGAAAAATGATTAGTTTGAAGTGCTTAAGATTGAATTTGTCGATGCTTACCTACTTTAAAAAAAAAAAAAAAGAGGTGCTAGTTGAGCAGTTACCACCTTACTTACACATTGGCATCACTGAGGAGAAATTTTCTGCCCCACCTGAATGCTGATTAAGAAAGTCTTGAGTGGCTCATAAGAATCTGTTTTTCATTCATCCTAGGATGTCTGATATGTAGCCAGCTAGTCTATGTGCCCTATTTGTTGTGTCCAATGAATAAAAGATGGTTTTTACACATGGGGCTGTTGGTTACAAATTTTTCCTACTAAAACTATTATTCTCAACAGATCAAGAAAAGACCCCAATCGAATTTTTGAGATAGGTCAAAACATTATTTTTATAAAATATTTACTTTATCTCTCCTTTGTTAGCTAAGAAGATATCATACATCTTTTGTGCATTCTTGTCTAAGTAGTTTGTTTCTACAGTGGCTTTTAGTTCTTTTACAAACAGCTTATTCCTAGAACCAGAACCTTCATTCATCAATCACCTAATTAGTCAATAAAGTCACTGCTTATGACAATTAGCCAAAGTTGTTTGTGTGATCTGTCATGCCATATTTGGATTGAGGTGGGGGGAGGTGAAGAAGACTGTATTAGATGTTGTATCATGACATCAGAGGGAAGAAGATGGAATCATGCTAGAGGCAGGATCCATTCTGCCTCTGAGATAGAAACAGCAGTCTCCATTCAATTGATATTGACCACTTGCTTCATGTGGTTAATGTGTCTCCAGGGAAAAATGTCTGTTGGGGGTAAAGTGCTTATATATTAGTGTTCTCCCACTGTGTTGGAAATTGCTGGAAGGGCCATGTGGCCTTATCAAAATGAGGGACCCACAGCAATCCATTCAATAGTTTTGGAATTTATGTTTCAGAGTTTTCTTAACGGGACAAACCCATAGAGGATGCATTCAATTTACATTTCCTTACAGTAATTTTAGAGGCTGGGAGTGGTTACTTTGTCCATGTGCTTCCTGGTGACCTATTGTCTCAAACATTTGTAATGTACAAGCCAGCTTGATACAAAGGTAGTGCCTGAATTCAAAGTGAAAATTCAGTTTCAATAAATATTCTTAAATATCTGTTGTAGGCTTTGAATCAGGCTATGTCTTGGGCTTCCAAAATTCAAGAAAAGTAAGCTCTCACTTTCAAGTAATAGCATGATTCACTGGATAAGGTATATAGTTTGGGAGTCAGAGGACCTTGGTTACAACCCTTTTTCCAACACAATCTGACATAAATGTGCAGGTAAACTCTTCCTTTTGGAGCCTCACTTTTTTATCAATGAAATGGAGGTAATGATACGACCTACCTTGCTCAACTGTTGTGAGGTATAATAATAATACATATCTTATACTCCATTTGGCAACTTTCACACTATAAGTTCCCAATAAATATTAGCTACTAGTATTACTAGTTGATGACAGATAATATTTTGATTTTACGGAGATATTTACTAAGAATAAAGATAGTTCAAAAAAAGACATAATAGATATAAAATTCTCACCTCTCATAAAGGGAGTTATTGTAAGATTTAAAAAAAAAAAAGCAATGCACACAATGTCCCAGCAGGGTTAGCACAATTAACTCCTACCAGGTAAAATAGCTTCCAATTTCCAACAGCTTTCACACCTGTCTTTCACAACGGGAAAATGATTGGGAAAGTTCAACCATTTGTCTGGGGATACAGCTACTCAGTGGAAAAGCCAGAAATTCAACTAGGCCCATTACAACCTCTGAACTACATGTGCTAAGTGCTTTTTGGGTGGAGGTTGTGGAGTTGGGGGGGGGGGGGTTGGTGGGGAGAGAGTGGAGCACCAATCCAGGAACCAGAAGGATCTGAGTTCTCCAAGCAAGTCCAAGCGGTGTCCAAGGGCAAATGACTTCTTTCCTGGGCCATGTTTTTGGGTTCCTCCATTTCCCACACTCTATCTACTGGATACAAGTACCTAAGGGATAGCATAAGGAAGGGGTAATGTACTGCCTTGATTCCTGGACAGAGCATCCTTCCTGATCTGCCCGTTTCCCTACCCATGGAGGACGGACAGCAAGCCTTCCTGTCTGTTGTGCAGCCCAGATCGAGACCTGAGCCACTAGCCCTGCTTCTTTTGCAGCCAGCCTCTTACCCTTCCTTTGTCAAAAGAACCTCCTAACTAAGAGCTCCTAGTTTCCCACCTAGTGTATACTTCAATGATGGATGACTCAAAAGCCTTTCAAGATCAATTGTGTGTCTTAGACACCCTCATTGTCTCTAAAGTAAGAAATCCAGTGAGCAGTGCTGGGCGCATCCTTGGTATTCAATAAGTATGTATGGGTGGATTAACGAAAATAAAAGCAAGATTAAATGAAGACACTGCCTTGCCATTTAATAAGTATGTGAAATTAAGTCATGCAAATCCTGTGTCCTTTCATTTACTCTTTTTTAAAATGTACCATCCTCCCCAGATGACCTTGTATTAGTTTCTTATAGCTGCTGAAGCAAATTATCACAAACTTAGCGGTTTATAACAACACAAACATATTCTTCTACAGTGTGGGGGTTGGAAGACTAAACCCCAAGTGTCAGAAGGATGCATCTCTTCTGAAGTCTCTAAAGGAGAACCTCGTTCCTTGCTTCCCAAGCTTCCAGATGTCACCTCCATTCCTGGCTTCCTGGCCCCTCCTCTATCTTCAAAACGCATGATTCCACCCATCTGATTCCCACCCATTGTCACATCTTTTTTTTTCTTTTTAAAATTAATTAATTAATTAATTAATTTATGGAGCACAAGTTGGGGAGGGCCAGAGAGAGAAGGAGAGAGAGAGAGAGAGAGAGAGAGAGAGAGAATCTCAAGCAGGCTCTGCACTGTCAGCACTGAGCCCATGTGGGGCTGAACTCACGAACCATTAAATCATGACCTGAGCTGAAATCAAGAGTTGAACACTTAACAGACTGAGCCACCTAGGTGCCCCACATCTTTTTTTTTCTTCTAACTTTGACCATCTTGCCTCCCTCTTGTAAAGGCTCTTACACTGTCCCACTCTGATATTCCAGGCTATTCTCCCTATCTCAAGATTCTGAACCACACCTGCAAAGTCTCTTTTGCCATGAAAGGTAGCCTATTCACAGGTAGCATATTCACAGATTAGCATCCAGAGATCTGTGGGGGTCCATTATCCTGCCAACCAGAGTGTCCCCCTCATTCAAATTCTGTGAGGATTATAAAAATTTAAGGGGTAATGGTACCTAATTTTTGTTTTTATGCCTATAACCAGAATGGAGATAAGACAAAACATTATTAATCTTTTTCCAACTCACCAGAGTTTAAAATTCCCTTTCTTTTCTGATCACCTGGTTCTTTAATAATTTCCCCTCTCCCTACAACATGTAGAAACAGAGTAATTGCTAGCCTCCTTTTTGCCCCAGAGTGGAGTATAGCATTGGCTCCCAACACTATTTTCTTATTTATAGTATTAACCCTATTTGACATTTCCAGTTGTCTTCTCCATTACTCATCCCATCACTTCTGCAACAGGAAGAAATGGGACTCATTTAGAATTAGGAGCTGAGGGGTGCCTGGATGGCTGTTGGTTAAGTGTCCAACTCTTGATTTTGGCTCAGGTCATAATCCTGCAGTTCATGAATTCAAGCCCCAGATAGGGTTCTGGGCTGACAGCACAGAGCCTGCTTGGGATTCTCTCTCTCTGCTCCTCTCCAGCTCTCTCTCAAAATAAATAAATAAACTTTAAAACAAACAAACAAACAAACAAAAAACCAAAAAAAAATTAGGAGCCAAACTCCGTGGTCTGTAGGTGACTTTCAATCTCTCAGATCCTGATTATCTTCTCAAACTCTCTTTACTATGCTCACTTACCTTGATAGAGGATACTCTTTTACTCACTTACTGCAATTTTTGTTTCTGCTGGAGTTTAGATGGGACACAATATTTCTCCTGAACACAGATCTGAAGGATTCTCCCATTTGTTCACAACTGTTCAGAAATCTCCTAGCTATTTGTGACCATCTGAAAATCACACTCTGATTTTCATTAGCTCCCTCGAGATCCAGTTTGATTTTCCTAAGTGCGGAAATCAATATGAAGCAACCTCATTTTTAGCTGGAATAATTCAAATCATCTAAGTGAATTCTGAAGTCATTGAGAATCCAGAAAAAAAACATTAAAGGGTACTTCTTATGGGCTGAATTGTGTCCCCCCAAAAGATACGTTGAAGTCCTAACCTTAGTACCTCAAGATGTGACCTCATGTAGAAACAGGGTTGTTGCTGATGCAACTAGCTAAGGTGAAGTCATTTGGTTGTGCCCTCGTCCAATATGACTGGTGTCCTCATTGGGTGAATTGTGAATGTAGAAATAGACATGCAAAGAAGGAAGATCATGTGAAGACAGAGAGCAAGAAGAAAGGCATTTGACATCAGATGCAAGGATCGCAGCAATACGTCTACAAGGAGTACCTGCCAACACCAGAAGCTAGAAGAGGCAAGGAAAGATTCTCCCTTAAAGCCACTGGGGAGAGAAACCAACATCCTGATCTCAGACTTCTAGCCTCCAGAAGTGTGAGACAATACCTTTCTATTGTTTTAGGCCACCTCGTTTCGGTGCTTTGTGTGATAGTCTTAGGAAACTAATGCAATGCTTAATGCACTGATAATTTTAGAAAGAAACTGAACAAATGATCCTTCTGTGTATTGAAAATAATGATAATGACAGTACAGTGATGATGAAATATCAGTTGTGACAGTAGTAATAACCACCATTTATAAAATTTACAAAATCCCTGTTTGTGCCAGGTACTACCTAGATACTTTCATACATTTTTATTACAAAGAAACTGAGTCTCAGGTTAAGAAGGTTTTGTGAAATAAGTGTCAGGGGCAGGATTTCAGTGCAAAGCCCTCCCTTTTGACCAGCTCATTCCATTTTTCTGCCTCCAAACATCAATGTTGGTGAACAGACTTATTTCAAAGGCATTTTAGGATATATCTATTCCAGCTTCGTTGCAGATTTGCCCTGTGAACAAAGTAAAAACTAAGTTAGAGGAAAGAAGTTAACTTTTTGTGAGCACCTAGTGTTTCAAATCCCAGGTGGACCAGCATCATTGATTGTAGGTATTTAATCCTCACAACTAATAATCTCACCAAGTACTATTTCAGTCTTCACCCTTCATGAGAAAACTCAGGCTCAGAGGGACCTAAGTGACTATTTTCTTAATTCTAAAGTGAATAGAATACAGTTCCTGCACTACTGTTAAGCAGTGCTCTATTTCAGGGGGAGAAACAACAAACTGTGAGCTAGAAGATCCATGCTATGGAATTCTGGCCCATGACTTGGTTGTACATAAACCTATGGGTTCTCTCTTTCCCAAAAGATAAAATGTGGACAGGATCCATTTCTCTGCACCCCTTACAGAACTGTTATAAGAATTCAATGCAATAATATTTAGAAACCTGTTGTATACTGTATAACATATGACAACCTAGGGCCATTTTGTTTAGAACCAGAATGAGAGGGAAAAGATTGTACTCATTGAGTTCCAGGGAACACTGCAGACACAATCTAATTGAATTTTCACAAGTACATCTCAGTTTTTATCTCTAGGTTCTAAAGCAGAATCTCAGAGGACGTCAGTACTTGGACCCTCATCACGCATAAGTGTTTAAAACAGAGGACTTTGGGGATCTAATTGGGAAAGGCAGCCATGATCCTTTGTACCTTAGGAGCTTATAGTCTAATCGAATAGAGAGACAATAATCACAAAATCAAATATAAAATTGCAATAGCAAGAAAGCCCCCCCCCCCCCCCCAAAGGGAAATAGACAATCTCTTCTTCTCTGGGAAGCTAACGATTCACAGCACGGATGTTACGGCAGAACGGAGAACACATTCCACACTCAAAAATTTCTTCTTAATTCATACCCCTTAAATAAGGAGAATGCTTTCTTTTAGCCTTTGTGACCAAAATAGCTTAGAAATTCCAAAAGCTTGGTCTAATATGTGTACACCCATTTGGGATTCTCTTCTGTTGTTTTGAACTAGCTCGTGGTTTCATGATTGTGTTGAGAAGGAAAAAAATATATACTTCCGTGCCTTGATAAAAGGGTCTTGTGATCATCTTTTTCTTTCCAGCCAGAATCTTCTTGGTTGTCTTGTGATTGTGTTTACCCCTCTAGGTCTACCATTTGATGACTAGTCCTTCCCTGTGGAGAGCTGAATCCTTCCACTGGCACCTCATCACCTCTCTCAAAGAGAAGGCATCTGAGGCATTTTGATGAAGTTCTTTGATGACTCAGGGCCTCAAGGTAGTCAGGGACAAAGACTTTGATGTTAGAAGCAACTGGGAACCAATTTATAATAACACTGAGAGTCTCAGAAGGCCAAAAGAAAGAGCCTCTATAATTGGAAGAAAGGAGTGGAGGACTTATTAATAATGATGAAAATGAGGTGATGATTGTGATAAAAAAGAAAAAGCCATAACATCAACAAGCACACAACAAGAGCAGCTAGCATTTCTTTAGAGCCTGCTCTAAATCCAATGTTTTTTGTGCATAATCTTTAATCCTTACAGCAGTTTTATAGGATAGTGTATTCAGTTTAGAGGTGAGAAAAAGGAAGATCATGGTCACAGACTAAGCAAATGGCAATATATGAGTTTGAAGGCTGTCCAGACACCATTCTGCCCCCAGAAATTAATTTCACTGCTGTAAATTTTGAGGACATACCCAGACTGTGGCTCCTTTATCTAGATCCTATCACACTGTCTCTTTTAAGCGTTCATATTTCCTATAGGCCTAGATCCTATTCCTACCCCTCCAGCCATTCAACAGAGAGAGACCACATGGAACTACTCCCCATGTCCTTTCCTGGCTTCAAGTGCCATTCACTTCTAGACTCTTAGTAGCAGTACCACATTAGTACCCTTGGTACACAGCAGTCTGGACTCTAGAGAACAGCACTGGTTACGATCGGATTTGGTTAAATATATGCCTTCGGACAATATATTTTCAATTATGAAATTTACTCTTTGAATAGAATCAGTTTTCTCATTTCTGGGCTCTCTCAATTTTAGCTCTGTTTCTCTTTCCATTCAACATGTACTTGTAAGGTCCCCATATAACCTGTGACAATTTTTTTTTTTACTAGCTCTGAAAACTTACAAGGTGGGATTGTGGTCATCTTGGCTCTTGAGTAATTGCTATGGGGACTTGGGTCTAAATTCCTTTTCATTTAAATGCAGTACTTTGAGTTAATATGAGTACATGTGATCTCTCAACAAATGGCAAAAAAAGTACTTATTTACTAATCACTACAAGGACTCTGACACCCTTAAGTTAAGGCTTTCCAGTAAAAGATAGATTAGGAAACATGTCTTGAGCCAGAGGTTTAAGCTGTACTTCCCACTTCTTTCCCTCAAACTGAAAAGAAGCAAGACACTGGGTGCAGAAGACAGGCCAGGACATTGACATTCAGAGCAAAAAGACAAAGTTGAAGAGGTAGATTAAAGTATTGGGGCAAATTAATCCTACCCATTAAAAAATGGCTCAGTAAATACCATGACATTATTTTCTAAGCAACCATTCTTCCTCTTTTGGAGAGAAACAGTGATGATAGTTGAGTGTAAGTCTGAACTCTCTTTGTATAGGCTGAAACTGGAGTGTAGGAAGAGATACATGGATTTTTCCTTCCAATATCCCAAGTACTTTTTCCCCTTAGTCCATAGTAGTTTACAGAAAAGCTTGTTTTCCACCAAGTTGTGTATGTTTATATTCTCCTTGGAGAACAAGTCAACTTTGGGCTTTGTGAGGTCAACACTCTGGTATATGCCTCTGATTCTTACGTATCTTCCTAGGCCCAGAAATGGGTAAATCAATCCACTAATAATTATGTGTCTAAGAGGCAAATTAAGGAAAATCAGAAAGTGAAAATACAGCTTTACAAGAAATTTTCTTTTCTACATAATATCAGGAGAATTTAAATACCATATACTTCTTACTATTGAGTGAAGACTTATTTACACCTGACCTAGTGCACAACACATAGTGTTTGAATGATGAATGGATGGATTATGACACACAAATTCTGTGCCAAATGAGAGGAGACTTAGATAATGGAAAAACTCATAAATTATTAATCAAAGTACCTAGGTCTAGTGTCATCCTGATACTCATCTATGGCCCTGGGGAAATCATTTGATGTTCCTGAGTCTCATGTTATTCGTCTGTAAATTAAAGCCATATTTCCCTTGACTACTTCATATGCTTGATCTTCAAGTTGCCTAATAAAGTAAATAAAATGTTTTGTAAATTGCAATAGCTTGGCTACCATCCCTTTATTCATAGGAGCGTAAGATTTGGCGTGATCTTCTTTTTCATCAGAGTCCCTTTTGGAACCTATAAGGGGTTATATGGCTCTAACCCCTTGATATATAAAGCCATCAATTCAGTCTTTCCAGACTTGGAGGAAATAAAACCCTTCTGGAATGAGTGGGTGATGCTGAAATCCACTGCTCACACATCATAGCTTAAAGGCAGTGTCGGGCGGGAGAGGCTATTGATAAGAGCCATCTCTGACCTTCATTGGAATGGTAGCTTCTTTTCCTTCTTTATTTTGCTTAGCCATCATTTCATGCTGTGGGATTTGTGCTAGACAGAAGATGACTTCCAACCTGGCTTGGAAAAGCTCTCTTCCCTATTCAATTTGCCTTCCTTCATCCCTTTCTATGATACATGCTGGACATCTAATACTGGCATGCCATGGCTCAGGTAGTACTCTATAATCTATGCCCAATTAGAGCTTAGTTTTACTTTACATATTCTGCTTGCCGGGTTTATGTTTTTATGAATCATTAATTCATAACTTTTTGTATCACCTTCTGGCAAAGTGTTAGAAAGAAGTTGGAACAGCCACGTCTGCTTTGTTCCCAAAGTGCCTTGGCAAGCTGAAGAGAGGACTATGCCCACACAGCTATCTCCCCATGAGCCTAATACTCTGGTGAACTCACAAAAGTTTCAGTTAGGTCACTGATCAGGGCCAAACTCTTTCCCCTTATGAAGTCTAGCAGCTTATGAAAGACTCTTGACTTCTATCACTGTGGTTGTCCTAGCCTTTCTTCTTTATTAACTACCATTCAGGTAACAAATATGGAAAGAAACATACAGAGATATTTATGCTTCTGTTTCACTGTTGTAGGATCATGATCTTCCCCTGTAAAATATTTTTTTTCATATCACTGCTGATAATTCTATTAGAAAGAGGATCAATCTAATTAAGAAATAGTTCAAAATACCACAGCGCCAAATATTTTATTCTTTTTTAATAACTGAATTTACAAGTTAAGGCAGATCAGTGAGTAGAGATAACACTGGTCTGAAGCAAAAGGTCTCAATTCTCTTCTTGACTTTGCCAATTATTATTTTTTTAACATAAAACCAGATTACTTATAACTGTTTTACCTTCTTCCCTGGCTCATGATGCTTATGAAATTAAGTATTACATAAGAAAATGCTTTGTAAACCTTAAAATATTATACAAATATAAGAAATAAATATTAGTGAAGAGCTTAGAACACTGTAGAATTGGTTTGCTCCCCTTCCCCAGCCAGGAACATTTTTCTGGACCTCAAATTTAACATCCATAAAAAGATGCTTGTAGAAAGTGAAAGTAAAGTCCCTTCTAGTTCTAATATTAGATCATTCTAAGTGGGTTGGACATTTCATCCAAGATATTTTAAGGGAATAAAGCACTTTTCTAATCAAAGAACTTTTCAAAAGAGAACACTTTGAACCTTACTTATGAGTCATTTCACAGTTGGGGGACACCTTCTAATTTTATTTTCAACCATCGCCAATCAATCACTGAAGGAAGGGAAATAACCTAAGTTAGAACTTTGAAAAAGCCTTAACAATTCAGCCTAGCAGAAAAATGTCTATGGTTTAAGGAACTCACTCATTTCCATAAAATGTGGACGTTCAAACTGTCCACCAGGTTGAGAGCATTTAAGAGGCAAATGTAGCTGAATAATTTGCCAGAAAAGTATAGAAAAGGGATATTATGGCTGATTTCTTTGAGAGATCATGATAAGCACCAGTTGCAATAGAATGGCTGCATCCTTGTCCGAAGGCAACTTTAAAGAAGCCATAAGGCTCCTAAGAACACATTTTAACAACCTTCCCTAATTTCATAGATAAAGAAAGAGAGCTACAAAGGTAGGGTGACTTATCCAAGGTCATAGAGCAACTTGGCAAAAGAAACAAAATTAGATACGGGTTATAACTCTAATTCTAGTATTATTTTCCTATGTAACGTTGTTAATAGAAAACTGCATTTCAGGAAGATTCATATTTTCCATGCACCAGGAATAGAAGAGTGACAAAAACTTAGCAGTTAGTGTTAGTATATAAGTAGGATGTATAGTATATAAGTATATAAGTAGGATGTATAGGTACATAAGCAGCATTTTTGAATAGTGCGATTTCTAGTAAAAACATTTTGATGATCTCTCTTTATATATAGCTAAGTCTTATTATAAGTTATAATCCGCTGATTGACAGATCACAGTGTTTACAGCAGAATTAAAGAGAGCTGTTGCCTTCTGGGCCCTGGCAACCAGTGGAGGAGCTGCCTCTGAGCAGCTGTGAGACTTAATATCAGTTAGAAACCCTCCCATTTCCAGTTTTCATATCTGGCCACCTATGCTTGCTATCCAGCTTTCAAATGTTAGAAGGGGCCTCAGAATCTTCCATTCGTTTGCTGACTCATGATCTCTTATTTGGGCCTTCAAATCCTATAATTATATTGACATGGGTTGTCTCTGAGCGCAAAGGTCTTTGAGAGACCTCGTTTAGGACACTGCTCAATCTCCAGGGTTCTTCTGTAGCATTAGTGACAACTTCTATTCATGGCAAGCGAGAGAGATGGCTATGCCCACAACAGCTATCACCCACAAGTCTAAAAATCTGGTGCCTTCACAAAAGTTTCTATTAGGGCACTAAGGGGGCCAAAAACTACTGATGGCTTCAATCCATGCCACAGTCTTTTTCCAGAATGTCAGACTTGAGAAATGAGGAGATCACACTCTACCAAGGGGCATTGACCTGGTTACAACCAAAGAGCCTTTTATGACTTGGAGGCAGCACTGGTTTATCAGTTTTTCCACACCATTTTTAGAAAGCAAATGTCTACCAAATAAACGACATTTATTCTATAATGATCACCTCTTTTTATTTCCATTTATTATTGGACAAAGAAACAAGTAACCGACTGTATATAATAGCTTCCTATCAGCATACACTTTCCAGCTGTAATCATTTCAGCCAAACCGACATTCCAGTAAATCTGTATAATCGTGTTGAGAAGTAATGCCTAACACCTATTTTAGTAGTCAACATATTGAAAAGTTCTCTAGTGCCTCCAATGTTACCATTAATGAGCCAGGAGAATTCTTGCTCAAAATTATCCCTATGGCCCCCCAGAACTGAGAAATTTAACTATCTCCCGATACTCAGCAATCAAGGGAAAGGCCTAAGTAGATAATTGGACTATCCTTAGAATAGAAGGGAAAATGAGTATTAGGAAGAAACTGAGATATTCAGGTTTTATTCAGTTTTAATTAGACTACACACCTCCAGGTGAAACATATTTTCTTGGTTACATTTTGTGGGGGTGTTAATGCATTCCTAACTCATGATGAGTCAAAAAGTATATTTCAGAGAAATGTTGAAATTCTCCCCAGTGAAACTTGAAAACTTAGAGAACCCTGTGGTTTGAACAGTCCTCTTTTAGAACTCCTGCCTCTAACCATATGGGTTGCTGAGTAATATATATTTTTAGGACGATAGCACACACCATATACCATCGCAATTCTGGTAAAAAAGAAATAAGCAGCTCTTCACAGTCATACATCCACAGTGATTAAAACCCTTGTGCTCTAGCTCTGAGGGCGTGGTTCTGCAACCCTGGGAGTCCCTGAACATTTTCAGCATTTAGCTTCTGCAACTATCCGTTGAAGAGGTTGAACTAGATTCATGTGAACGCCGTAGTGAATGCCTGACATTCTTTCTAGATATAAAGTTCTAAGCACCACACGTCTATATAAGATGCCATTTCAATTTGTTTTGTTTTGGTTTTTTTTTTCTGACATCGCAACCCTTGCTTTCTGAAGCCGGGAATTCTTTGACAGACATTACCAGTTCCACACTATTTGCTCCGTTTGATTTTATTTCATGTCTTATTGATTCATTCCTTCACTCAATCATTCAATGGAACTTTATTAAATGCCTACTTTGTGCCAGGCGTAGAGCCAGAACTACAGACAGAGGAATTATAAAGATACAGGCTCCATCTTCAAAGCACTTAGTGGTTAAAACTGAAGTAATTAGATAATTGTGATTGAACGTGGCTTAAGTATTGTGGTAGAGAGGCAGTGGTGCCACGGACACACAGGGTAGACACACTTAGAGCAGGAAGGACGTCCTAGAAAAAAAAATAGTGACTCTCAGAGAGTGAACACAAATTAGCTGGATGAAGAAGGGATATGTTGTCACGGGTGCAGCCTAGTAGACGTTTAAGAACATGGTGAGAAGTTTGTCAAAGCAGAAGGGTAACGTGTGATGGGCAGGGTCAGATGGATTGGTTAAATACAGAGCCAAAGAATTAGGCAAGGCATTCTCATAAGGGTGAGGCTTTATGAGTTTGGCAGTATGTTTGGATTTGATCTTCATTATAATGAGAGGTTACTGAAGAATGGCGGGGTGATGCTGACAGATCTGCATTTTAGAAGGATCACTTGGGCTGCCCAAGAAAGATAAAAGAGGAACAGAGGCAAAGTGTGAGGAGAATCTGGCAGCAAACAAACCAACAAACAAAACAAAACAGGAGGCTCTCAGGAAATTTCAAGAGGAGGCCTGATCTAAAAACAAAAACAAACAAACAAACAAACAAACAAACAAACAAAAACTACAGGAAAAAGTAAGGCCATGAAGAAATCTGAGACGCGGGGGAGCAGGGAGTTTACAGGACATAAGGACACAAAGGGATGAATGTTATGATGTTACGGTTAAATTCTTTGGATCTAAAATTCAGTCTCAAATCGCCTTATAAATTAGAGCAAATATAATTGACCACATGTTAAGCCTGTAGATATCCACAGCTGCACTTTGTATCCTTCCCTACAGACCTTCTACTGAGGTTTTAATGATTGAGAAAAAGCAGCATGACAAAAATCCTTTACCAAACAAAAATATCCCCAAACCCCATTAGACAGTGTGTAATGAAATGTTACAAATGGAGGATTACAAGGGAAAATATAAATGACCATAAATCCAAGGGGAATCAACTCTTCTTTCCAGATTATATTCAACCTTAATAAAGAAACTTAATAAGCTCATGCATTCCTGCCAGCTTTCGATATGGCCACTGCTGATCAATAGCCTTTATTTCTAGAAAGAGGGGCCGGGGAGGGATGTCAGAGCCGCATGTTGACATTAAAGCTTGTGAGTAATGACACAGTGTGGCTGGTAATGAAGATCTGATAGAGGAAACAGCCCAGCAAGCCTGTCTTTGTCTCTGAATATCAAACTGTGTGCCTCTCCTCCAGATTCTATTAACACCTCTTATTCCACAACTGGGTTTCGGGCTTCATGGCATCTCAAAGGAAAACAAAAAAAGAAAATGCTGTTGATTTTTCCCTGTGTTTACGAATCTAAATAAAACTCAAGGCTTTGAAGTTGGCAATGAGATTTTTGTCACAGGCTGATTTCACCTAACAGAAGGATAAACTTACAGATAATCTGAGTCCTCTCCCCCGATGGTGCGGGCTGTTGTGGAAGGAGGGGGGCAATGATTTTCTTACCTATACAAATATTCAAGAGGAAAGCAGATGAATGCCATTTAGGAACACTGGTAAAAGGATTCCTGCACTGGGGCAAATTTGGGATAAGTGAATTCTGAAACTTCCTTCTAAATTCAAAATTCTCTCTTCCTCTTTCCTTTCTGTCCATCTTCCTTTTCTCCCCCCTCACTCATTCTGGTTTAAATACATACCTTGTGTTTTTTTTGTTTTTTTCATTTTTTTTTCAGAAAGACACTTACACATAGCTTATAGAGCTGTTGAGCTAAAAGACAATATAAAGAAAATAAGGAAATAGAGGTAAAGTAAAAATGGAAAACTTGATATACTAAGCGCAAACTAGAATCCAAAAGGTACACCATAAAGAGTATGCAATTTCTGGAAGTGAGAGATAGGTTTTGTTTGGTGCCTCTTAGTGGCCAAAATCATTTCGGTCTAAGACTAATAAGCTAAAAGTAGAAGTGTAAATGCAATGGCAAAATTCCCTCTTACTTTGAAAAAATAAACTAGTTAGAAGAAACAACATATTTTCTGCTTAGAAAAAAAGTATTTTATTTTATTTTATTTTTTTTTTTAAGGTTTACTTATGTATTTGAGAGAGAGAAAGTACAGGGGAGGGGCAGAGGGAGAGCTATCAGCACAGAGCCCAAGGTGGGGCTCAATCCCCTGAACTGTGAGACCATGACCTGAGCCAAAATCAAGAGTCAGGCCTCTCAACTGACTGAGCCACCCAAGCACCCCCGAAAACATATTTTCTTGGTTCTTACCTCTGAAGTTTCTCCTAGGAGCTCTATAAAAACAGGACTTTGTGATATGAAGGATAATGTCCTCAAAATATTCCTACAGTTATTTCCATGTAATAATTTTTGTATGAGATTCTAAATTAAGTTCAACATATGAAGATATAATTAAGCCCGAAGAACAGGATTCAGTATCGAGTTACCTGTGTGGCCCATTCAGGGCCAACATATTTCTGGCTCATAGTTTTTTGGTACTAGTTGATTTTGAGATAAATGAATAAATACAGAAGTTAATGAATGAATACATGAGAAAGTATCCATGATGGATCTAGCTTTCCTGCTTGAGTGAACAATATTTTCCTCTTTTCCCATGGGTAGGAAATATTTTCTTTGAGTTTTAATCAAAAGTTTCCACTGCTTTTTTTAAAAAATTTTTTTAACGTTTATTCACCTTTGAGAGACAGAGAGAGGGCATGAGCGGGGAAGGGGCAGAGAGAGACAGAGAGACACAGAATCCGAAGCAGGCTCCAGGCTCTGAGCTGTCAGCACACAGCCCAATGCGGGGCTTGAACTCATGAACTGTGAGATCATGACCTGAGCCGAAGTCAGACGCTCAACAGACTGAGCCATCCAGGCACCCCTCCATTGCTTTTTATATTTTATTATTTTATACTAAAACACTACAGAAATCATTTGAATTACCAGTAATGTGAAATGCTCGATGTATATGCTTTTAGGAAACTACTACTGCATCTAATTTTTTTTTAGAACAGGCCCTAAATGAACTGAGATGTCAGAGCCTCATCGCAAAATGTCTTAGAAGAGAAATACGAAAAGGATAAAGGGAATACCATCCTGCAGAAGATACTAAGTGAGAAAGGTCTGAAATCAAGTCCCAGAATTACTGTTACCACTTGTATACTTTGGAGTAAGAAACAGTTCCAGTCTTCTCATCTCTATAAAGAACGGTGGCACAGTTGGTTGAGTGTCCAACTTCAGCTCAGGCTGTGATCTCACAGTTTGCAGGTTCAGGCCCCACATCGGGCTCTCTGCTGTCAGTAGAGAGCCTGCTTCAGATCCTTTCTCCCTCTCTCTCTGCTTCTCATTCCCCTCTCAAAAATAAAGGTGAACTTTAAAATAAAAGAAAGAAATACTGCCTTCTGGTTTTGTTGTGACGTTGAAATAAAATAATACAAACCAAATGGTTTATAAATTGTTATGCCTTATACAATTGTCAACAGTGATGGTTTTTATAAGGGAAAATAAATTAATTCACTGGAAATCTCATAATCAAGCTAACAACTAGATTCCAAAGTATACAATGCCTTTGGAATATAGACAAATTTTTGCTTATCCAT
Source organism: Lynx canadensis (assembly GCF_007474595.2). Classification (NCBI taxonomy): domain Eukaryota; kingdom Metazoa; phylum Chordata; class Mammalia; order Carnivora; family Felidae; genus Lynx; species Lynx canadensis. The sequence continues at coordinate 129,210,642 of NC_044305.1, read as the reverse complement.
AATTACGGAGGCTTTCCATAATTGTCTCAGGGATTCATTGGAAAGATAAAATATAGAAAATATCAAGGGCACTATGACTTTTTCTCCACCTTTCTGAGGATTTTTTTAAAAGCAGCATTTTCCAACAATAAATAATCACTGGAAAAAAACAATGAGAATTCTGATTTTAGAAACAAGTAAAGCATTTCTAGTAGCAAAGGCTAGAGAAGAAATATCAAATAGGATACATTATCTAGGTCAATAGGATGCAGGGGTTTTATTGTTAATAGTCAGTAAAACAATAATTACATAAATAGAGAAAAACTTCAAATAAACAAATTTCAATCAGCCAGAAATTATTTTTCTTCATGCCATGTATATGCAATGATATAATAATAAAAGGTAGAATGGCACAGTATAGTCTGGGTCTCCTGTCCTCCTCATTTAAGGTTCCTATATCTCCTATAGACCTGAGGAAACTGCATTTCCTTCATGATATTTTTTCTGATTCCAAAAATTATGTTTTCTTTCATTTCTAAAACACAGGAGCATCCTTTTCCCCACCTCTAATAATTTCTATGACATCCTGTCTACTTCTTAGGTATCTATAAATTTCATTTATTTGATTATTGACTCAACCAACTTTTAGTACACACCTTCCATTATGTTCTAGGCACGATGCTTAGATATACAACAGACATAGAGCTCAGGAGAAGATAAAGGCATGAGCACATTCATTCAATCAATATCATAGGTGCACTGATAAATGCATAAGTTCTGGTGGAGGGACAAGATCAATTCTATCAGGAGCAGTAAGAGATCATAAAATGTGATGCAGAGAAGGTAACATATAACTAGGAGGTGCCTTGTAAGCTGAACATTATTCAAGAGAATTGATACAGGGGTAGAGCATTTCTGGGAGAAAACATCAACATTAGCACAGGCACTGAATGAGAGACATTTATGTGCAACCAGAAACTGCAAGCAATTGAATAGCACTAAAGAAAGACAGGAGGCTGAAAGTAGGGTTCGGGGCATATGATGGTATACTCTGAATGCCATGCTCAAGAATTAGGTCATGCATGTAAACAATGAGACACCCAATGGAATGAACCATTATTTGATTTGTGTTATGAATAGGTCAACCTATGACAGATGGATGAAAAAGATAACAAAAATGGTGTGTGTGGGGGGGGGGTGGGGAGAGAGAGAGGACAGAGACAGAGACATGGAGCAAAAAATATACCAATTATAATAGAAGCTATTATGATAGGGAGGCAAGAGATGGTCATACCTGTATTCAACAATTGTTAAGTAGAATCTCCAGGGCTAATTGATTGCTTGGATTGAGTATAGACGAGTGTAAGAGAGAGAACGAATTCCAGGACAATTCCCGAATCTTGGAGAACTGTCTAATTGGATCGTGATGATAGTCATCACACACACGTGCATGCGCGCGCGCGCGCACACACACACACACACACACACACACACACACAATGTAGGAAGAGCAGAATTGAGGAAAAGCAGACATTCCATGTGACTGAGCAGATTTGAGGTCCTACCAAACACTTAAATGGAGCTCTCTCCTATGCAGGAGATATACCTGCGTATACAGGTCTGAAGGAATCTAGGCTGAGAAAATAGATTTGAGAGACATCCATATTGGCTGAATTTCTAGCTGTAGTAGAAGGGTCAGTCAGGGGACTGGAGGGGGAAAACAAATGCCAAGACAGAGTCCTATATAATGTATCAAAATAAAAAAGAAGACCCAGCAAAGGAGCCTGCAAACATCAGAAAGAGGAGAAGAATCAACCAAAAGAGATATTTAAGCCACAAAAGGAATGAATCAAGGAGAGTAGCCAATGGCATCAAGCCTATTTGAGAGGAGGAGGGATAAAAACTGAATCTGGCAATTACAAAGCCACATGAAGCCATTTTTATAAAAGTGTTTCAGTGGAGGCAAAGCCCAACTGTAGATGAGAAAAAATGTAATGGGCTTTCAGGAAATGGAGACTATGGCTTGGTGAAGTATCTTGTATGTAAAGTCAAGGAGTAGGATAGAATGCTGTCTCAGAGAGAACAGAATGTCAAGTAAGGGATCTTTTAAGAGGGATCTGTGGTTGTTCATAGTCTGCAAATAAGGAGCTAGTCAACAGGGAGGGTTTAAAATAAAGGAGAAAAATCTAAGAACTTGGGTCAGCAAATATTCCAAAGGAATCAAACTTAAAAATAGAACTTGGTAGCCTTGAATAGGGTTACTTACTACCTTATTTCCACAACTAGACTTCAAGATTTGGGAATCAGTCATCTCCTGACTTTCACTTACCAGGAACATTTCTTAGCCCATAGCACGTATTCAGAAAATATTCAAAACAAATTTAAGGTTTGATGAGAATTATACTCAAAAATAAATATAAATGAGACTGAGATATTTAAATGAATAAAGAGAATTTTTTTTTTATGTTTCCTGTTACTTTATTGACTGGGATAGGGAAATACATCTATAATTCTTAGAAAGCCCCCATTCTCAAATCAGTTTCTTCAATGAATGCTCTACCATAATTACTATAGCCACAACAACTCTGTAATTGTAAGGTTTGTCTACAGATGAAATTGTATCATTGACCAAATACGTGGACCTCCTTAGAGAGAAATTCCACATGTCTGAAGGCATCTGCTTGGATAGAAGGCCATATAGCCAGCACGTTTCCAGCTACACTTTCATGGTCATTTACATTTGGGAACAGAGTTGTCCTTTAATTCAATTTGAAATGTTGCAGAGGAATAATATCTGCCCCTATGTCGACATAATTGTGAAATGTGAGATACTTGAATGGAAGAAAAAATAAAAGCTGACTTGTCACTAGGAGAACCTTTGTCAATGTTTTCTAGTCTTTTTTCCCATGCTTCAATAAATTACTGGGCTAGCTCCTTGAATGCACACAATGGCTCATTTACTCTCCTTGGAAACAACATTACCTAGGGCAGGAATCTGGATGGAAATTTGATGGATGGGATGAGGTGGGTGCTATGCAAATTTGGGAATCCCAGAAGTTACCAGAGAAAACAAAGCAGGTAATTGAGAAGCCATGGGAAGGCCTCTGGGCTTGGAGAGGAGTCAACACTGCAGAAATCTCAAGTGCAAATAAACTTCTTTTCCTTTGACTAGAGAGTAGAGAACCCAGTGGGAGTCACAAGACTGCTATTTGTCATTTGCTTGGCATTAACCATCCAAGTGGCCTGTGCCAAAGACTCTTTCTCTCTCTTTTTTTTAATGTTTATTTATTTTGAGAGAGAGAAAGAATGAGCATGAGCAGGGGGGGTGGGAGGCAGAAAGAGAGACAGAGAGAGAGAGAGAGAGAGAGAGAGAGGATCCTAAGCAGGCTCCTATGCTAGTACAGATCCCCATGCGGGGTTTGATCTCACAACTATGAGACCATGACCTGAGCAGAAATCAAGAGTTGGACATTCAACCAACTGACCCACCCAGGCACCCCAAGACTCTTCTCCTTTATGTCTATAGAGTTAAATGACATAGAATAAAAACATACAAAGCAAGGGGTGCCTGGGTGGCTCAGTTGGTTGTGTCCGACTTCAGCTTAGGTCATGATCTCACATTTCATGAGTTCGATCCCCACATCAGGCTCTGTGCTGACAGCTCAGAGCCTGGAGCCTACTTCAGATTTTTCGTCTTCTCTCTCTGTCCCTCCCCTGCTCATGCTCTGTCTCTGTCTCTCTCTGAAATAAACAAACATTAAAAAAAACATACAAAGAGATTATATATCCATGTCTTTATTATCAGCCTAAATTTACCCTACTTTGCTTAATGTAGATCAGTACAGGCTATTTAAAGTTCCAAAATACTCACATTAACAGTATATTTCCTCTTGACTTATATACTTCCATGGACTAAACTGTGTCCCCCCAAAATTCACATTTTGAAGCCTTAACTCCCAATGTGACTGTATTTGGAGATAGGGCCTTTAAGGGGGCAATTACAGACAAATGAAGTCATAAGGGTGGGTCCCTGATGTTTTGTAAGAAAAGGAACAGAACCAAACTTCTCCCCTCATTCTCCAGCTTGTGCACATGCAGTCTCTCTCTCTTTCTCTCTACACATGCACAGACCAAAGGCCATGTGAGGACACAGAGAGAAGGTGGCTGTCAACAAGTCAGAAAGAGGGGACTCCCCTGAAACTAAACTTTTCAGCACTTTGATATTGGACTTCTTGGCTCCAGAACTGTGAGAAAATAAATTTTTGTTGTTTGCGCTATCCAACCCGTGGTAATCTGTGACAGCAGCCCAAGTTGACTAAGACATATACGATCCCAAGATGCCATCCAATCAATGTAGACATTGGTTCATGATTTATAAGTCAATCATTTTAGCATATTTTGAAAGACCATTTACAAACTAGACCCATTCTATGTACTGCCTAGCTTGATCTCCCACCACTGCTCATCCATTCTTTAGTTTTTGACCCAATTGCTTGCTTACATAACGAAGTGTTCCAGGTTTCTGTGCCTTTGTACAAGCTGTTCCTTAAATCTGGACCTTATATGTAGAAAAACATACAATATGGCATACGTTGTTTTAAGTCCTAAGTCTCCCTTCTCACTAAATGTTTGACTTTTGGTAAAGTTACTAATTACCTCTTGTTTTATCGTCTGCAAAGAGAAATAATAATAGTCTATACGTCATGGGGCTTGTATTAGTGATTTTCTTCTACAAAATAAACACCAAAATCTCAGTAGGTTATGACAACAGAAAAAATCATTTCTTGCTCACATCTCATTTTCATCTGTGAGTCTGCTCTCCATTTGCATGGCTCTGCCCAGTTCTGCATGGCTCTGCCCACGTGTCTTCCCATCTCCATACCCAGGCTGAAGAGGCAGATATTGTGGTGGACACACCTATTCCCACTGCAGAGAGGAAGAAGACAAAAACAAAACAAAACAAAAAAAAAAAAAAAAAAAAAAAAAAAAAAAAAAAAAGAAAACTAACTAAAGCATGCTATTGCTCTTAAACAGTTTGCTTAGATGAGCAGAATGACATGTGTTCATATTCCAATGCAAGTGGAATACTCATAGTTACACCTGTTCATGGCCAATGCAAGTTATAAAGCTAAGTCTAAAGTCAAGGGTTGAGGGTACTGTTTCCACAAGAGGTAGACAAGATACACAGTAATGGGGCAGCAATGTACAGGCCTCTCACAGGGGAAAAGAAAAGTGAGTAACTGTGAATTCTAATACAATCTACCACAGGGTTCTTAACGAGGATTAACAGAGAGGATACTTGCTCATGGTCAATTATTATTATTATAGTTAAAGCCCAGGTCAGGTGCAATCTCTTCTCAGAAGATTCCTGAGCACATTCCCACCTACCCACAGCCTCTAAAATGGTCAAGTAACCCCTCCACCCTGAAGTTTTGCATCATAAACATGCTGCTTTGTCATTCTTTCCTATCCATTTTTATTTTTCTTCCAAGATTGAGGGATTCTGCCACCGTTCAGTAACTCAATCAACACTTGTTGAATGGCTACTTCTGTGCTAAGTGTGGGAGGGTAAGGGGAGAGATATATTCTGCAACTATAAACCTCAGAGTCTAGTGGGAGCATTAAACAAGTACACAGATACTACAAAGGTAACATAAGTGCACTAATAAGGCAGGTGACTGGCAGTAACTATTGATCGAATCTGAATTAATCATATTTCCTCTGTGCTGAGCGAATTCAACTTTAACTTCTAGGATCAAGAGCCCCTCCATAAGACTCTTTATAACTTGTGCCTTTCTTGGTACAAACAATGGTTCCTGCGCACTTTCTGATGTCCCAAACAGGTAGGAGAATCTCTCAAGACTAAGGTCAGAAGTAGAAAGCCAAAATGGAAACAGGCAATTCACAATACAGGGGTCTACCTCAGCAGGTTCAATGTGGGCTCAGAGGTGCTGCTTGTACTGACACGGTCATGGGAATGGATGAACATTTCCAGGGGTTTCTTAGCAGCAGAGATAGCAAAAAGAAACAGAACGCCTTCTCTCAACAAAGATGCTAGGCATGCTACAATAGCTCAAGATGTAAACGGCGTTTTGCAAACTTACTATTAGCGGCAGCAACCTTTTTTAAATTGATAAAATATATAAAACAGAAGACATGAATCTCTCTCTTGCTGATGCAGAAGGGAAGGGCCTAGAATCTGAATCACCAACATTATCTATCGTTCTCTGTGGTTGCGAATGAAAACAAGCACTTGCTGAGTGTCCAGTAACTATATCTCCATGTGATCATCATAACAAATACATGGATAAAGTCAGTTATTTCCATTTACTAAAGAGGAGAGTGGGGCTTACAACGGCTAAGTAACTAGCTCTCGTTTGCATAACTAAGAACTGGTGGAGGTTAAATAGACACACAGCAGCCAGATTTCAGAGTGAGTATGTACCTCCACCCATTTCATTTCATGAAACTACCATTTGATAAGAAAACACACTAGGACCAGATGAAATCCTAGAAAACTCCAGTTCTGGTTCCATCTCCGCCAACCCGGTACAATTCAACCTTCAACAAATTATAACCACACCCTAGGCTACAGTCCTCTCATCTGTCAAGAGGATATTAGATCAAAAAGAAGGTTTTCAGGGAGCCTGGGTGGCTTAGTCGGTTAAGCATCTGACTTCGGCTCAGGTCATGATCTCCTGGTTCATAAGTTCGAGAATCGCGTCGGGCTCTGTGCTGACAGCTCAGAGCCTGGAGCCTGCTTCGGATTCTGGGTCTCCCTCTCTCTGCCCCTCCCCCACTCATTCTCATTCTCTCTCAAAAAAACAAGAAAAGAAAAGAAAAGAAAAGAAGGTTCTCAACATTTTTCTTTCTCTAATATACCCAGGGAACAAAACACGTTCTCATCAACAGCAGTAGGCCACCGTGGCAGTGATTATCAGAAAAGTCAAGAACACAAAACTGTATCAGAATCACATGCTGGGGTGTTGAAAAGTCACATTTGTTACTGTTCTATGGCTTTTGGCTCAAGAATCGCTGGGCTAGAATCTCTCTAAGGGCTAGCATGATGACTCTGCCCTATTTTTTTTCTGAGCGTTTAAACCGGTAGGAAATTATGGGTGACATCCAAGTGAAATTACTTTACTCTTTAATAGTCCTTTTCCAAACGCTGACAACTCTGCCACTTATACGATTAGTTTTCAAGTGCCCCGGGAAAATATGGCAGAAGTAAATGAATGTTTTAGAAGGTATCAGGTAAGGGCATCTCCTAGCAAGGGTGAGGGCCAAAGCCTTCTTATAACATTTTTCTCAAAACCAGGTGCAAACATACAATCTTAGGGATTCGACAGTTTATTAAACAGGCATGATTTAGGTCCGATGACTCTGGAGTTAAACTATAAAGTAGCTTGGGTATCACTGTAAGTTTTTATGGAAAAACCATTGGTAGCTGATATCTCCATACCTACTTATTTTTTCCTTAATCTCCCCCAGCTGTGTTAAGAATGGAACGCATGTGCCATTTTTGTTTTAATAGATTTTTTATTTGGAATAATTTTGGATTTACAGAAAACTTACAAAGTTAGTACGGTTATTGTATACTCTTCAAAGTTTTCCTTAATGTTCTATTTGGAATTCTTCTGTTATGTACCAGGTTTTTAAACATCTAAAGCTGAATGGAAATGTATAATTTAAAAAGGAATGAACATTTACATTCTCAGCAGAATAGAGTTGAATAAGGATTTGAAAAGGAAGCACAGTAGGTTGCAGTATTTGGGGAAGAGGCTGAAAATCATGGTAAGAAATAGAGATGTGTCAGATCCCCTCTGTACACAGGTGTTATGTCAATGTGTAAGAAGGGATGTCTTTCCTCAAAGAGATTCAATCTATCACATTCGGTTGACAAGCAATACCCTCCAGGAAATACTGACCACCTCCTCCAGTGCCCCTCCTTACCATCCCATACTTCCATCCTTGCACGGGTCATGCTTCACTGTGTGCTGAGTCACATATCTGTCACCCTGTCATGGTGACATCCTCTCAGGCAGGTACTGTATACCCCCTGATAGTCTGCTCATTCTCCAGAGTGTCATCGCACTCAAGAAGGTATGGGTATCTGGATGGATGGATGGATCAGTGGATAACTTAATTAATCTTCTCCTTCTCCTTTGTCCTACAGAATTCACTATTTGTTTTTTCTTTTGTTTTAGTGAGTGATCCAGAGTTATACCCTGTTTTCCACCAAAAGAACCTCTCACGCATTTTTAAGTTTTTTTAAAAATAATTATAAATTCACATGCAGTTGTTAAGAAACAATACAGAGATAGCCTATCTAACCTTCCCTGCTATTTCCCCACAATGGTTAACACGTAGCATGATGGTAGTACAACAACATGCCCAGGAAATTGACATTGATACATTCTACCGGCATTTTCAGGTTTTATCAGTTTTATGAGCACTCCTGTGTGTTTGGTTACACGAAAGTTTATCACATGGGTGCATTTGTGTGACCACCACCACGATCAAGATGTATCTCAAAAACTCTCATGTTTCTGTAGGCTGTAGGTCTCTCCCTCAAACTAGTCATTTTATTCCTTCTGTTTTCACATCTGCCCTATTTCCATTCTTTAGAACCAGCTACATCACATCCTGAAATTTTCTCTTGTACATCATTCCCCTCTATAAAATCTAATGGCAAACCTACCTTAGGAAAAATGGGTAACAGGCAAAGTGTGTCCTAATTGTGGGTTCACACCCCTTCTTTGCCCCTATACCAGAGTTTTTACTACACGGATACATTTTCTGCTCCAGGTAGAAAAGAAAAAAACTTTTAAATACTGATACTGATGAGGCATAGATAGCATCACAGAACTCACACCATACGTGTTAACAACACGTGCAGAGGGTTGAATATTCAGCTAATTCCTGACCTGACATTGTTTATGGAAAATTAACTCTGATTTTTATACAGGTCTAGTGTTGTATTCTTGATCTGGTCTCTATTTCCATAAGCAAACAATTCCAACTCTCTTCAGCCCAGATATGATTTCCCAAACTAATTAATTGAGTGATGACCTTACTCAGATAGGAAAATACAGAAAAGTTGACTTGAAAAATAATTGAAATGCACTACAAAGAGTTATTCATAACAATTTATCTTTTGAGGTTAAAAATACTGAAAAGTCCTAACATAAAACATTTCCAATTTACCTACATAGAGCAGTGTAGAAGGTATATTTTGAGGTCTCGTTAAGCACCTATATATAACTTTACTATAGAATCCTTTTGTGTCTAAAATGAATTTTATGAGTCACAATTTATGTACAGTTAGGAATAAAATATTTTAAGAAAACCCAGGACAATTGCTTTTGTATAATAAAGAATCCTTTCATATTTTTAGAAGAAATCATGCATTTATTCAACAGATATGTAGTCCATGCCTTCCACTGTGCAATGTTTTAGGAATATGGAGATAACTGGGAGAGAGTTGCTATCCTCAGGAGTTCATAATCCAGACAGCAGACAGATCCGTACATGATAGCATGAAAAGATACACCAAGGAGAGTGGGATGGAGAACAAGGAGTGGGTATGTCTCTTTTGTGGATATTAGGGAAGCATTCATTGATTTTGACTTCTGCTTGGCTATGTAATAGCAACAGATTTTCTATGAATGAAGGAAACCAACATTTAAATTGTTTTTTTTTTTTTGGATTTACTTGAGTTCTTTTGAAACAGGGAAAATTATTGGTTAAAAATGAAAAACAAATTCATCATCATCTCCTCCTAGCACTATGTTTTGTGAATTTCTAATAATAACAAATAAGCAAAGATACCTATAATGCTGTATCATGTGTGCATCATGTTTATATGTTTTTATCTCATTTAATTATCACCACTGTTCTGTAAGTTAGATGTCACTATCCCCTCCTTCCAGCCATAAATCTCTCAGCAAAAAATTGAGGCAGGGTTTGAAAGCAGGTCTGCATGATTATCCAGAACATGCTATCTCTCCAATTTTGTACAATGCTTCTCAATCAGCTTCCGCTGGAGCATCTTCAGGACTACAGATGAGAATTATGTAAACGTTCAAACCTTTGAAATAGAACTGAGATTGCTGAGCTACTGAGAAAAGACGGTGGAGTACTAAATTTCAATGGATGTTCAGTTAATGAGCCCCGAGAGGCTCATTAGCTTATTTACATAATCTCTTAAAAATATCAGTGATAATAAGTGTAGTAATAGTCAAATGTTATCGATCATATATTAACATTAAATAGCCTACCATGCTTTGGAGACTGAAAGACACCCTTACATAATCTGATTTCATCTGCATTTTGAGAAGGTGCCACCATAAGCATTTGACAGATGAATAAACACACTCAGAAGGTAAAGTCATGTAGAGACATCTATCCAGCTACTATGGCAGAGTGAAGATGAACATGATCCCTTCTGAACCTCTGAAATAATGAATGCATGATAGTCTTGAATATAAAACACACAACTTCTTTAAGACATGGAGAAGGTCAAAGACTCAAAGGCATGGGCTGCCTTTACCTGCTTACTCCCAGTGCATAATGCAATGCCTAGCAGGTGCCTAATATGTGTTGATGACTGATAAATGGCTGAGTAGTGAACAATTAAAATGAACGAATGCATGTTCTGCTCTTTTAACTAGATATACAATGATGCTGTGATACCAGCAGCAACGTAAGCTAAAAGTCAGCAACCCAAAGTCTATTCATGGCTAGTAGCTCTCGGCGGGTAGCAAGTCCAGTATCTAAAGCATGCATGCACGCACATACCACACACATATACGTGCACAGAAACTGGTGACCTTACACCCGAATCCATACGATCAAATCGCTATGATCAAGTGTAAAGGTTCACTGTGCATTCCTGATAATCTGCCTCCCTATTCAGCATGTCACTTTAAAAACAGCAGAGGGGTGCCTGGATGGCTCAGTCTATTAAGTGTCCGATTCTTGATTTCAGCTCAGATCATTATCTCACAGTCCTGAGATTAAGTCCCGCATTGGGCTCACACCGGGTATGAAGTCTGCTTAAGATTCTCTCTTTCTCCCTCTGTCCCTCCCCTATCATGCGCATACTCTCACTCTCTCTCTCTCTCTCTCTCTCTCAAAAAATAAATAAAAAATCAAATCAAATCAAATCAAATCAAATCAGCAGAGAAACTGGAATCAGAAGAGATCTGGATAGTAATAACATGCTCCTACAGGAGCCTGGGTGGCTCAGTTGGTTAAGTGACCGACTTCTGCTTACATCATGATCTAGTGGTTGGTGAGTTCGAGCCCCACATCAGGCTTGGTGCTGACAGTTCAGAGCCTGGAGCCTGCTTCAGTTCTGTGTCTCCCTCTCTCTGCCCCTCCTCCACTTGCTCTTTGTCTCTCTCTCTCTCTCTCTCTCTCTCCCTCTCTCTCTCTCTCTCAAAAATAAATAAACATTAAAAAAATTTTAAATGTTCCTATTTAATAGTTGTGTGACTGAAAATATCAATTTTCTTTCCTTAATTTTTTAATGTTTATTTTTGATATATATATAGAGAGAGACAGAGCACAAGTGGGGAAAGCGGCAGAAAGAGAGGGAGACACAGAATCCAAAGCAGGCTCCAGGCTCCGAGCGGTCAGCACAGAGCCCGACGCGGGGCTCAAACTCACGGACTGTGAGATCATGACCTGAGCCGAAGTCGGCTGCTTAACCGACTGAGCCACCCAGGCGTCCCTGAAAATATCACTTTTCTGAACCTTAGTTTTCTCACCTATAAAACGGTACTTACTATCTATTTTAAAGGATTGTGGCAAGGAATCAAGACAACATTTTAAAAGCACCCAGAACAGTGTCTCCATATAGTAGGAGCTCTGAAAATGCTGGTTCTAATGCTACAGCTCTTCGAATTGGCTTTTTCAGGGGTGTAAACAAAACAACAGTCTTTCTTCCCAGAAACATTTTGAAACACAATCACCCATTACCCATACTGAGAACAGTCAACATGCCGCTCAAAAGAGCTGCGGCTTGAAATCACTTAGCAACACGTGTGCGGTACCAGCAATGATGCCCACTTCATGCTGTGACATCGTGGACCAAAAAGTGGGGCCACACTGTCCTGGTGACTGAGACCATTTGCAGCCACCATCAGCATCAAGTGGAGCACATTTCTCAGGCAGGACATGAACAGACGGTGATATTTCGTGATTACAATCCCCTGGCCATGAAACTTGGCACAGGCAGCCATCATTTTCACCTGAAGAAAAGTGACTTTTAAGGAAATTAAATAGCAGCTGTATGAATCCCAACCAAGAGATGAAAGAGAGAAAAGAGACAGAGTAAGCGACTTGGAGAATCGTCTGTGTTTTCCTCGTAAGAGTGCAGCCAGTGCATATTAAAGCAGAACGGTTGGGTGTTGGAGAGTCATAAGGCAAGTAAGAGAAAGTCAAAACGCTGGGAAAGGAAAGAAAAACTTCAGTACGTAACACATATCAATCTTTTCCAAGGAGGAGCCTGACGTATAAAACATCGTTTCAGGTGAATAATAAGAATAAATGCCTTCTAGGCTAGGATTAACATAAAATAGGTGATTCAAAAAAAATTATTTTAACTAACATCCAGAGAGGGAGGAGAAAGAAATGAGGACAGAATTATGTTCCTCACAAGTGACAAACATATAATGAACTGTTCTACGAATAGTTGCCTAATTAATCGTCACCAGCTAAGTATTTTATCATTAATTAACTATATGTTTCCTAAGTTTCCTAAGTATAACAGAGAATCAGAAAGGTGTATTACTTCCACTGAGGTCACACTTCTTAACTCCAGAGTTCTGGTTTTTTTTTCCCCCAATTTTTATCTATTTATTTTGAGAGAGAGAGAGAGAGCGCGCGCGTACATGTGTGAGCAGGGGAGGGGGCAGAGAGAGAGAGAGAGAGGGGATGATTGGGGGAGAGGCAGAGAGAGAACGAGAAAATCCCAAGCAGGCTCCTGCTGTCAGTGCAGAGCCCAACATAGAGCTTGATCTCACGAACTGTGAGATCATGACCTGAGCTGAAATCAAGACGGGACGCTTAACCTACTGAGCTACCCAGGCGCCTCCAGAGTTCTGGCACTTCTATTGCCGTCGTTCTCAAACTTGAATGTGGGTCAGAATCACCCGGAGGACCTGTTAAAACACAGATGGCTGGGCCCCCTCCCCAGAGTGTCTGATTCAGCAGGTCTGGAGTGTGGCCCAAGAGTTTACATTTCTCACCCATTCCTTGGTGATGCTGATGCGGGTTCAAGGACCATGCTTTGAGAACCACGCCAGGGGGCTGTAAAAGACCACGAGCTACTATTTAGCTGTAGGCCCTTGTTCTATCCCAGATCCAACTAGTCAAAGGAAGAATAGGCTGGAAACATGACTGAAATGATTGATCTAAGGGAAAAAAAAAACTTGCTGGAGGGTTTTGGCAAGTCTTGTGCATACATTGCAAAGTATATTAAACAGCTTGCACTAAAACGTATGCACTATTCTTTATGGCTCAGTAAAGGCTCTGAAAAGACAGAGGAATTCAAGATCCGATGGAAAAGGCCTGAGGACAGAGGAATTGGAGACAAGGAGGCCGGACCTGGGGTGGAGGAGATTGGGTTCCTGGACAAGCCCCATGCACAGGTGAGACGGGGAGGGGGGGGGGTGCCAAGGATGCAGGTGATGCAATCTGATCATGGAGCCAGTGAAGCCCAGGGAGGGTCCGGGAGTAACACAGAGCAGCCAGAATTTTGGAATCAGACTCAAAAGCACTTGATGGTGTTAGGTAGGTCACCTGTTGGGTCAAGTAGCTATTTTCCTGTTCTGAAGCTAAGCTAGCATGGCATGGCATGGCACAGAATGTTGGTCTTATCCACCATCTCGTCCTCTCCTGGGAGCAAGACAAACTTGCTACCAGAATCCTTCCTGATTCTATTTGCTGGGGGGATGAGCTTGGGGGGAAGACTGTACCCAGCTTCATAAATCATGGTTTGTCTAAAGGGTGATTGTCTTGGAGGTAAAAATGTAGCCAAGTTCAAGCCCGAGAGACACAAAAAAGTCTACTGGGGTGACTTCCAGAAGTTATATTCCTTCGTGATAAAATAGAGAGTTTCATGAGTAAAAGATGCCATTCCTGACTGAGACTCTGTTGTATGGGAACGTGATGTTCACACCTACAAAAGCCATCGTGCAGATCTGAGGGGAGAGACCACCAACAGGCTGAAGATGGCATTGCCCAGGGAAAAAGGCAGTTGGGTTCTTGAACTGCCTACCTGTAGGCTTCACTCAAACGGGATAATTAAATGGTGTGTGTGTATGTGTGTGTGTGTGTGTGTGTGTGTGTGTGTGTGTCTTCTTTTAGTGTTTAAGAAATTAATTGATACAACTGGGAAATGAGATGCAATCTTTAACAGGACTTAGCAAAATTAAGGCCAAGTCTTTAAATAACTGCACTGTTTAGGTAGCAAAGTCAGATGCTCTTTCTCACAGAGCACTTGAGGACACAGTAAACTTTCTAAATTATTAATCTCACCACACAAGTCCCCACGTGAAACCCTTTAATGAAGTTCCTTTCTATACAGGATTGAGTTTTGGTTCCTATAGGGTCCTTCCCATTCTATCCTAGGTCTCCAGTCTATTTTCCTGCCACTGGCTACCTCCCCCATTGTGCTTCAGTCATCACAAATATCTTGTTTTTGGAGGAGGTCACCAAGCTTTTATGCAATTCAATGTCTTGTAATTCTCTGCCCTCTTCCTTTCCTATATTCTACCCTCCTTCCCATCACTTGCACATCTGCCCCTGGGTAACCTGCTAATCACTCAAGACTCAGATCAGGTAACACTTCCTCCAGGAAGCCTTCCCTAGCATCACTTCTCATACTGGCTCAGGGGCCCTTCTCTCTGTTCCCACCATACATCTGCTTTACCTTTCATTGAATTCAGCCATCACGTTGTTTTGATACAATCAGGTAACAAGTATAGTTCCCCTAAGAGGTCACAAGATCTTTAAGGGAAATGTATTTCTTTTTTTAAATATTTTTTTAATGTTTATTTATTTTTGAGAGAGAGACAGAGTGTGAGAGGGGGAGGGGCAGAGAGAGAGGGAGACACAGAATCCAAAGCAGGCTCCAGGCTCTGAGCTGTCGGCACAGAACCCTATGGAAGGCTCAAACTCATGAACCGTGAGATCATGACCTGAGCTGAAGTCAGACATTTAACTGACTGAGCCACCCAGGTGCCCCTCAGTTTGTATTTCTCATGCCTAGATACATAATTGGCACTTACTACTACATTTTTTTGACTAGAAATAAACTCCATTAAAATTCTAAACACATACCATGAAACTACATTCTACATCTCGTAGTTTACCATAACAGATAGATACCTTTCAAGCTATACGGAACAATGAAAACCCACTGCATGCACTATGGTAATTGAGGGTTACATCCCAGGCTGTCGCTAACAAATGAACAGTCTCCAGAAGCAGAAGAAAACCATGAGGCTGATGTACATTGTTTCCACTGGGAGTCAAAATCTCTTACCCTTTCAAAATAAGTCTTAATGAGAATAACGCCATCTTTTATTATAATGAGCACTGTCTTTCACAAAGCATTTTGTAAGGGCTCTATATTAAATAATCTTTCCAAGAAGTCCAAGAGAGAAGTGTCATCATTCTATTTTGGCTGATACGAAAGCACAGAACCACTTTTCACTCCTAAAAGTTATGAAGGAGTCCTAAAAGGTTTCTTTGTGTCAGTTAAATCTATTACTACGCCTATTCATAATTACTATTGATTATAATTGCTGTGTTAGAAACTAAAACAGAAAAATCATAAAGCCATCTCACAAGAACATATTATTGTAGTAAAACTTAGTGTGTTTTACAAAACAAAAATGTAGTGAGAAGACTACGATTATTTTGCATTTGGGTAAATCTCTGTAATGCCCAGCTTAACGGAAAATAGCTGGATTCTTACGTTGGCATCTGCATTCAATCTTTTTGCGACGTCACATGTCACGGAGGTTCTGGGAAACTCCACTGTAGACTCATGAGAGACTGATTGTGAAACAGCAAATAGTGTCAATGTTAGCGTGGTGACAGTTTTGACTTTACCTGGCGATCCTCAGAAGGGAATTTGGGGATCCCAAGAACCCCAAAACCACACTCTGAGAACTGCTGGATTAGAATGAGAGAGAGTTTCAATGACCTGACGGCGCTCAAGCAACTAATTCAGTGACCGAGCCAGGATCTGAATCTGAGCCGTCCAGCATCGGCCAGCACAGAACCGCGTAGTGGAGAACCGGTGAGTTCGGGGCGCCGCCAGCCTTGCATTATTGTGTTCGGTGAAGTGTGTCTGTGCTGGTGATTACGTAACTCCTCACCAATCACTCAGCGCAACACGCACGGCTTTGCTGTTTGACCAGAACATCAGCAGAGATGCGGATGTGGCATGAGAACCACCCGGGGGCAGGTAGCTGTGGGCGGGGCGTTCCTGACACGGATGGGATCGGCTGCACAACTCCAGCACACTAGGCACAGGTCAAGTGTACTCTTTCCTGTGAAACGGAGAATTCTGGTGGACCTGGTGGTCTGTTTCTTGGAGACTAGGGCTCGTAACGAGGTTGAGGCCACGGTCCCTGAAAGAAACATATGATTGAAATCCAAAAATTCCACATGCGCCAATTATGCAAATGTTTTAATTGCATTTGTTTCAAACACAAGGAGAAGATCTCAAAGCGATAAGAATTTCAATTTGAGAAGTCTCTCTCAAACAGCTGCCAGGGCGTTTTGCTGATGTGTGTGTGTAAAGCCTCTGATGAAGCAGAAAACCCCACGTGCTTTCCAAGTTTAAGAGCTGGTCTGAGAAATGAAAACATCACTAAGACAGACATGTGGGGAGCCAGGAGGCTTTGATGAGGATATTTTATTCCTGTTCATATTTAATGAGACTTGGATATACTCTTAAATAAAAAAAAAATTAAGTGGGCTAACAGAATTAATATCCATTATTGCAATAAATATTTGAATGACAGATACAGTCAGGAACAGGGACATTTCCTGGGGATTTTAGGATAAGAAAGACAGTCACTTGAGTCAAGACTGACAGTTCTAATGTGGTGAGGGAACAGTTACTATGGGATTAAACCCACGGGAGTCGCTGTGAATGCTGGCTGAGGGGGAGGGGCATAAGTAATGAAGACTTGTTTTGGAAATGGGGGAGCCTCCACTCATCCCTGAAAGACGAACTGGAGTTATCAGATGAAGAAAAAGATGGGCCTTTATCAACAACTCATCTATGTCAAGCACTGACTGTTCAAATTAATGCGGCCTCGTTAAAACGTGATAACACCGTAAGTTTGATATTACTTTGCCAATTTTATGGATGGCAAAAAATTGAGGTTCCTAGAATTTGCCAGCATTGCCCAAGGTAAATGGTATAATTAGTATGTGAACATAATCTGTTTGAGTCAAGGCACTTTTCATGACAGCGTAGCAGGATGGGGTGGCACAGCCACAAAGACGTGCGGATGCCTGGCACAGCCAGTGCAGTGAGGTGAGTGTGTATTTAGGGACAGTTGCGCGTGGAGAAGCAGCTGGAGACACAATGAAGAGGTATGGAGGACTGGATATCGGAAGTGATGAGGTTTCTCCTGTAGGAATGGCAGTGCTCATGTGCACCTTTGAAAAAGGCTTTTCCTGTGGAAGGCAACACATTTTTAAAACACTTGTTTTAAAAGGGTAGGGGTTGTCTGGGTGGCTCAGTTGGTTCAGCATCCAACTCTTGGTTCCAGCTCAGGTCATGATCTCATGGTTCTTGAGTTTGAGCCCCACATTCGGCTCTGTGCTGACAGCACAGAGCCTGCTTGGGATTCTGTCTCCCTCTCTCTCTGCCCCTCTCCCTACTCATTCTCTCTCTCTCTCTCTCTCTCTCTCTCTCTCAATAAATAAATAAATAAACTTCAGAAAATAAAATAAAAGGGTGGGGAAGGGGTAGTTATCCACTCTTCATTTATTTGATATTGGAATCGAATGCTAAAAAAAAATTCAGAGATTTCAAAACTAATACATTAGGTTTATAAACACAAAGAACTGAAAGATTAATCTGATGCTCTGCTCAAGTTTCAAGAACACCAAAGAGAAAACTGTTCTTCTGATCCAAGGCCCTGGTTCATAAACTCTTATTTCAGTTTGTCTTTATTATCGTTAGAATGGAAATACAAAAATTTGAAGAGACTTCCCAGATATTTGTTAGAGCTTTCCCTTTAATGTGGGCTCTCTTCTCATTCTAATTTGGGATACCGTTGTTCCAAAGGCAAGCCTACTGCAGAATATGTTTATCCTAACCAAAGTCCTCCATGTTTCCAAGATTGGGCTTATGAATGGCCCATGCTGGCTGTCACTTCTTTAGCAGGGCAGAGCCACATGGCAAAAGGAGATAAGAACTCAAGACACCAGTGGGGTTTTCATAGGACAAGTAAAGCAAAGAAGATTAATAACAAGAAATGGGGTTTATCCAAGCTGCAAATTATGAGTACAAAGTTGTAAGCAGAGAGGAAATATTCAAGGGTCAAAGAAGCCAGTACTTTGGGTCATTTAATTGGGAGTTTTGTAATAAATGGAAGCTCAGTATAGTGTAAAGGAAGCCAGTGCTGAACAAGAAGAAATGGATAAAAGAGTGTGGAAAATCCCAACGTATTTATATGAGATATAAATGAGTAAGGCTGATTTCTGGCATTACGTACTTTGTTATCTTTTAGGCGGATTCTGAATGGAAAGGGAAAAGCTGTACATCACCCTGGATTTAAAGGAGACCAACCCCAGTGCTGAACATTAATTTGGCTGCAGTCAGCTTTGTATAGAAAGCAGACAAGACTGCAGAAAGGTTCACAATCCCAGAATTGGGCTATTTTCTCACCTTAAACCACATATGAATCGTCTGCATACGAAAAGAATGTTCTCTCACTCATATGAGAGAGCACAGAGACAATACCCCAGGAACAAGAGCACCCGGATCTCGGTGTCTCATCACGAGACAGATCTTCATGGAGAAAGAGCTGACTCTAGGCCTGGGACAGAAAACACACGAGGTGAGCCTGGGATATCTCAAAGGTTAGGAAGTAAATGCTAAAAAAGAAAAGAAAACCCACATTACGGGAGTATGTCAAAGGGACACAGAAGCCAATTGAGGGAGTTCTTCATTTACAAATCCGGAATAACTCGAACAATGAAATAAATAAAGCAGTATTGGGCTATGGCCCAAAGTATAAAACAAATACCAGAGATTCTCGGGAGATGGCACAATAGGGATCATGGAGAATCTGTCTCCACCTAGAAAACAACGGCACTGGCAGAGCATGTCTGATGTAACTTCCCTGGACTCTACTCAAGGATGGCAACTTCCAGGGAAAGACTCAGATGGTAAATTGTGGTTAATATTGATCAATTTTAGCTCCTAGAGCACAGTAGCAGTTACCCATTAGCCACACTCAGCCCCAAGGGACACAGCTGTGCCTGTGTTCCCGGAGCAGCTGGCACACCGCTTACAGGTACCCGGACGGGCCACGAGGATCCTGTCCTCCAAACACTGGGGATGGGTGCTGTCTTCACCGACTGCTGCTTCTGATTCCAGAGGTGCAGAGGAAGAGGTAGGCCACTGCTGCATCCCCCCTCTTGTTGCAAGTCTCTTTGCCTCCAGCTGATTTAAATCCAGGAGATTTAAAGTGCCAGTGCCCTCCCTCCCTCCCTCCCCCTTTTAGTTTTCTTCTTTTCATCTTTTGGTAGCCAGACATTGCAGACATGGACATTCAAAAGCAACCGCATATATGGGGGAAATTAGAAATGACCACTGCTAATTTCTAATTAAAAGTATGGACTATGCCACACCCCCAGTGATTCATCCCAAAACAAGGACCACAGCTTAATTCCACATACCAGAGACTAAAATCTTCAGCCTTGCCTAAGGGCATACTTCAATCCCTGAACCTTTATTGTGTTGTTTTGTATGGGGAATTTTCTATACGGATTTGTTAGGGTTACAAACAATTAGCAAACAGTTTACGGTTCTATTTCCTATTCCGTACCTCTCTGCCCCATGTTTTGTCTCCTCAAAATCCATTCCAATAAGTAAGTAAGTAAACTGGAGAAGTACATGTTAAAAAAAAATGGTCAAATGATTTTTGGCAAAGGTGCCAAGACCATTCAATAAGGAAAAAGCAGTCTTTTCAACAAATGGTACTGAGAACTGGATAGCCACATGTGAAAGCATGAAGTTGAACCCTTGTCTAACACCATATACAAAAATTAACTCAAAGTAGATCAAAGATTTAAACATAAAATCTAACACTGTAAACTCTTAGAAGGCAACATAGGACATAGGTCGCAACATTGGAGTTAACAATTTTTTGGACATGACATCAAAAGAGCAGACAACCAAAGAAAGGCAAATTGAACTTTATGAAAATTTTAAAAATTTGTGCATCAAAAGACACTATCAATACAGAGTGAAAAAGCAACCGACAGAATGAAAGAACATGTTTGCAAATCTTATCTCTGATGAGGGACTAATACCTAGAGTGGAGAGGACTCATAAAACTCATCAACAACCACCACCACCTGCCTCAAAGATGGACTAGGGACTTGAGACGTTTCCCCAAGGAAGATATACAAATGGACAATAAGGACAGGAAAAGATGCTCAACATCACTAATCACTAGAAAAATGCAAAATAATACTACCAGATACCAACACGCCCATTAATCCTACTACCAAAAACAAAACAAAAAAAATGTTGGTGAGGACATGGAGATATTGGAACCCCTTTGCACTGTGAAGGACAATGGAAAATGATACAACTTGTATGGAAAAGAAGCATGGTGGCTCCTCAAAAATTAAAAAAAAAAAGGAATTACCATGTGATCAAGCAATTCTATGTTTGGGTATATATCCAAAATAATTGATCTTTATTTATTTTTGACAGAGAGACAGAGACAGAGAGAGACAGAGAGGGGGGGAGACACAGAATCCAAAGCAGGATCTAGGCTCCTAGCTGTCAGCATAGAGCCTGACGTGGGGCTCCAACTCACAGACCGTGAGTTCATGACCTGAGCCGAAGTCGGGACACTCAACTGACTCAGCCACCCAGGCACCCGTATACTCAAAATAATTGAAAGCAGTTGCATTCTCAAAGAGATATTTGTACACCTATGTTCATAACAGAATTGTTTGCAACAGCTAAAATGTGAAAGTAACCCATATGTCTATGTCGAGATAAATGGCTAAGCAAAATTTGGTGTATACGTACAATGGAATATTATTCAGCTTCAGCCTAAAAAGAAGGAAATTCTGACATATGCTACAACACGCATAAAACTTGAGTACATTATGCTAAGTAGAATAAACCAGTCACAAAAGACAAATGCTATATAATTCCACTTGTATGAGGTACTTAGAGTAGGCAAAGTCATCGAGACAAAAAGTAGAATTGTGAGTGCCAGGTACTGGCAGAGGTGGGTGGGAAAAGGGGTGTCATTGTTCAACTGGTGTAGAGAGTTTCAGTT
This sequence comes from Lynx canadensis, assembly GCF_007474595.2. Lineage (NCBI taxonomy): Eukaryota > Metazoa > Chordata > Mammalia > Carnivora > Felidae > Lynx > Lynx canadensis. The sequence goes on along the minus strand of NC_044305.1, from coordinate 129,189,091 downwards.
TTACAAAATGAAAAGAGTTGTGGAGACGGACGGTGGTGACAGTTGTACAACATTATTAATGTATTTAATGCCACCAAACTGTACAGTTAAAAATGGTTAAGATGGTAAATTCTACGTTATGTATATTTTGCCATGGTACGACAATTAAAAATAAATAAACATACATGAGTTTACACTGATATATGTAAAATAATGAATAAATAAGTGGAGGGAAAGAGGCAACTCTTCCAGGCACAAGCAAGTAATTTATGTCACTACTCTGCCTTCAAGGATGGGGAGCAGGATTCCCATCCAAGTGTGAGTTAGGTGTAGTTACTTCCTCTAAATGGTTACAATATGGATGTGGGGTGGGGAGGAGAAACCTTTACAGTGGAAAGACTTGACAAACACTACCTCAACCAGGTGATCCATTGTCAACAGTGATACTCCATGTTGATACTACACATTCTTGATATAATATGATTTAAAAAAAGGGTACTTTACCTCTGATTTCTTTCTTCCAAAAACCCATAACCCAAGTAAAACCATGAGAAAAAAAAAAAAAACCAGAAAGATACCAATTAAGGGATGTTCTACAAAATACCTGACTAGTACCACTCAAAAATGTCAAGGTCTTCAAAAGCAGATAAAGTCTGGGAAATAGTCACTGCCAAGAGGGCCCTGAGGAGACATGACTGAATAGAATGCTGATATCTTGGATGAGATCCTAGAACAGAAAAAGGACATTAGGTAAAAAACTAAGGTAATCTGAATAAAGTATGGACCCCATACTTTAATAAAATACTGAATAAAGTATGGAACTCAATTCATCGGGGTTGATTAATTTCAACAAATGTACCATACAAATATAAGATGTTAATAACTGGGAAAGCTTTTTTTTTATTTCTATAAATGTAAAACTGCCTTAATGTCTACTTTAAAAAAGAGACAGTTTCCCACTCACACAAAATACCAAAGTCTATTTTCCTTTTTCCATCTACCTTAATTTTTGCCACATGCAGATAGGCACTTAGTGGAGTTTACAGTTGCAAAAGAAGTAAAGTATGTTGGCAGGCCATCTCTTGCCAACTTAATTTTATAGACTTAATGCTTCTCCAGCAATAAAAATTCACGTAAAACAGATTATACTTTTAATGTAAATTCAGGGTAAAGAATGAGAATATGAAGTCATTAAGAAATACTCAAAAGAAATGACAGGGGCAGGCAATACCCCAGCTAACTCACAGCGGCCACTGGAAAAAAGGAAACCTCCATATTTTTCTTCCTAATTAATTCTGCCACTATGTTCTAGTACCTGCTGCAGCTTCAACAGGACACATTCCCCTAAACCTCAACATCAAAAGCTCAAGGATGTAGCAGTTGATAATAGAGAAGTCACCAAGTCATCGACTTTCCATGAAGTTCAAAAATGTCAGGCACTCTACCAGCCTCCTAGACAGAATGTGGTTAGCCATATAATTTGCTCCAGGCTTCATTGTATATATACATGTGTATACATAGTGTGCAAGGCACAGAGGCGTAGGCTTCCCCCTGGCCTCTGCAATCACTCCCACTCTTAGAGAGGTGTCCTGCCAGAAAAGATGCAGTGTCTGCTTCACAGCAGATAGAGTTTAAATTATCATTTAGACTTGTCTCTGCACATCTTTATCAATATGAACCAATGACAACAGGGACATAACATTCAAGAAATATATAAAAAGAAACAGCACCTCAAAGACAAAAGAGAAACCCAAGCTAAGAAATAGGAAACATTAAAATGCTAGCTATTAATAAATTAAAACATTTAGGCAGATATTGAATGGATTAAAATACATAGCTGCAAGTCTGAAAATGAGTGGGGAAAATAACGATAAACGAACTCAAATTCCCAGAATATGTCAAGAAGACAAGGAGGGAAACTGTGAGAGAAAAGATCAGACATGGCTGATAAATCTGGGAAGTTATTAGCCATATAATTAGGATACTGCAAGAGAAGGGAATAGAGGTAATGAAGGCAATTATTAAAGAAATAAAAGAAGACGAATGCCCTGAGCTGATGAAAAACTTTGTGTTCACGTTGAAAGAGAGCTTCATCTATACATATCTAAGGAGTTTTCCTGAATTCTAAGAATAAAGGAGGAGATTTTTTTCAACATCTAGACAGAAAAATAAAGTACTTTAAAACTGGCTTTAATTTTTAAATAAGCAAAAGCAAATGAAAACAGGATGAGTGAACTAATAATGACAAGAGCAAATATTAAGATATTATAAGGCAAAACATGTCAAATTATAGACAGTCAAAACTGAGAGAACATCTGTGAGGCTGACCACTTAAAAAGTACAGATGTGCCTGGGTGGCTCAGTTGGTTGAGCATCCAACTCGTGATTTCAGCTCAGGTCATGATGCTGGGGTTGTGGCACTGAGGTCCATGTGGGGCTTCACGTTAAGCCTGGAGACTGCTTGGGACTCTCTCTTTCTCCCTCTGCCCCTTTCCCCTGCTCTCTAAAATAATTTTTTTTTAAGTATGAATATAGGGGCACCTAGGTGGCTCAATAGGTTAAGAATCTGACTCTTGATTTCAGCTCAGGTCTTGATCCCAGGGTCTTGAGTTCAAACCCCTCATTGGGCTCCATGCTGGGCATAGAGCCTGCTTAAAAAATAAAAAGTATGAATATACACTATGAATAATGAGAAGAGGATGCAACCCAGAAACAGAGAAGTTTGTCTATTTATTTTTAAATGTTTATTTTTGAGAGAGAAAGAGGGAGAGCACAAGCAAGGGCGGGGCAGAGAGAGAGGGGGACAAAGGATCTGAAACGGGCTCCCCCCTCACAGCAGCAAGCCCTACCTGGGGTGCGAACTCACCAACCGCAAGCTCATGACCTGAACTGAAGTCAGACGCTCAACCCAGGCACCCCCAAAGAACTTTATTTAAATAAGGGAATATTATGTACAGTTTTATGACAATAAAATAAAAATCTGAATAAATTTGATAACTTGCTAGGAAAATATAATAAGACCAAATTTAAAAGAAGCTAAAAACATGTCCTCATAGACAAATAAGCAGAGGAGATACTGAAAGCCAGAAAAACAAAAAGTTCAGTAAGTAAATACACCAAAATTCAAGTGCTGCTCACTTACAGATTAAGAGGGGAAAGATTTACACTTTCCACTTTGTATGTTTTTAAAAAACAATTTTCTCTTCATATGCTTTATTTTATACTTAAAGAAGTAAAAAGAGAGAATACAGTGCTATTATTCATGAAAAGCTAAGAACTGGGTTTATTTCCCAGTTCATATATGTTTATATATTAATTGATTTAGCCTATGAATTGATGTTTAATATGTGAATGCAAATTAATATAAAACATATTAATATGATGCAATATTTACACACATAATTATATAGTGGGTAGTTTTAATATATGAACATTTATTTAAAGTTCCAATTTACTTTCGGGGTGCCTGGGTGGCTCCGTCGGTTAAGCGTCCGACTTCAGCTCAGGTCATGATCTCACGGTTCATGAGTTCAAGCCCCGCGTCGGGCTCTGTGCTGACAGCTCAGAATCTGGAGCCTGCTTGGGACTCTGTGTCTCCCTCTCTCTCTGCCCCTCCTCCGCTTGCACTCTGTCTCTCTCAGTCTCAAAAATAAACATTAAAAAAATAATAAAGTTCCTATTTACTTTCAATATATCTGCCCATGAATTTACATAGGACCAGCTATGTAATTTGTGGTATCCAGTGCCAATAAAAACATGAGGGCCCTTGCCCTATTATTCTTGCCTTATTAAGAGTTTCAAGATAGCAGAGCATTAAACTAAGAAAGGGAGAATGAGCATAAATCCGAGTGACTGTACAGATCACACACCCATGAGGACGGCCCTATTCCTACTGATCTTATTTGAAGGGTCCATTCAAACTCCACCTCTTCCAGTTTTCCTGGTACCTTAGTTGAAATAAATCTCTTCCTTCTCTGGGGTTCATAAAACATAGTCCATTCTGCCTTGAGTTATGAATAGCTGTGAATACAAATGCTACTCCCACTGTATTAGAGCTTTTTAAGGCTGAAGCTTTCATCTGAGACATCTGAGTATCCATGTGGCACTCAGCATAATAGTTCACACATCACGCAGGCTGAAAAATGTTGATCAGAACTATCAAGATAGCACAAATCATTTGTTGAATTGAAGTAAACATTTGAAGCTAAAAAAAAAACCACAGAAACAAAAACAAAACAAAAACAAAAAGCAAAACAAAAACACCTAACTCCAACTTCCCCATTTGCTGAGATACAATTTTAAATACGTGATTTAAGCTCATTGAGTTGCAAAATCTTCATCCACAACTTTACAGGGCTGGCAGTAGGCATTTAATATACTTATAAGCAAAGGAAAAAAAGATTTACAAATGCCCATGATATCTCTGTCAGTTATTTTCAAAGGAATTTCCAAGCACAGAATTCTTCAGCATTTTTCTACAAGGGTATATTACAAGTTACTTGCTTAAAATAAGAACTCCAGTTAACGTTAGCAAAGTGCTTTCCCTATGACAGCTTTTATCAGAAACATGTCAATATGTGTTATTGAGTTCTTAATTATAAATAGCAAAATTCACTCTACCCATTTCAAGTGAAATTAATAAAGAGTATTAATCGTCAAATTTGCAGGAGGCCCAGGGAACTAGGCTTGTTGGCTATACCATCAGAATAATGCAGCGAGAAACCAGTTCCAGAGAAATGCCTAATCACATCCCAGACGGCCAAAGCAGACGCATCATTTTTGCCATAACCTCCTCTTGGCCCTAAAGACGCTAAGGCTTGGACCCCAGGGATTCTGATCCGAATACCTAAGCCCCTGTCACCATGCTTTCAGGAGCTATGAGCAGCTGGAGGATTGTTGCCATCTTGCATGGTTCATTCCTACCTCCAAGATTCCTGTGGGTCTAGCTCCTTGAGAAAACCACAGTCACAAACACAAGCTTAGCTGTCAGAGAGTCTGGGAAATATAAGTTCTAGCCTTCCAGCCTTTCTGGTACAGGCAAGCTGGCAAAACAGAGTTTGGAGTGGGAGCTCGTGTATGGTATCTGCAGGGTGAAAGTGAGCAAACGTGACAATGACAAACATAGGGAACGAGTTTCCTCTAACCCTTTTGTCCCCTCGCCATCCCAAGCACTGAGATAGCGGCTTTAGCATTTTGACTCTGGCAACACAACTTTCTTTTTTTTTCCCTGTGGGTGGGCCGTATCTGTTGATACCGCTTGCATGCCTGGGATAGTCGTGAACTGAAAATGAGAACAATCCTTAACTACCAGGTTTCAGGTCCCCTCTGACAGAAGCTGCCAGAGGGAAGTACGCAGGCAGAATTATGCAATGTGGTCTCTAAATGTCCAATGCAAAATCTTCATGCATGTGAATGCCAATCAAAGTGTGAATTAGAGAAGCCAAAATAAATCTAAAGCACCACACTGGGGAGTGATGAAAAGAGAAGAGCTCTTGGTTGCACTGAGTTTAGAGCAACACTGCAGGAATCAAAGGAAAAGAGCCAGACTGAGCATGTTTTTTTGGGCAATCATGCCGCTTCAAGGAGCTTCACGCTCCTTATTTATAAAGCAAAGTTCTCTCTCTCCTGTCTTGTTCATCCAGATTAAGGGAAAGGAAATAGAAGTGACATTTACTGAGCTCTTTTTGTGCAAGGAGCTGAGCTAGATGTATAATCATAAGGAAAGAGAATTGGTTCACAAGCCCAAATCATCTCAAATAGCTCCTACCCCACAACGAGTTCACAACGAGGAAAAAATAAATGAGAATATGGTATAAATATAAGAGTCAAATTAAAATAAGAAGTTGTGGGGCATCTGGGTGGCCCAGGCAGTGAAGCCTCCGACTCTTGATTTCAGCTTGGGTCATGACCTCATGGTTCATGAGTTTGACTCCCACGTGAGTCTCTGTGCTGACAGTGAGGAACCTGCTTGGGATTCTCTCTCTCCTTCTCTCTCTGCCTCTTTCTCTCTCTCTCAAAATAAATAAATTTAAGAAAAAATAAGAAGTTGTGTTCATAAATAATTAGAAAAACTTTAGAATTTTGATCTATATAAAGCTTGTTATAAAATTAATATAAACATCAATCTATACAACAATGTCCAACTCTTAAAACAGGACATCTTCTGATATATATCCAGGGTTTCGTGAAAAAATGTATCAATGTTGACTACATAAAAATGATGATGATGATGATGATGTTTATCTTGATTCTAGATTCCCCTTTTTCCATTTTGCCATCCTGAGGAAATTCTTCAAAGTACCCCATATAATGCTTGCTCTGTATTATCATATGCTGAAATTCCAATTCATGTGAGGATTCATTTATACATTCATCAGACGAAAATTCATTCTATGACTCCCGTGTCCTAGAGACACAGGCCCTGGCAAAACATCACTGAACACCAGATATATGGTCCCTGTTCTCATACTCCAGCAGAAAGGAGAGGCAGTCACCATGTTTTGGACAGCCTTATTCTGTCCACACCGCCTCTGAATTACATTTAGAGTTAAGCAGCAAGAGACAGAAATGAACACGATCAATTAAGAGATAATTGTTATATATTGTTATATTATAACATATTACATTATACATTTATATATTACAAATACGTAAACAAACCACTGTTGGTCAATAAAAAGAGGCAAAATTAATTCCAGTTATACAGAAAGGGACATACTTATAGAACTATAAAGAAGTATAACTGGCTTGGAAAGAAAGAATAGGTTGAATTTGGACACAGAATTCTAGTCACAGAGTATGTGCTTAACAAATGTGTGTTGAATAAATAAATGAATCATGGGAGAAGCATTCTAAGAGCACAGCACTGTAAACACAAAGAGCTGGGGAAGAAACGCACAGCCTACATTTGAATGAATGCGTAATTTTTAAAAATTTCAAATGCCCCCCATGGAACCCCACGTCAGTCAAGATGGGAGGATTTTGAGAGGAAAAGTAAGACCAAGGCACTGAAGGAAAATATGTTTAATAATAACATGGGGCGCCTGGGTGGCGCAGTCGGTTGAGCGTCCGACTTCAGCCAGGTCACGATCTCGCGGTCCGTGAGTTCGAGCCCCAAGTCGGGCTCTGGGCTGACGGCTCGGAGCCTGGAGCCTGTTTCCGATTCTGTGTCTCCCTCTCTCTCTGCCCCTCCCCCGTTCATGCTCTGTCTCTCTCTGTCCCAAAAATAAATAAACGTTGAAAAAAAAAATAATCACAAACAGACCCTGTTTTAACCAGAGAGATTAGCGAAAGTGTCCTTCATAATTAAAGTTTACACAAAGGAAATATTGTGCTTCTGCTTCCAAAGAATATACAGAATATACATTACATTGAAAGGAACCTCAGACTTTCCTTTGTCGCCTTGGAAACTAATCCTAAACACGTTTAGGTGGGGTAAGTATGAGGGAAGTCTGGGTGGCTCATTCAGTTAAGCATCCGACTTCGGTCATGATCTCACGGTTCATGGGTTCAAGCCCCGCATCGGGCTCTGTGCTGACCGCTCAGAGCCTGGAGCCAGCTTCAGATTCTGTGTCTCCCTCTGTCTCTGGCCCTCCCCCGTTCATGTCGTGTCTCTCTGCATCTCTCAAAAAAGACAATAATAAACATTAAAAAAGAAAGGAGGAGTAAGTATGAGAAAATAATTTATAGTTACTTGCTGACCTCGGCTGCACGAGTTATGTCAGGTGAGAAACAAATATGGAATCAACAAGAAAAGGTCACATGTAAGGAAAGAACTCCTCAGTCTCATTCCCAAGTATCCCTTCCCTTTTCCTCTACCCTCCAAATCCTGGGCACCCAGCCCTCAGAAGGAAGATCCAGCTGGGAAAGTGAAGAATGTCACTCTCAGGTACTAACTGTGGGGACCCTGAGGAGGTGCTCCCGTGTGAACCACACCGGCCTTCCCCCGTATGAGAGGACGAGGCCTGACTTCTTTTGTAAGAAGAAATTTCCCCCCCTTGGAAGTGTCCTGTGAATTGAAGAGACCATAAAAGCAACATTTGGAGCCTGTCTGTGTAGTGCTACGTGAGCCTACACCTTCCACACTCATCTTCCTCTTGGGTCTGCAGAACATGAGATGTTCTGGAGAAAACTGAGATTTGGATGACTAAGTAACATTCCCAAAGTCACAACGCCTACAAGCAGCAGAGGTCAGACTTAAACGCAGGTCTCCTCGTGGCGAGCCCACACTTCCGCCAACTTTGCAGTCCCCTGTGGACACCTCACTCACTAGCTGCGGCCCCCCACCGCCCCCCGAGGATGGGAAAACAACAGCCCATTTGCTACTGAAGGATTGGAGTGGTATTTGAGGAGACGGATGCTGGGGACTGGTGTGGACTCTTGTTTAGAAGAGTCTGAAGATAAGCCTGCCAGGACTACCCCAACAGTAGCATGAGCAGAGGCAACTAGAGTGGGAGCCCCGTACTTCCTCTCACAGCTGGACACGTATTTGTGCTTTTACGAGGCCCAAGTGGGCCTGGCGGAGGAAGTCAGGCTATAGTCATATTGAAAAAATTGTATCCCAGTGTATCTCTCCTGGCCAGGATGAGCTGGCTCTAGCAGACAGAAGCTAGAGTGGTGCCATCAGATGAAGAAGCTGAGGAGGGAAAGGAGGCAACAGACAGTCGGCTACAGACCACATCACTGATATTCTGGAGAGATCGCCCCTGGAAGAGCTCCAGCATGAGCTCAAAAAAAACCCATAAAAAGTACCCTGGGAGTTGGGATTTTGTGTCTCTGTAACACCGAGAGGGCATCGATGCCTAATTAAGAGTGCCCCATTCAAGTAAGACGTTTGGTGACCTTCCTTCTACTCTCCTCTGTTTCAAATCTAGGTAATATGGATATGAGTGCGGAGTAAGGAGGATTACACAGAGGGAAAAATGCAAAAGCTGCCCACAGCACTCCTCCAATTGAAAGTATGCAAGGTAAGTCAAGTCTGGGTTGCAGGTAGGGATGAGGTAGGAGTGAGAGGGAAGCTTGACACTGGATAAGAAATTGCCTGGCAAACGGGGTAAGCAATAAATCACAGCCGTTAGTATTCTGATAACCCCGCCTGTATCGTTACAGTGCAAGTCACAGAGACGGGAGAACAAGGTGCACAGCTACTAAGTGCCCAAATCAAAAGCCTACACAAGTTAGCGTGGCTTCACAGCCCATGCTTATCTCAGAGTCCTGTGCTCGTTCCTGCTACCAGTCTCCCTGGGGAAAATTGTGGTCTTTGTTCCTGGGATGACAGGGAAGGTAGCTCACTTTCAAATCCTACCACTTTCCCTGGTAGAAGTTTATACATTATCTGTAAAAACAGCAATTTCTTAAGTCTATGTTGGGAGGAACATGAGATATACCTCAGCATTCTCCGTTCCAAATTACACTCAGGAGGAAGGGAATCTAGGAGTAGGAATGTGGAAACATGTCCCTTTCCTGGTCTACAGGATGGCTTTTGGAAACCCCAAAAAGAATGCTCAAAAATATCAGAGCACAGAAGACCACTCAAATTGAGTCTGGCAGACAAGTCTCCATGGAGAAAGAGATGAAAAGTTCACGTTCAAACTGTCTGCCTGACGTTTAATAGGACTATCTCTCTGAAGCCAAACGACGACCCCACATAACACTGAAGCTCTTTGCAAATGGAGGGTACCATTTTTCAAGAATTGGAAATGAATCATCATTATAGCTCTTCTATTATTAAATAGCCAGTGTTAGGGATGATTAACTTTCTAGAGCCAGCCACTGAATCAGATAAGATGTGGCCTGCATTGACCAACTAATTCTACTACTGCCTAAAAATCTGAACATGAAAAAAAGCTTCATGTTCAAAGGTGTTCATCATAGTCTTTTTTTATAATCATGAAACATTTGTTAGCAACTCAAGCCCGACGATATGAAAATGTTTAATAAAATGATGGTAAGGTTACTGTAGGAAACTACTGTGTAGCTCATAAGTCGGCATTCACACCACTATTCAGAACATCATGGGCCAGGTAACCAGTGAGTAGCAAGGACACTGAAGGGCACTGAAGGCTCAAAGAAGGACAAGAGTCTCTTGGTTAAGGCATTTGGGGATTCCTCAAATACTGGGCCTTGAAGGATGAGTTGGAGTTACCAGTGCAACAGTTCAGAGGGATAAAAATCAATAATAAAATGCACAATGATCTCCTAGGATAGATTGTGGAAGGAGAACTTTCTTACACAGTTTCTTCCTTGAAAGCCATTAAATTTTTGCTTAAAGCAGAAAAGGAATTCCCATCTAAAATGAAACTAGGATGTAATTGCAATCACTTCTGGATGCATCTTCCAGATATTTAAAAAAAAAGACTAAAATTTGGGTAGACATTTATTCAATAAATTGTACTAAGATCTGAAATGCAATGATAAACAGGAAAGACATGACCTCTAATGTCATTTGGTTTATTTTGAATAACTAAGTTCACAAACTAATAAATGAACTGTAACTGAGGTCAGAGTGGTAACAAATGTCCTAGGAAGACACAGTTTTGAGTTACAGAATGATTGCCAGAGGGAACAGCTCTGAATAAGCTAACAGGAGAATTCAGACGTGTTACCAAATCCAAGATCAAAGTTCAGAGATAATCCTATACCCCAGCGATAACCTATTTTATGGAAAAAGGCATCATTCACAACAGAAACTTAAACTATAAGGAAGTAAACCTTTATAACACCCACATTAAAAATACTGTAAAATAATGTTGAAAGAGGTAAAATATTTCTATAAATGATCAAAAGACCACGTGTAATTTGTTCATGGATAGGAAATCTCACCATCCTAACTTGGTCATTCCCCTCCCCCACCAAAAAAAAAAAAACAAAAAACCATATCTTCAAGACTATATAAATCAAAATCTCAACATGATTTTTCATGGGACTAAATAAACTGATTCTAAAATTATTTGAAAAGGCAATTATCTAATATATTTCAAAATAATTCTTTTTTCTTTTTTCAAAATAATTCTTAAAAAAAAGAATCAATGTAACTTGCCCTATTAGACATATTAATTTATAAAACTATGGCAGTTAAAACATTAAGGCAGACACTCAAACACAGAAAAATAGATAAAGGGAATCAATAAGAGAGATGAGAAACAGACTCAGGTTTGTGTGGAAATTAGTACCTGACGTGCAAGGCATAGAAATCCTGCACAATGATAAACTGTTCATTAAAAGTTATAGTGACTCAGTTGGCTTTCCTTATAAAAAACCAAATCTAGAGCTCTATTTCACATCTGAGAAAAAACAAATTGCAAATGTACCAAATATCTAATTTATAGGATCAAACTTACAATGCATTTAAAAGGAAATGTGGAAAGATGTCTTCAGAACTTCTAAAAATGTTCGGGTGCCTGGGTGGCTCAGTCTAACCGGTTAAGCATCTGACTCAATTTCAGCTCAGATCACGATCTCATGGTTCGTGAGTTTGAGCCCTGAGTCAGGCTCTGGGCTGAGAGTATGGAGCCTGTTAGGGATTCTCTCTCTCTCTCTCTCTCTCTCTTTCTGCCCCTCCCCTGCTCACATGTGCACACACTCTCTCTCTCTCAATAAATAAAAATTAAAAAATTAAAATTAAAAATTAAAAATGTAAACATTTCTTGGATAAGACAGATTAAAAAACAATGAGCAGGAAAGATTAGTAACTGATTATATCAGAATTTAAAATTACTATAATATAAAGATGGCATATGCAAAGTTTGAAAAGGGCCAGATGGGGAGAAGAGATTTCTATTAAATATAAAAAAATTATTATTTAAAATAAAAATAATCCAATAGGAAAAAAAATGAACAAAAGAATTATTTGAATAGGCAATCCCAGAAGATAGCCAATCAATAGGAAAATAGATGCAATCTCATGGAAAATGAGTCAAGCATGAAGTAAAGCCAATATCCTCATATCAGATGACTGACAAAATTCAGTAAGTTTGACATTACAAAGTGTTGGCAATGATGAGGGCAAACCAAAGTTTTCCTATTCTCTGTAGAATGAATCTTAATTTATAAAACTAATATAGAGAGCATTTAGAGGTCTAGTGAAATTGAAATGAATAGATCTTACTCTACAGTAACTCCACTTCGTGGTTTACACTATAAAAAAACTCACATACTTATGTACTAAGAGATAAGCCTTAAGTATTCCCACCACACACACACACACACACACACACAAAGATAATTATGTGAGGTGACAGATGTGTTAATTAACTTGATTGTAGTAATCATTTCACAAAGTATATGCATGTCAAGCCATCACTGTGTACATCACTTTAAATATATACAATTTTGTCAAGTATACCCCAGTAAAGCTTAAAACACATTTAAAAAAAATTTTAACTAAAAAAGAAAGATACATCTACCAGAAAAAACTTGAAACAACATGAATGGCCAAGTGAGATGGTGTATTTGTAAGCAATCTTTGTTTATCTTCACAGTGTTGAATCAAATATGTAATTGTGGAATGGCATTTATAACATGATAGCATTAAGGAAATAAAATACATACACACACCCCTCCAAAGTGGCATGAAAAGATCCACCCAAATCAAGATAGTTTACTCTAGGGAGAAAGACTTAGTAATGCAGTTGAGAAACAAAGGAAGTTTTCTCCCAATGTATTGCATGATTAGGGGATTATAAAACATTTGTATTATTTTTTGATGTTGGTTACATGGGTGTCTGGCATTTCCTTCTAAATCTTTTTAACCTTTCAAAATTAAAACACATGCACACACATACACAGTACTCAGTGACCACTAAAGTAAAAAAAAAAAAAAAAAAGGAGAAAGATGAATAAAAAGGATCTTGAAAAGTTTGATTATTAACAGGAAACCAAGAACTGAGATGGTTAATGGGGCAAACCTATGGGAGCTAACGGGATTTTTTTTTTTTTCAGGTGGAGAAGGCTAACAAATGCTCCAAATACATTGGGAAAGATTCACCAGAGAAGCTACGATTAATGATGCAGTGGAGAAATGGACTAGCCAAAGACAGAGGCCGTCGAAAAGCAAGGGACAGAGAAATCTATCATAATTGTGGATTCCTTGAAAGATAGAGAGAGGCTTTCTCCCCTGAAAATAGAAAGAAAGATAGTGCAAAAGTTTGTACAGCTTTGGTATGCGTGCAGAATACTACAGTAGACTCTTCCCCAATTTGGGTGGCTCTTTCTCCTGATAGATTTGGAGAAGTCAGCTCGAGTAGTGGCTTCTCATAACCAGTGGAGGCCAGAGGCTATCCGATTTTGCTGTCATTATTCCTGAAGACTAGTCCTGGAAGGAGAAATGGGTCTGCAAAGATGCTAAGTTGATGTTAATATATCGTGGCTGCTACAGAAGGAAGCTTCACAAAGAGGCAGTGCTGACCTTACCCTACATCTACCCCACAAACGTTATGTTTTACCCCTGCATGCGGGTTTTTTTTTGTTCTGTTTTATTTTGTTTTGTTTTTGGCTTCTTGCATTGTAATTACTCCTTCATCCAAATCTGTTCCTCTGCAAGAGATTTCAGACAGACAGGGTGAAACATCAGCATCAAACATTGACACAATGAAAGTTAAACTTCACTTCCCCTTTCCCAAAAACTTATTTCAAAAAGAATGTTGAATGGGGCACATAAGTAGGTTGGAAGTTGTGAAGGGAGGCATGTCTTAGTTTGAAAATTTATGATGCTAGACATATACACCTGAGAGATGAATACCAGCTGTCATATAGTATATATTAAGAGGGCTCCCATGCCAAAAAGATAAAGCAATTCACATCTGATGACTTCAATTTTCAGTTTGAAATATGAAGCTAGGTCATCAGCTGAGAGTGATGAAGAGATTATTTGAGGAGTAAATTAGCTTTGAGATAGTCATCTTAGATCATGATAAAAAGAGGTATTAGAGACACGTGGAAGGATTCCTAGTCCATTCTCCTTTCAACTTAGTGATCTTCTAGGGAAAACAAAAATTGTGTAGTTCACTTGTGTGATTTTTCTCCTTAGCCAGAGTCAGCTGCTCAGGTGCAGACCCTAAGGATATGGATTGTAATTTCCATCAAAGGTGAGTAAAAAAGAGGAAGATAAATACAAAAATATTGACAGTATTTTCAAGAAACTCATAATAATGAATGAAGAAACTCATGACCAAACAGCGGGAAAGTAAGGGATTCAGTGACAGTGAGAAAGTCATGGGTTCATTGGTTTAAAATCCTTGATGCGGTTTAAAAAACGGTGGGGTGGGGGAGGGAGTGAAGAAAGAAATGGAGATTCTTAAAGCAAGAAAAATAGGAAATTGTGAGTAGAAATTAGGATGTTCTATTTTAACTTCAGAGGGTATCATGTTAGGTGATAATAAATTCTAGAGTGTAACATCTAGTGGGGTTGCAAATAAGTTTACTGGAGTTGAAGAGATAAAGAACCAGAGACTTCTGGATGATTTATTCATGTAGATGTTGAAGTCCCTGACAACATGAATTGAGATAGAAAGAAATACTACAGTCCTAGAGGTAAAAAGAAATGAAAAAATACAGAGTTATTCATAGAAGACAGTGGCTAAGTGGGAAGAAAAGGTCTTAGCTAACTGATATGATCTTCAAGACAGCAAGAGATCTGTCCATTCCATTCAGTCTCCGACAGAAGGAAGGGTGTAAATAATCCCATGAGGAATAAGTGGACATCTAGCCAAACTCCTGGCCCTAAGATGAGAGGGGAAAGACAAAATCCTACAATCAACTTAATTTTGTAAGAACAGAAAGAAAAGTAGTATCTGATGGGCAGCCTCATTTTACTTAAGTCAAAGTAGCAAAAAGTACATTCAGAAAAAGAGGTTCAGAGTATTAGAACATAGACAGCTGACAGTGAAGAAGTTCCAGAATGCCCAGTGAGAGACTTGGAGAGCAGATACATGAGTGGAAAATTGTATCAGATGAGGGGATGGGTCCAGAGCAGTTAGGGGAGGACAGCACGGGTGCTAGCTCACCTAGGAGACAAGGACTTCAGCACAAAACCAATCAAAATTTTGGTAAGTTACTTTGTGGATATTCACAAACTGATTCCAAAGTTTTTAAGAAAAGGCAAAACACCCAGAATAGCCAACACAATATTGAAGGAGAAGAACAATATTGGAGGACTGAAACTACCCAACTTCAGGCCTTATTACAGAGCTATAGTAATCAAGAGAGTGTGGTACTGGTGAAAGAAAAGACAAATAGATCAGTAGAACAGAACAGAGAGCCCAAAAGTAGACATAGACAAATATAGTTAATTAATCTCTGACAGAGGATCAAAGGTAATTCAATGAAGAAAGGATAGCCTGTTCAACAAATGACGCTGGAACGATTGGACATCCACATGCAAAAAAAAAAAAAAGAAAAATGAGTGTAGATACATCTTACATATTTCACAAACATTTAGTCAAAATGGGTCATATATGTGAACATAAAATGCAAATTTATGAAACTCCTGGAGGAGAACATAGGAGAAAATCTAGATGACCTTGAGCTTAGAGCAATGACTTCTTAGATACTACAAAAACATGATAAATGAGAAGGAGAAATTGGTAAGTTGGATTTCATCAAATTAAAAAATTATGCTCTGCAAAAAAACACTGTTAAGAGAATGGACAGGCTACAGACTCACAGAAAATTGGTCAATCACATGTACCCACGTGACAGGTATCCACAACTAGTTAACCACAAGTAGATAATACATACCTAAACAGAGTACCTTGAAATGTTTCGTTGGTGGAGAGAAAATACCACCACCAATAAAAATGTCATGCAAATGTAAACATAAGAAGAGCAGCAGTTTCAACATTCATATTATAAATTATGAAAAAATAAAAATAAAGCTTCCCTTTATAATTATTAATGGAACCATCAGCAGAGAAATTATGACTTATGTTTGCATAAGTTAAGCAACCGAAAGTAATAATTATATGAAGCGACAAATAATATAAAAATAAATAACGAAAAATATAACACAAATGGGAATTTTTTCATTGTTTACAGATTAAGTAGACACAATCATGCACAGATGCAGAGCAAGGACTGGCAGATATTTTGTGTAAAGGGCCAGATGGTAAATACTTTATCCTTCGCAGGTCTATGGTCTGTACTGAAACTTCTCAACTCTGCTGTTGTGTGAAAGCAACCATAGATAATGTGTAAACATATTGGCATAACTGTGAACAACTAAAACTTTATTTATAAAATAATTGCCAGCTGGACTTGGCCATCAGGCTGTACTCTGCCAACCCCTGTTACAGAATATCTGAATAGTATCAATAGAAATGCCTATCTCAAGTATTTGTTTTTATACACACGTGCACACATATAAAACTCTGTACCCTTCACATGCAGACTGCATCTTCTTTTCAAACACTGTAGTTCATAAAGTGTATTTTATTTTTATTTTTTTAAATTTTTTTTATGTTTACTTTTGAGAGAGAGAGAGACAGACAGACAGAGCATGAGCAGGGGAGGGGCAGAGAGAGAGGGAGACACAGAATCCAAAGCAGGCTCCAGGCTCTGAGCCATCAGCCCAGAGCCCGACGCGGGGCTCGAACTCACGGACCACAAGATCACGACCTGAGCCGAAGTCGGATGCTTAACCGATTAAGCCACCCAGGCACTCCTGTAAAATGCATTTTAAAGAATGATAATAGTTTAGAAATAGAAGGTGTCAGATTTGCTCAGTGCAATTTAGTGACCACATGAATAGCAAAAGTAGAAAAATTTTAAAAAAACAACTGATTACTTAAAAAAATTTCTCTCTTAAACACTACTGGCTCAAGCAAGTTTCTGTATCTAATGCAGAACATCTAGCAACTAATGTCAATAATACTGTGGTTCAGATGGTATAAATCAAATCAGCACTTAATATCTAAGCCATAAGCTAAAGCTAAGAACGTTCTAAGAGAAAAAAATGGAAAGCCTTAAACAGTTTCATTTTTTTTTTTTAATTTTTTTTTTCAACGTTTATTTATTTTTGGGACAGAGAGAGACAGAGCATGAACGGGGAAGGGGCAGAGAGAGAGGGAGACACAGAATGGGAAACAGGCTCCAGGCTCTGAGCCATCAGCCCAGAGCCCGACGCGGGGCTCGAACTCACGGACCGCGAGATCGTGACCTGGCTGAAGTCGGACGCTTAACCGACTGGGCCACCCAGGCGCCCCAAACAGTTTCATTTTTAATCAAGAAAGAGTGAAAATGAAATAACTTCATTGATTCAACTACCATATACAAATAGCGTGCCTAGGAAGAGCCTTCCTAAGCCTACCTAAGCTGCAGAATAGGCAACACAGGAAAGCAGCAGTTTAACAAAATTGTATTATTTCGTATGAAGGAAATGTATTTCTGCTAGCGTGTGTTATGTTTCTCAGGACTGTATGTCTAAGAGGAAGTGTAGGACTTCACTCTACCACTCACTGCAACAGAGCTCCCATCCTCAGACCCCAGATGCAGGAGTCAAGATAAGTATGTATGTGCTGAGGGGGATCATGGAAGGTAGCTGTCAATCCATTCAACATACGTTTTTGTTTGTAAAAGTGAGTAGATGAGCAAAAATCACCAAACATATGAATAAAACAGGCAGCTCTATAGAAGGTTGCCCGAGAAGTCATAGCTAATATTGCCCAGTGAAAAAGAGTTTATTTGAGATCCAGGAAATTAACACGGGAAAAAACTTACACATACACATAGCGTACATATGTATCTTGCAGGAGGTTTGAGGCGCTGTTGGAGTACTAATAAAATAAGAGCTCGCTTCTTTTGCCAAAGGAGAATTTTTTTTAATATCAAAGAAAGAATTATAAAAAAAACACATGTAGTAATGAATATCACAATGGACAGAATTACAAACTGAATTAATGAAAAGATAGCCAAAATTCTCCCAAATCTCAGAGCAAAAACATAGAGAAATATAAATTACGGAAGACACACGTAATATAGCCAGAAAAAAAAATTTTTTTTCAACGTTTATTTATTTTTGGGACAGAGAGAGACAGAGCATGAACGGGGGAGGGGCAGAGAGAGAAGGAGACACAGATTCAGAAACAGGCTCCAGGCTCTGAGCCATCAGCCCAGAGCCCGACGCGGGGCTCGAACTCACGGACCGCAAGATCGTGACCTGGCTGAAGTCGGACGCTTAACCGACTGTGCCACCCAGGCGCCCCCAGAAAAAAATTTTTAAACAATTCTGGATTCTGGGAGAAAAGAGGATAGTGAGTTAAACCTTTTACTGTAAATTAAATTTGCATTTATTCTTAAGAAAAAAATGTTTAAGACACGCAAGACCTCAGGACAATATATTCACAAATACTTCTGAAAACAGTTATTTCATGTTATTCTTTGCGTAGAAAAGGCAGTAATGTATACAGTAAGAGTCTAGCTTGGCAGTCTTGGAGAGTAAGGAAAAGTGGAACCATTCAACTCCAACAACCTGATAGTTCCATGGGGTTGGGGTCACCCTTATGTTGACTAGTGTAAGGCAATAACTGGAAGGAGGGAAGGGCAGCCCCCCATGGAACTGGAAATAGAATTAAATAGAGTTCTAAAATGGCAACAAATTCAAAAAGATCAAGAGAGACAGTAAAACACAACTTTTATTTATGCCAGTGAGGGAGAAGCACACTTTTATAAAGTAGAAAGAGGAAACCAGACAATCTAAAGATGATAGTTGGATGAATGGATGGGTGGGTGAATGTATAATCCAACAGATATACATATATACACATTAACAAAAAATATGATGGATCTAAAACTTAGATATGATTTATGGGAACTTTAACTTTTAAATTTCTCTATTGCTGAAAAGTGTTATAAGCATCTAATGTCTTCCATTATAAGAGAAAAAAAGTTTTCATATCTTTAAAATAGAAAGTTCCTTTCTGTCTCGAAACCTAGCAGATTAAAAAAAAAAACACACACACATCGAACTACATTAAATGTTTCCCTCCTCGTCAACCTGATCAAGAACATCTATAGAAAACCTATGGCTAACATCGTACTTAATGACAAGAAAATAGTACCTTTCCCGCTAAGATGAAGAACAAGGCAAGGATGCCACTTCCCATACCTTTTCAACATTATACCAGAAGTCCAAGTGAATGCAATAAGACAAAGAAGAAAAAAAAAGTACACAACCTTGGAAGGAAGAAAGAAAACCGACTTTGCTTCCAAATGATATGATTGTCTTTGTAGAAAATCCAAAGGAATCATCAACAACAACAACTCTTGGAACTAATAAGCAATTATAAAAAGGTTGCAAGATACAAGGTTAAAATACAAAAGACAGCTGTTTTCCTATACATCAGCAATCAGCGAATGTAATTTGAAACAGAAACACAATACCATTTACATTAGCACACCAAAAAAAAATTTTAGGTATAACAAAACATGTACAAGATCTATGAATATGAGGAAAACTGTAAGTCTCTGATGAAAGAAGTGAAAGAACTAAATGAGAAAGATATTCCATTCCATTAAGGACTCAATATTCTCAATATATCTGTTCTTCCAAACTCGATCTATAGATTTAACACAAACCCAGTCAAAAACCCAATAATTTATCTTGTGAATGTTCAGAAACTGAATCTAAATTTTATACTGAAAGGCAAAAAAAAAAAAAAAAAAAAAAAAAAACCCTGAAAAGCCAACAAATTATTGAAAGAGAGGAGTAAAGTCATAGGACTGTCACTACCCAACTTCAAGCCTTATTATAAAGCTATAGTCATCAAGACAATGTGTTATGTGTTGGCAAAATAATAGACAAGTAAATCAACGGAATAGAATAGAGAGTCCAGAAATACATATAAGTAAATATGGTCAACTAATCTTTGACAAAGGAGTGAAGATAATACAATCAATAAATGGTTCTGGAACAAGTTGATATCCACATGCAAAGGAAAAAAATATCCAGACATAGACTTTATACTCTTTATAAAAATCAATTCAAAATATACCACAGACTAAACATAAAATGTAAACTATAAAAGTCCTAGAAGATAACATAGGAGAAAAATAGGGATCACCTTGGATATGGGGAAGACTTTTTAGATATAATATGAAAAGCATGATCCATGAAAAAAATAATTGATAAGTTGAAATTCATCAAAATTAGAATATTTCGCTATGCAAAAGACACTGTCAAAAGAATGAGAAGCCACAGAAACCCACCAGGAGAAAATATTTGCAAATGCCACATGTGATGAAGTACTGTCATCTAAAGTCCACAAATAACTCTTTAAACTCAACAATAAGAAACACAAACAACCCAATTTAAAGAGGGGCCAATATTCTCAATAGACACCTCACGAAAGAAGATACACAAACAGCAAATAAGCATATGAAAAGATGCTCCACATCACACGTCATCACGGAAATGCAAATTAAAACAAGATACTCCACACACTAATTAGAAGGGCCAAAGTCTGAAACACTGACAACACCAAATGCCGGCAAAAGTATGAAACACCAGGAACTCTCTCTCATTGTTGGTGGAAACGCAAAATAGTATGACCACTTTGGAAGACAGCTTCTCAAATTCTTACAAAACTAAACGTTCTCTTACCATATGATCCAGCAATCCCACTCCTTGGTTTATACCCAAATGGATTGAAAACTTAAGTCCGCACAAAACCTACACACTAATGCTTAGAGCAGCTTTGTTCACAATTGCCAAAACTTGGAAGCAACCAAGATGTCTTTCAGTAATTGAATGCGTAAACTGTGGTCCATCCAGACAATGGAGTATTATTTTATTCCGTACTAAAAAAAACAAACTATCAAGCCATGAAAAGACACGGAGGAAACTTAAGTGCAAATTATTATGTGAAAGGAACCAATCTGATATAGCTACACACTGTATCATTCCAACTGCATGACCTGGGAAAGATGAAACAGCAGAGACAATAGGAGCAGTGAATTCACAGGCAGAACACAGAACAAGTTTAGGGCAGTGAAACTTCCATGTTTGATACTATAATGGTGCATACATGTTTTTATATGTGTCCATACCCACAGAATGTAAAAAACCAAGAATGAACCCTCATGTAAACTATGGAATGTGGATGGTTATGATATGTCCTGTAGACTCACAAGTCCTAGCCAATGTGCCATTCTGTTGGGGGATGCTGAGGATGGGGGAGGCTATAGGTAGTGACTGTAGGAAATGAAAAATCTCTGTACCTTCCACTCAATTTTGCTGTGTACTTAAAACTGATCAAAAAATTAAAATCCATTTAAAAAATTATCCTCGGGGCGCCTGGGTGGCGCAGTCGGTTAAGCGTCCGACTTCAGCCAGGTCACGATCTCGCGGTCCGGGAGTTCGAGCCCCGCGTCAGGCTCTGGGCTGATGGCTCAGAGCCTGGAGCCTGTTTCCGATTCTGTGTCTCCCTCTCTCTCTGCCCCTCCCCCGTTCATGCTCTGTCTCTCTCTGTCTTAAAAATAAATAAACGTTGGAAAAAAAAAATTATCCTCATCCTTCACGCATGACAGGGAAGAGATTTAATCACACAATAATATGGTTAAAAAAAGTAAAATCCTGGTTTCATTATGATTTAATGTAGTCATATGGCCAGACCAGCAAATATCAAACCCTTAAATAATCCAAAGCATCTTTATTAGGAAAAATCTCCTCCCTTTCTCCCTCTATCTTGGTTTGGCAAACAAAGTTCTACTGCTTTAAAGATTTACTTGAAAGGTTTGAAGCAATTTACTCCTTGCTAAGCCAACGAAACAGTTACTCCAAAATTGGTAGAAAATCCATTTTAGCTGAACGTGAAACTTCTCTATTCACAAGTTCAAATATTTAGTAAAGCAACTCACAACTGAATTAATCAAATGCAAATTGTTAACAACAGGAAGTGAGTGTTCTCTGATTTCCAGTTACCATCCAAAGTTTTACATAATTTTAAAAGTATAAATAAAATACCACAATTATACACAAAGAGAATGAAAGAAGAATCAGTCTTGATTATAGTGAAAGGAATTTTTTTGGGTAATTTGTATAATAAATATCTTATTCCTTATAAAATTGCACCTGGGGCACCCAACTGAAGGTCAGATCAATGTCACCAGAAATGTGTTTGGTCTTGTTTGCATTTTCTCTCTTCCCAATGATAGTAACTCACATGCACAATCCTCAAAGTGAACACCTGTCTCCCCCCACAGTCCTCCCTCTGCTGCTCTGTAGGGACACTGTGCGTGTGCAGGCTCTCCTATCACTGCATGAAGTACTCTGTATGCAAGGTAAATGTGTAACTTTTAACATTTGGATGGAAGGTAAAAAGTATAAGAGCTCATTGGAAGCAGAAATATAAAAGAAGAGCGTCTAACGCAGCCAATGTTAAGGTCTCCACAAACTGAAGATGCAAATAAAATCATGATGATTTTATTTTCCCTAATCATCATTGGAACCCCAATTCCTTACTAGCAGAAAGCCCAATAACACCCTCTAAATATTAATACTTATATCCTATTCCTTTCATCGTAGAAGAACCCCCAGTGTCATGCTTGACCCAAAGAGCTAAATCTTCTAATGCCAAGCACGGAACAGACTGCAGCTAGTTTTTCGTTGTCATAGATCCCTATGTTTACACTGTATCTTTATTAAAGTTTACCCTACACAATCTGATTGGTGATGTTTACTCACTGTAACAATGATGTTTCTACTTGTTAGATCCAAGGTTTATCACAGAAAGATGATCCACTTTGAAAAGAGACCCAAGGTGACAGCTCTTAGCAGTCTTAGCATCCATGTCTCAGAATGAAAACAGCTCAGATACCTCACATCAAAAATCTGAAATGACTATGTCTCTGGCCTCCTGGTTATTTGACTCCCCAGTACATTGGGTCACATTTTTTTTTAATTTTCTAAAAACAAAGAGCCTTATTAAAACTATTCCTGGACAATTAGATGTTCATTCTCTACCCAGCTTCATAAGGGAGCCTACATTCAATAATTTGGTATTCTAAGAAGGCATCCTTGGGAAACTCAGGGCTATTCTCTGCTCTGGCTCATACCAAGAAGTACAGTACTTCTGTTGCTACAGAAAAAAAAAAAAAAAGAAAAGAAAAAAAAAAAGAAAGAAATGTTGATCACCTCCAGGGCAACCCTTTGGTAAAGCATCTGGTTATGCTAAGAATAGTAACTTTTCCCTGTCTTCTGAAAAGATAGTAATTTATCAAAATATTACTCTCTATTTATTCTTTTTTGCAATCCTCTCCCTCACCACTAATTTTTTTCAATGTGTCATATCCCTATACAACAAAGGGGAAAACTAATAGTCATTGATACACCTAGCAGTGTCTGCACTTGACTTACATGATCTCACCTGATCCTCCCAAGCAAAACAGTGAGAGGCTCTGTATGTAGGTCAAAGGCAGGATTTGAACCCCGGGGCTATTTGTCTCTAACACCCATATCCTGCCTCTTAAGCCTAACTGTATAATCATGCCCATTTGAGAGGTAGGAAATTGAATCTCAAAGATACTAAATAAGATGCCCACACTAAAGTCTCACAGCTGACAAGAATGAGAGTTCAGAGTCAGATTCTCCAAATACTGGGCCTGTTTTTCTCAGCATTTCTCTCTCTCTCTTTTTTCCGAAATAACAAGAACAAAATCGCATTGCATTAGTGGCCACGTCTGGCTCTGAGACGTTTTCTTTTCTTCTGTCAGCATCAGAATGAAGACAGGCAGACGCTCGTGAAGGCCATCAGTCATCTGGAAGAAAACCTGCCCAGAGCCCATTAGCCATAAAAACAGGATGTTTTGGGACACCTTTCAGAAATTCCCTTTCAGGGACCTTTTCAATGCAATTACGACCTTGTCTCTGTTCTCAAAGGACTGTCACCAAGCACTTAAGGAACTCACCTGCCTGCTAAAATGCCCCATAGGCCAATGGAAAATTTTCCTCAATCAGGAGCGAAAGTCAGAGGTTCTTGCTGATTGCCACAAGATGGGGAGACAGCTTTGCACAGGTCATCCAGGGTCACCTGCCACGCCCTGACTTTTGTAAGAAAGGAGGTGACCAGCAGGGATGCAGAATTTCAGAATGTAACCCCTAAGGTCCTTCCCTCCACTGCCTCCGAGAATATTTAACATTTTCACTTTCTGGTACAAACATGAAACAGGAAATAAGCAAACAGAAACCTCTCTTATTTTAAGGGCAGGTCATTCCTTCGAAAAAGACTTAGAGGAAGCTCAAAGCCTTCAGTCAAATAGCAAACGTTGGAAGCTTCCATTATCAGACTTCCGGCTGTGTGCTTTATATAAATGATTGCATTAAGCCTTCTGAAAAAAACCACAAGTGAGGATCCCGGGTTTCAGCATGGGTAAATGGTTCAAAGGCTCCTCCTAACATTGGTGGCTAGTTGGGGGCAACGGTTCCTCCAAGAAAAAAGCTTCCATGGAGTATGAGAGTGAATGAAACACAGGCAAGTGTGTGCAGAAAGTGCCAGAGAGACACAGGTACAGGACATCCCATGGAGCCCCTGAGGAAGCATGGCCTTGAACTCACACCCCCCTCAGGCACATCCGTCCTCTGGCCAAAATCATGGTGGACACCTAGGGAATGAGATGTGACAAGAGCAGAGCATGCCTCAGGCATCAGCAAGCTGGGGACTTGGGCAAGCTGCTCACCCTCTCTGGGCCTCAATTGACACATGCATAAAGGGGGATTTTGGATAAGATATCTGCAAGATCCCTCTGGCTCCACTACTCTTCAAGTTCATAGTGGTTTTTTTTTTTTTAATTTTTTTAATGTTTATTTATTTTTGAGAGGGAGGCTGGGGGCAGGGGGAAGTATGAGCACAGGAGGGGCAGAGAGAGGGGGACAGAAGATCTGAAGCAGGTTCCACGCTGACAGCCTCAAGGCAAACGCAGGCTCCAACTCACAAACCTTGAGACCATGACCTGAGCCGAAGCGGGGACGCTCAGCCGACTGAGCCACCCAGGCGCCCCTTGAGTTCCTGTTCCAACAACACTGTAGGTTGACATAAAATATTCAATTGCCTGATTCAAACAAATGGATGTAAAACAACATGATGTGTTATTTTTGCAATAATGTTTGACCTGATTCATTGAGGATTACGGAAGTATCAAACTCGATACACGGAGTTTTATACCACAAATTGTTTCCGCTTTTGGAAGGACAAAGGTAAATATTACCTCATGTTCTACGGTTTATAAAATCCGCATATATTATGGTTATTAAATCTCCCTAAGTATTTGAAGCAGACGTTAATGTTCCCAGTTAAGATCACTAAGACCCAGGAAGTATAAAGGAGTCTGCCCAGAGGGACAGAACTAGTAGGTGGCAAAGCCAGGACTGAAATCCTTATCCTGACCCCAAATCTCATGTTCCCTACATGTGTACACTTTTCCTTAAGATTAACAATAAATAAATGCATTTTTACCCCACAACAAATTAAAATTCAACATGTAGGGGCACCTGGTTGGCTCAGTCTGTTTAGCACCGACTTCAGTCCAGGTCATGGCCTCATTCATGGTTCGTGGGTTCCAGTGTTGGGTTCTGTGCTGACAGCCTGCTTCGAATTCTGTGTCTCTCTCTCTCTGTCTCTCAAAAATAAACAAACACTAAAAGAAAAAAATTCACAATTTACCATCAAAGGCATCACTAGATCTATTTAATGGATCTGTTTGGAATATGGCAAAATTTCTGAATAGTTTGAGGTTAATTCTTTATGGCAGACCCTAAATTTGCAGCTTTTCATTCTATAAGAACAAAGATGAGGAGAAAAACAAAAAGATGGATATCTCCACATTTTGTCACTCAAAAGCAAATCAGTTTTTAAACTAGTGGCTCAGTTAAGTACCCAAATGCAAGCGTGACTCCATTCTGAACCGTCAAAACATGTTTTCCTGCCCAGAGCTAAGACCATTTCAAACATGGTGGCCAAATTGACAAACCTTCCAAGTTCCTCTGTTGTTTGAATAAAGCAAAATTATTTCCTGAAATCAAAACAAAAAAAAAATGCATTAAAATGCTAGTAAGCCCATATGTCCCCGAGGGAAAGAGAACGAGTCCCTGGGGAGCTTTAAATGGGTACCATTTCCTACAGTGGAGATAAATCTTAGTTATAGCTTTTCAACCTGTTAAGGTGCCCTCCAGGGGAGGGTAAGAGGTTGCACAGACCCTGTGTGACAGGAATGGGGAGCAGTGGTGCTCTCTTGGGAGCTCCTACAGCTGGCTGGAGATGGTGGCACCATGCTGTGACAACCCAAGAGAAGGAGCAGACTGAAGTCTGGTGTTCTGAGTGGGGTCAAGCAGAATCAAGATGGACTCAGGCCTTCCCTACCCTGTGCTCCTCTACTTCCTGTAAGTTGGAGGGCACGCCTGGCCAAGGAGAGAGCCTGGACCGCTTGACTCATAGGTAGGGAGAAGACCAAGGCTGGGCACGGCTCACAGCCAGAGGGTCACCAATGCCAGAGGAGAGAACTGGCCAGCTGAGCCTCCTGCAGAGACAGGGAAGCAGCACCAGGAGGAGCTGAACTTCAGGCTGGGCCTTCCGGGAGCGGGCATCTACTCCAAAGATCCTCTTGTCCCTGCCACAGACCACAACACCAACCACGACCGTGTCTGTGGGGGCTGATGCAACGAGCCTTCAGTGCTGGCTGGTGACTTCAAGCCCTGTGACATCAAACAAAGCTCTTGCTCGGGTTTCTTAACCGCGTCATGGAGAAGAGATCATGTGCTCACTTCCTTTTCTGAAGTCTTATGAAAGTGCCCTGGAAATGAACTGGTGAAAATGTTTGAAACGATGCAGACAGGCCAGGACCATAAACTTGAAGCCTCAAAATAAAAATACAACACGTAATTCAGTGATGCAGTCAAAGTTTATGTAAATAAGGACGCTGTTTGTAAGAAAATACAGAAACCTTGAAATCAGGGCTTATTCTTCTTCTACTTGGGGACAGAGTTTCAAAATGCCGGGCTGCCGACCTCACCATTATCAATTCAGAGCATAAGCTGCTTTCATAAAAGTTCCCTTTTGAGTGCAGCAGGTGCTGAAGCCCCATGAAATGTTCTTTAAAGGTTTAATAGACTGTGAGTAGGTCCCTGGGGCAGGATTAACCAGTTCTCTTAAAAAAAAAAAAAAAGAAAAAAGAAAAAAAAAGGAAAGAAAGAAAAGAGAAAAGAAAGTAAGAAAAAGCCAAACATGTGCATTTATAATAGAGTCTTACATCCAGTCCTGATCTCATGGAACAGTTCTGAAATTTCCCTGAGACAATGACCAGGATCATGATAATAATGTTTAAAAATAAAACCTCTGTCGTTTTCTCCTGCTCCTAATTTTATTTTCCCCTATTATGTCCCTTTAGGAATTAGCAATCAAAACTTCTAATTGTATTCCTCTGAGACAGAGGTCAGAGATCTTAATTCAATCTAACAAAAGTTGTCTGAAGGCTCTTCTGAGTGGTTTGCTCAAAACAAGAGCATATTGGATCGTTACAATCTTACTATCCTTGTGGGCTGGTTAATTAATAGCAAGTGCACTGGGCTTACTGAGCTAAAATGGGAAACAGTTTCCAAACCGAATATGAAAACCATGTCGCATCCCTGACTCAGTCAAAGCCTTTTTTATGTCAGATTAAGGAGTATCTCTCAAAACAGTACGAGCTGATATTCTTGTGTGTGCCCCAAGCCTTCTGCGAATGTAAGGAAAATCTCTCTATTAAAAGACAGAGAGGGAGGGAGAGAGAAAGCCATTGCTAATAATCTGCACAATATATAGATTAACATATTTAGCTATAAACATGTATTTATAACTGTAACGAACAAACGAATATATATATATATATATATATATATATATATATATATATATATATATGTTTGTTTCATAATCATTCCACAAAAGGTTTGAGGCCAAGAGAATGAGAAAGTTAACTCAGTATTTTATAATTTACACTGTTTAAATCTAGCTAAACTCATGTGATCTTCAAAGCAATCCTGTGCTTTATTCTCCCACATTCTATTCATGGGGAAACCAGTATTCAGAGAGGGAACTCACATCACCATATCCCACATGAGTAGCTTTGAGCCAGGAAAAAAAAAAAAAGAAGCTCAGTGTTTCACTGAGTACGTCCCTACTCTTTACTCTTGCTGTACTTCTTTGAGAAGACTTCATGCCTCTTGTCCCTCAGGGAACACCTGGCCCTTGCACGTAGCAGCCACAGTGCACAGAGGCACACGCTACATTTAAGGGCCCGTGAAAATATTTTTAATTTCTTTTAAAATCAGAAAATAAGTGAATACGATGTACCCTGGATTATAGTCATCTTTATACCATTACAGTCCTCTATATGAGAGGGGAGGGGGAAGAGAGAGAGGAGGGGAGGAGGCAGGGGGAGGGCGGGAGAGAGGGAAGGAGGGAGAGTTGATGGAGGAAGGAGCCCTCTGAAGATAAGAGTGTGTAGGATCCACAGAGGTCATAATGCAGCACAGACAGCACCTTCTACCCCTTCTTTTCCTGGTGGTCTCCTACTCATCACTTTGAGACTCAGTCAAGGGCATGGGGCACCTAGGTGGTTCAGTCAGTTACGCATCTGACTCCTGGTTTGGGCTCAGGTCCTGACCTCACACTTTTGTGAGTTCGAGCCCCACATCAGACTCTATTCTGGCAGCGTGGAGCCTGCTTGGGATTCTCTCTCTCTCCCTCTCTGCCCCTCCCCTGCTCATGCTGTCTCTGTCTCTCTCAAAATAAATAAATGAACTTAAAAAAAAAAGACTCCGTAAAGGGGACAACTTCTACAGTAAGACTTCTTTGAAATAAGAGAGGGAAAGCAAGCAGAACTTAAGAACTAGTCATCAGAAACATTAGATGACTCAAGTCAGAATCACCCGCATGGGCACCATGAAGAGAGAGTGGGAAGCTTCAGCCCAGGCCAGGCTGTCAGGAGAGGAAAATACAAAATGAGCAAAGCTGTGTACCCAGGCGGAGTGAAACCCAAGTTACTTTACAAACATAATGAGGAATGAGAGAAATCTATAGAATCTCATTTCCTCCCCCGGGTTATAGAGAAACGCTTTTTTGCCAATCAATTCTAATAATTGATTAGCTAATAAGAGACTGCATTTACAGCTGTAGGCAATAGTGGGTTCACTATCACTGGAAAAGAGCTTTCTCACAGGGAACAAGGAGCCAGCAAGGTGTGGGTGGCAGAGGGAACATCCCTCTGTCCAGAGATTCGCTTGAAGAAACCAACACTCCCTATTTTGTTATGAAAATGCTTTCAATTTTTCAAGAACTCAGACTGGTCTCTTTGCAACTCATCCCCATCAAGAACGTTGTCCTGGAAATGCAAAAATAGCACTACTTAACATTGTGAGTTCAGAATAGATTAGTTGCGTCTGTATTCAAATTTCATCTTCTCCCTAGAGATATATACCTCCTGTCATTTTCCGTATTTGCATCAGTGTGAAGAAAGTTGATACAATCAACTGACCAGAGAAGTCCAAATGCAGATGAAGAAAATTATTTTATCTGCGTTTCTTTTCTTTTCCAGCTCAATGGAGATATAATGGACATATAACATTGTGTAAGTTTAAGCCTTACAATACCATGATTTGATACCTGTATACTTGTGAAATTATTATAATAAGGTTAGTTAACACATTCACTGTCTCACATAACTACCTTTTTTTGTGGCGAGAACATGTAACATTGAAGATCTACCCTCTCAGCGGTTATTAAGCAATAATACAATATGTTTCACTGTAGTCACCATGCCGTACATTAGATCCCCAGAACTTATTCATCTCATAACTGGCAGTTTATACCTTTTGGTCACTATCTCTCTCATTTCATCTATCTGCCTCTCAGCCCCTGGCTATCACCATTCGGGGACCTGTTTCTACCAGCTTGGCTTTCCTCAATTCCAAAGGTAAGTGGGATATTACAGGAGAACTCTATTTTAAATTTTTTTTAAACATTTTTATTTATTTTTGAGACACAGAGAGAGACAGAGCATGAACGGGGGAGGGGCAGAGAGAGAGGGAGACACAGAATCGGAAGCAGGCTCCAGGCTCTGAGCCATCAGCCCAGAGCCTGACGCGGGGCTCGAACTCACGGACCGCGAGATCGTGACCTGAGCCGAAGTCGGATGCTCAACCGACTGAGCCACCCAGGCGCCCCTAGAACTCTATTTTAAAGTTTGAGCCTTTGCAGTTGAAGAGACAAAAGCTTTGACAGTCCGTATTGATATGAACACAGCCCAAAGTAGGCTGTGTTCAGGCCACAGAAATAGACCAGTAAAGCACAAAATCCAAATGACAACAGAAGAAAATTAAAACCGGAACAGGTAAAACTCAACAGTTGTCCTCAACTAAAGTTTTCACTAAAACCCTGATGTGGAGGATTTTGAGTTGCAAGGATATCATGGATTTGTGTTATTTAATAGACTGAATAGAGCTCATTTGAGAACATGAGTTCTTTCTGCACCAATATTTAGTTGACCTTAAAGCTTTTAGTTAAAAGAACCACCCACATACTGTAGAAGATAGACAGGTATGTTTACCACCTCTTTTCTTGTTCACAATGAGTTCACCGGTAAGAAATGCTTCTTACAAAATTGGAAAAAAAAAAAAAAAAAAAAAAAAAAAACGGGACCAAACCTTGCTCTGTTTGAAACATCCCTAAAAATAAATACCATGAGTTTAAACACTGCATAGAGGAGAAGGAACATTTTTAGGCATACATTTCTCTGTTGGTGTTTTGACATGAGATTCCCTGTGGAACGTGCCTGTTTTCTACACGTCTGCTTTTTTTTTTCTTTTTGTTTTGTTTTGTTTTGCAATAACTCATGTTTCAGAGGTGATTTGTTTCATCTGTGTTTACAACAGGCTACAAACTCGTTTGGTACAATGCTTTGTTTCTTATAATTTATTTGTAACAAATCAAGCTCTAAAACCCTTTTACTCCCTACCATCAAATTGGTTCGGTTTGTTTTAGAAAATATTTTGAGGGGCACCTGGGTGGCGCAGTCGGTTAAGCGTCCGACTTCAGCCAGGTCACGATCTCGCGGTCCGGGAGTTCGAGCCCCGCGTCGGGCTCCGGGCTGATGGCTCAGAGCCTGGAGCCTGTTTCCGATTCTGTGTCTCCCTCTCTCTCTGCCCCTCCCCCGTTCACGCTCTGTCTCTCTCTGTCCCAAAAATAAATAAACGTTGAAAAAAAAAAAATTTAAAAAAAAAAAAAAAAGAAAAAGAAAATATTTTGAAATCTGTGCTTGAATCTCTGCTGAAATTATGCTGCATTATAGTTTAATTAATGTCATCCAAGATTACTACTAATTTAAATGGTTTCACTCGAGGTGACTTTTAGAAACATTGTTTCAAAATCACTGGTGCATTTTTTTTTTTAAATCAAAGTCTTGCTTAATCCCCAAAAGTAGGAAGAGTCACGTTTACTTTTTGTACACAGTTCAGTTTGGTTCTCAGTGTGATTCCTAAAAAAAGAAAAAAAGAAAAAAAAAGAAAAAACACCATTCGACAGAGCTCTCAAATCAATGTGGCTCACTTCAGGGAATGCTTTGTATTCATGTTACCTCTTGTATCCAGTTACAAAGTCCAGCTCGAATTTCTACAGTAATCATAACCCTACAGAACAATTACATTGACAGTACTGTAGATGTAATTAGGTAGTTTCAATTTCAAACGCAAAATTACAATTTGCACTAAGAACTAATAAAAACTAAAAGAACAATACTTTCAAAAAATAACTAAAGGTATTGTGTTTCACTAAAATATCTTTTTAGTTATTACTTCCCAGTCAAACAAGGGAAGCAAGGTGAGGTTTTTAAAAAGGCAGAATGACTTGGTGAGAAGGGTATTATCAAAATTCAGCTTCACTTCTCTTGGGCAGTCACATATAAGGGACACAACTCTCTGAGCCTTATGTGTAGAATGATGGGCCTGGTCTAAGTGACATCCCACATTCCTTCTGTTCGTGGCATTTTGTGAAACTAATGACATTTTGTAATTTTTACTGCAAAATCAAAATCGTAAATTTCTGGGGAGGAAGAATCTTACTTAGGTCCATATCCACTGCTTGGCATAAATATGCTGTTATGTTTTCTGAAGTTGTGATTTAAGAACATAATGTAGGGGCACCTGGGTGGCTCAGTTGATTAAGCATTAAACTCTTGATTCTGGCTCAGGTCATGATCTCACAGTTTGTGGGATTGATCCTGGTGTCAGGGTCTATGCTGACAGTGTGGAGCCTGCTTGGGATCCTCTCTCTCTATCTCTACCCCTTCCTTGCTTGTGCTCTCAATCTCTCTCTCTCAAAATAAATAAATAAATACATAAATACGTAAGTACACCTAACATAATGGAAATTTAGAGTAGATTAGGATATTTATTAAGTAAAATGCATCAGCCTGTTATGTCAAGACTTTCTCTGAAAATAATAGGGCTCCAAGCAATTTCTTGGAAGCACGCTTTCCACCTACATGTAGGATGGAGCTTCTGGAACAGCTGTCTACCATGGGGAGACCGGTGAGCTCAATTAGTGAGAATGTGAAAAGCGCTTCCTGCAATACCTTCTCTGTAACTTCCGTCAGCTACATAGTAAAAGCTACCAGAACTATGTTCTCCCGTGGCGCCTTTGGTAGTTTAGAATGTTCCCTGGGGCAGTTCATGCCATGCACGGCCCATCTGAAATTCACATACATGTTGCTAAAGTAACATGGTCCGTCTTTGGGGTCACTTTGCCTGTCCTCCCAAGATCTTTCTCATTGCTCTTTGTCACCGCTGCTGAGTGATGGTTCCCTTGTCTTTGGCCTGCTCTTCTCCCTGGAGATTTCCTGAAAGCCCACATCCTGACTAGACTCATTTGCCCATTGCCAGGTCTGGGCTCCCCAAATCCCCCCTGACAGCCCTGTGCAATTTGTAAATAGTCGCCCTCCCTTTATAGCCTTTACCCAAAGCTGTGCATGTAATAGATTAAATTCCAGTTGTCTCTTCTCCTGTGTCCTTCCCCTGAGCCCTTTACTGGTCTGCATTGCCTTGGTCATATTTATTTTTACCATTATCAACTTCCTTCTCTGTGCATGGGAAATGGGAACGGAAACAGTGCTCAGGTGTGGCAGAAGTGGCTTCGTACACAGGGGCACAGCAAGAGACATGGACAGGAAGTCAGGACACCTGGGATGAGGTCAGAGTTCCCACCAGCTTCCTTTGTAACACTGGACAAGTCAGATACGTGCTACCAGCCATGGTCCACTTAAAACCTGTGTTCTCTGAAAGAGGCATGACCTAGAATCCTCATCCACTAGAGAGTTTCAGATAACAAATGGTCGAATGCACACACGTGGAGATCCATCTTGGGAGCTCACTGCAGCCATGATCATCCATCTTCAATATTTAACTTTCTTTTTAGAAACGGCCGCATCATAAATTTCTCCGTATCACAGTTTGCTTGTTATTTGGTCTGATAATTAAGGTAACTTTGGCATCAGCATGCCACTTCCTTAAGGAATGGGACGCGAGGCAGCTCACGGAATGTGGAATCATCCTCTCCACCTTAAGTCCTTCACGCCGAAGAAGGGAAACACGGAGCTCAAAAGCCATCTTGGAAAGGTCAGTCGGCTTCTGTTTCTCAAAAAAGAAAAGAAAGAAGAAACCCTAAAGCACAATGAAAGAGAAGGGAACCGTGCTGCCTTATGGATTATTCAAGGTTGTTAACCAAAGCCTTCTTACCTGCCTCTAATCGCTGCCTCCCCCGCACACCCTCCTTTTTCCAGGCATCAGAGGAGGGCAAATTAGATCATATATTTGAAGCGCTTGGTCTCCTTGTAGGAGAGGGGTCATATAAATCTTCAGTGTTGTCACTTTCTATTCTCTCCATGCCTTTGACCTTAGCTCGCTGAAAATAATTTATAACTGGTTGTAAGGGCACCTGAGAACGGCTCCATCCACCTCGTGAGTAAAGAGCCTGAGGTGGGAGCGCTTGGCAGTCACACTCCCTTGACCAGAGAACCCCCTCCAGTGCTTCAGGAGACAGAAGTATACGGACAACAGCAGCTGTGACATGCCACACGGTGGCAGCAAGTAAGCCACCGGCCAACGAAATGGGCTAGAAGTCTAAGTCAGAGTGCCGTCTCCCCCTGACTCAGGCAGGCCTCCCCTCACCTGCCCAAATGTACCAAGTGAAAGGAAAGTCAGCTTTGTGACAGGGACCCGTGGATACTCACGGATACCCGTGAGTCCTGCCCACAGTGAGTGTAGCGGCTCCATTGGAAAGTGTGGCTGCGATGTGTTTTCATTCACTGAGTACCAGGACTCAAGAGGGAAAATAGATGCTGACAAGTCTGAGACGACAGAGAAAATAAATAACAATAAAGAATTTTTAAAAAGCAGGTCAATTAATGCCCTGTCTCGTTTAGTGTCATCATTTTCTCCCAGGGATCCAGGTCATGAAGTCCCATCTTCTTTGCAACCCACACATAGTTACAACTGAGTGTCACTTGTGTCTCCTGAATATTCTCCATCACCTGTTCGTCTATTTCCCCAGACCCAGTTGCCTGTTTTCCGTGGCTTCTCTGAAGACTTCTGTGTCGTAGGATTTCTTCTAGTGCACCTGTCTGATCCATCCCTTGTATACTTCGAAACCAGAGAAATTCTAAAAGGTGATGTGGGAACAGAGTGGTCTGGGGGTTCAGGCCAGCAGATGAGTTGGGAACAGTGAGGAAGAGGAGGTGAAAGCTGGAGCGCTTCCTGCTGTCACAGCTCTGGGCACCGGAGTGAGCTCTGCGTCAGCCTCCTGGCAGGAGGTGTGAAGTGTAATCAGTATTCATACACCTGCCCGAAGGTTTTCCATGGCTCTGAAATGTGTCTCATGAGACGCAGTCGCACTCAGGCGCTAATCCCTAAATATATTTTCAGCCTCATCCTTTATTTCTCCCACAGAGTCACCCAACACTCAAGAAAATCGAAAGTCTATGGTCTTCATGTCTTTTATGCTCACATCATCATCATTCCCAGGATTACTGATTCACTCATCCAACTGGGAAATTCTACTTGGTCTTTAGTTTCATGAAAGGACCACTTCCTGTTTTGAAGTCTTCTTCATTATCCACAGGCACCCTCCTCTACACATCTATTTACACCTTTTCATCTACATGTTGTGTTTTTACATGACTCTATTTTAATATTTTGTATGTATTTGTTTCCTCCACCAAAGTGAGCTGTCCCTCCTAGGTTCATTGATTATTTTATTCCTGGCATCCAGCACCATGACTGGATGCTACTGGAATACTTGATTTTACTGAAAGCAAATTACATGCCTGAAGGATTACAAAGAGGCAAGTGGAGAAGAGCGGAAGCAGGCATGAGCACTTTAAGTACAATTTCTTTTCCCCACTTTTCCATGCTGTCAGTTTATGCTGCATAGTTGGGAGCTGGGACACGTGATGTGATGTTGAGATCGCGTCCTCGGAAGTTAGGCCAAGTACCTTCAATATACGTAAATCGTAAATCGAAATGCCAACATCTTCACCACCCCCGCCCCCACACCTCACACAGCATCTCACCAAACGAGTTTGAGCGTACGTGGGTTCAAATCAGGTAATGCTGAACCCAAGGTGATTAAAAGCACCTCACCAACAGGTTCCAGGGGCAGTGTTTTATGGGGAAGACCTGGAAGCAAAGCAAATAAATTTTACGACTGGTTGCAGCATAAGCAGCCGTCTTACCTGGGAAAGTTTAGTTGGTTATTTGTGGTTGCCTGTTCTTAAGTTTCTTTATCAGCTTTGAGAGCATTGACTCAGTCTCAGGTGTCAGTTTGCTTATATAAGCTGCCAAGGTATTAGAGCCACCCCAGTCTAATGGCTCCCTGTTTAACGACTGAGAGTGCTCTGTACTATATTCAGTCTAGAATTATCTCTCCTTTTACTTCATTTAATGGATTCACCGCAATAGAATTATCTTAAGTTTATAAGGTACTTTATAATTTGCCAGAATTCAAAAGATCGTGGGAATAAAAATTTCCCAAGGCCAGTATTTAAGCTGGGTGGCTTTAGTTGGCTTTACCATCCAATCGTATTCTTTGACCCTGATCTCCACTATTTGAAGTATCCGCCACAAGTTGAAAGCATTACATTTACTTTATGTGAAATAGTCAACACAAAAATTTTAAATAATGACAATCTCAGTGTTCAAGAAAACCAAAATGCAGAAATCAGTTGTCCAGTTTTGCACAACCAGTAGCAAAACGCGGACTCAAACTCAGATCGTTCCCAGCCCAAACCATGTGTTCCTGTCCTTTCCTTCTGCCGCCTTTCCATAACCAATGTCGATGTCAGGCCTTATGTCTTCAGACTTCCAAAATCACAATCATTGCCATGGTTCGATTCAACTTCATTATTTTTAAAAAATGCAGTTTCCATGGGAAAAAACTTTCCTCCCACCTACTCCAGGATTATAATCCAGCTTTCAGCGCCACAGCACATTCTTTCTTTTTAGGCAAATTAATTACGAGCTTTGATTAAGAGCCTATGAAGACTTCCTGCGCCAATCTGCACAGCAGAGGTGTGCTGAAAGACTATGTGGTTGAAAGACCAGATCAAGTAAATAGTTCAGAGGTTTTAAACTACTCATCCCTTAGCCCAACTCTAAAAAGATGGAGATTTTAGTGCCTTTGCACATTTCCAAGTACTCTCTCTGCACGTTTGAGTCTGTTTTATTCACTGAGCATATATTTGAGCTATACGGACATAATTTCATTGCCAAAGTCAGTGGAATCTAACTTCCCCTATCTCCATCGCTGTGGACTTAGTTCAGGGCCTCATCTCTTGCACAGGCAACTGCATTTATCAATCATTAATGTAGATGGCACCCACAATTATAAGCCGGCTTCGTGTCAGAAATTTTCATACAGGCTCTCCCATTTTGCTTTCCAACCATCGTGGGAGATGTTCCCCGCTCCCACCCACATTTTACAAGCCCATCAGAGCCAGAAAATAAGTTATCCATCATCGCTCAACCTGGCAGAGGCAGAGCAAGATACGAAAATGAACATTTTTTTCCTGCCTTATTTTCATACCATGCAGCAGGGGGCCCTGAGCTCCTGGCTGGGGGGAGAATCCATGCAGTGATGAAGGGGAAGAAGGGCTAAGATACACCCTTTGCTGTTGACCATAGGCCATAACCAGCCACCACTTTCTTAGGTGGTCTCCATATTCACCCTCACAGGCACCGCCCGTCAGAGACCAAAATGGGAAAGATTTCTGAGGGCAGGGAAGCCTAGGCCATGAAGGAAGGATAAGACTCAGAAAGGTGCAGAGAACCTCAGAAGGGAATACGATTTGATGGGTGTTGACAGAGGGGAGGTGACATTACTGTGTTTGTGATCTTCAGAGGCATTCTGCTAGACACTTCCACTTGCATTACTCACAGATCTACTATATTATCTGTCCCACTTCAGGGATGAGGTAACTCAAGATAGGAGAGAATAACTATCTTGCTTCAAATTATACAGCTCATAAGTAGGAAAAGCAGAAGGAAAATCTGAATAATTGAGTGCCTACAGTGAGCCAGTTTCTGGGTACTCAGGAGAAAAAGACAGTGCCATGAAGCTTTGTGTAGGTGTTGGGGGTTGGAGGAAGCAAACAAACACTCTCAAAGAAGCACACAGAGTTTGTTAAGAAAACACAGAACAGGGACTCCATCAGACTGAAAAGTCATGAAAAGCTCCTTTGAAAGCGTCCGTGAAAAGAAAGAGGTGTCTGAGCCCAGCTGAACACAACACCTACAGTAAGTATGCTGGCTTGGGTGAGGCAATCACGCAGATGCCCCAGGAGCATTAGCAAACTAGTTGGAGCAGTTTCTAGAGTTTTTAATCTCTAACCAGGAAGTCTGGGTGTCATTCCGTAGGCAGTGTGGTGGCCTGGACAATCATAAGGTAGGAGAGGGCCTGCATCCATCAGGTTTGCCAACTCAGTATCTTAAGGGGCAATGTCACTCTTGCAAAATGGAGGCAGGATTCTAGGATGCAGAATGCAGTGACACCTTTGGGACTCTGATTATAGGGCAGGGGTACATGCGGTGACCAGGATGGGGCTGGACGTGTATTTTTTTTTTAACGTGCCTCTATATACAGCACCAGTGCATAATTGGTGCTTTATACATATTAAGATGATTTGGACAAAAATATGAATAGGATTCATCTTAGGTTGGATTCTCTAGGAGCAGAGGAAGAAACTAGCGTTCTTGTTAAGTGATTGTGGGGAGAGGCTCTGAGGAGAAGGGAGTGAGGGAAGCAGGGCAGGAGAAACAGCTCAGCAACAATATGGGTTCCATGGGAGACGGGCTTTGGTCCGGCTCCACATGGAAGCGTCTGACCACAAACCACAACAGGTATTCCACCCACCTGGAGGTAGGTGTTTGTGTTAGGCTAAGGGCAACAGAAGGGTCAGCCATGACTTGTTGGCACCTAGGAGAGCAGAGCAGCTGGTAAACGATCTGAAGGGCAGGAAGAGCTTCCCCTAGAGCAGGGATGTTCAGGGTGCACCACACTGGGAATACCTTAGAAATGCGTATTTCTCAGATATGCATCTCAGGCCCCGCTCACATGTGTTGAACTTGACACTCTGGGAGCAAGGTCCAGGCAGTTGTTTTCCCATGCCCTCTAAACGACGGGGATCACTGTAAAGTTGGAGGAACACCACACCGCAGGATCCGGTACTCGGTTCTCTCAGACTCCTCCTCCCCGCGTGGTGATCAGACAACTTCCTGGTCATGGAGCCCTTGAAAGAACAAAATCTGACCTCGACCTAACATGGCAAGGGAGGAATGGAAAGGAAAGGAAATGTCACTGTAGCACTGGGGATACTCAATGCTCATGAATTTCTGGATTTCTTCCATAATAAAATCATTATAGAATTCAGTCAGATTTAGGAGCCTAAACTTTACTGGTAAGAGAGAATAGCTTATTCTGTATAACTTAGAGAACAGCATAAAGTTTAGGGGATAAAACTTTGGCTTTATATAAGAAAGACTTTTTTGTTTTTAAATCGAGGTAACTATATATAGTAAAATCATTGCAGTTGCCATGTATTGAGGACCTACTATACATCAGGAACTTAATTACATGACACATAGAAATCAGGGCCTCAGCTGGATTGGAGAAAGGAATTCATTTACCTACAGTTTTAAGTAGGTGTCAGACCGTGGTATGAAGTTTTTATTTTTTTTTTATTTATTGTTTTTAAAATGTTTACTTATTTTGAGAGAGAGAGAGACAGCGAGAGAGCGCAAGTATGAGTGGGGGAGGAGCAGAGAGAAAGGGAGAGAGAGAATCCCAAGCAGGCTCCGTGGTGTCAGCACAGAGCCTGATGAAGGGCTTGATCCCACAAACCATGAGGTCATGACTTGAGCTGAAATCAAGAGGCGGCTGCTTAGCCAACTGAGCCACCCAGGCGTCCCTCTGGTATCAGGTTTTTAAAAGACTGGATTCGGGGCGCCTGGGTGGCGCAGTCGGTTGGGCGTCCGACTTCAGCTCGGGTCACGATCTCGCGGTCCGTGGGTTCGAGCCCCGCGTCGGGCTCTGGCCTGACGGCTCGGAGCCTGGAGCCTGCTTCGGATTCTGTGTCTCCCTCTCTCTCTGCCCCTGCCCCATTCATGCTCTGTCTCTCTCTGTCTCAAAAATAAATAAAACGTTAAAAAAAAAATTTTTAAAGACTGGATTCATATGAGCAGAAGAATTTGCCAGGAATATGCACCGTATCACAGTTGGGGTGCAGAAATTTACAAACACGTCTTTGGTCTCAAAAGAAGATCCTTATGATATTGAGCCACAGGGATGATGTGGCAGGCCTCTAGAGAGAAATAAACAATGGGCAGAAATAACAAAACTCTGCAAAACTAAAAGGGAGTGTTCCACCTAGAACAGTCTGAAAACACCCATAAAAAGACACGGATTCCAACCAGTGATAGACAGCAGCTCAGGGGCAAGGTCCAGAATGAACGCTGGGCGACGAGAATCCAGAGCTGGGAGCTATATCCGGGAGAGATGGGCCACTAAGGGAAGCATATCAAAAACCCAGGAAGGTCTCCATAGCAGAGTCAGTGGTGATAAAAAATTCCCAGGGGACTTGAGGAGTTAA
The DNA here is from genome assembly GCF_007474595.2 of Lynx canadensis. Taxonomy (NCBI): domain Eukaryota; kingdom Metazoa; phylum Chordata; class Mammalia; order Carnivora; family Felidae; genus Lynx; species Lynx canadensis. Next base: position 129,148,960 of record NC_044305.1, on the reverse strand, counting down.
CAGGAGACTGGGTCCACCAAATGGGCAGGGGCTAATCTCAGCAGCTCTTCTGATGGCATTGGTCAGAGTTTCTGACCGAGCCGACCGACAGCAAACAATGATGGGGAAGGCTCATGACATTGGACCACAGAAGAGAACTGCACAGGTGCTTAAAATAGCCCAAGTTAGGGGTGCCTGGGTGGCTCAGTCAGTTAAGTGGCCGACTTCGGCTCAGGTCATGATCTCACGGTCCGTGAGTTCGAGCCCTGCGTCGGGCCCTGTGCTGACAGCTCAGAGCCTGGAGCCTGCTTCAGATTCTGTGTCTCCCTCTCTCTACTCCTCCTCTGCTTGCTCTCTCTCTCTCTAAAAAATAAGGGCTAAAAAAAAATTTTAAAATACCCCAGGTTACACAGGAAACAGCCCCAGGACTCACAGGGGGAGGAGGGCACCTCTGAATGAGGCCAGACAAGGCTCTCTATTCTCCCCCATGAAACTGTGGGGCTGTAGTTACCTGGGTATACCAAAGTATCTCTAATTCTTAAAATAGTCACCTACAGTATGTGGTGTTAATCATCTCTCCAGATTAAGGAGGGAAAAGCCAAGGCTTTAACAGCTTTATTTCTGCTCACAGCCATACAGCTAGTCAGGATTTAGCTCACTCAAAATCCAAATTAAATTTACCTGGACTCTTGTCTGTGTAAGTGTTTCTCAAAATGTAGCCACTTGAACACCTATGATCGAATGGCCAACAGCATCTCTAGAGCTTGAGTCCCGGGAATCTGAACCTGCAGCAAGTTGGGTGATTTGTGTTATGCACACATTTCTGAGGACACCTCCTCTCTCCACGTTGCCTCTCTATCTCCCACAACAAAACTAGGATCCTGCAGAAGTACGTGCACCATGGAGAAGCATTCCACCCTGGGATGGATGACCACAGTTCGCAGATGTCTGGGAGTGGGCTGCTGCAGGGCAGGTGCGGAGCAGGAAGTGCTTGATACGATGACCTCACAATGGCCAGCTGCCATTGACTTTCATAAGTCCAACCTCTCAAACTTCCTAGAGAGCTACCATGGATGAATTTTGTGTTCCAGAAAGATATGTTGGGTTCTAACCCCCTGTATCTCAGAAAGTGACCTTATTTGGAAATAAGGTCATTGCAGGTGCAGTTAGTTAAGATGAGGTCATAGTAGAGAAAGGTGGCCCTTAACCCAATATGACCCACGCACTTATAAGAAGAGGGACGATATGAAGACATACACACAGGGAGGACACCATGGAAGGACAGAGGAGAGATATAAATGATACAGCTGCAAGCCAAGGAGCACCCACGATTGCCGGCTACCAGCAGAAACTAGGTAGAAGCAAGAGAAGATTCTACCTAGAGTCTCAGAGGGAGCATGGCCCCACTAACTTAACTTAGGACTTCTAGCCTCCAGAACAGGAAGAGAATAAATTTCTGTTGTTTTTACAGCAGCCCTTGGAAATTAATTCCTTATAGCAGCCCTAGGATATTAGTATGACAGCTAACGACAGGGAAATTTAGTGCTTCCTCTCCTCCTCTTTTGGAGCTAAAATTAGATTTATTTATTTTGAGAGGATGGGGGAAGGGCGGAGGTAGAGGGAGAAAGAGAATCCCAAGCAGGCTCCACATTCTCAGCGCATGAAATCTCTTCCAAGGATGATCCCTCTCTCTCTCCTGCTTCTGTTACCGTGAAGAGAAGTTCCAAGGCACAAATGCCCCTGCTGTAATCTCCTTCCAACGGTGCTGCAGACCATACCAAATTGCATCAAGTCTAGCAATTTTTGGTACAAGAAAGGTTATCAGTTGTTGGGGGAAAGAAAAAATATATATAAATATATATACATTTTATACAACATTTTAAAAGCACTGCCTCTGAGTCGTTCCTGCCAGTTGGAAGGGCCAAATCTCAAGGCCAGCAGCCTTTTGATGTTGAAATGTTTGTGTTGCCTGACAGGACCCAAACATTTGTAAATTGGGGACTAAAGCTAATACTGATCGCAGGGGGAAGGCAAGGCCAATCTCCCACTTCCGTCAGCTCAAAATAAATGTTACTTCTTCTAAAGGCACATTTAGAGCCTGAATCCAGGATGAATCAGACCGAGTGTTCTTATTTAGATAATAGTGAAATCAGGCCTTAGAGAATTGTTAGTCAGCAAAACTTAATTTTGGTAAACCCATGCTGCGGGAAAGGAAATGAAGGGAGATGGAACCGGATTTAGACCTGCCGGAGACCAAAAACAGCGAGGTACAGAGGAGAAAGATCAATCTGATGTTCCTCTTGCTTGAGGAGAAGCTGGGGTGAGCTGTAGCAGAAGGAGTCGCTCACTTTGCAAAGTTGGTGAGCTCCTTCCAGCTACGAGATCAGCCTGGGAACACTGTCCTACAGTGGCTTCTCACGGATACCGCTCCACTCAATGGCCTTCCTCCTCCTTGGCCACAGCTCCTCCAGCAAGGCTCCTGCTCATCCCCGTGGCTGTCGCCCCTCCCTGCATGGTCTCAGAAGCTGTGGCCCATCATGTCCGGACAACCCTCTGGGACCTCGGGTGCAGAGGTATTTCCCCAGCAGAGCCCTTGCGAGGTGGGGGCTGTCACTTCTCATTCTGAAGCGTCTTCAATATGATGATGGATTAAAATGGCTCTGGGCAAGAAAGACAGTCTGCCCATCCTGTCCTTGTCAGTCACCAGATGTGGGACAAAAGAAAGTTATAGCAAGAAGTGTTAGTTCCTCTGCTTTTCTCTCTCACACTTCTCTCAGTCTTCTAGAGTAATTCCAGGAAGGAATGAGAGACATTAATAGCCAGCGGATGGGAGCACTAAAGTACTTCATTTAAATTCTTCCTGGTCCTATGACAGATTTCTTTCGATCTGGCCTCATTTCGTCTGGTGCTGTCCTCAGCTTAAAAACTCACAGAACTCACTAAGCAAACCACAGGAACCTCAGAAGTTAAGTACATTCACTGTGGAAGGGTACAGCACATCTCGTTCTCTCAAGGAATTGAGGTAGTCTATATCCCACTTTACTGAATACATCTGAAAAAAGAGAGGAGCCATAAAAGATCTGAAATGATTTTCATTCTGTTATTCTCCAATCAGGGTGCGCCAGTCTATGGGAATAAAGTCATGGAAAATACCCTCCATTTTCCCTTAATGTGCAAATATTCGTGGAAGAGAAATACAGCAAAGAGAAAAGGCTATTACAGAAAGAACCATAATAGACGTGAGGAGAGCACGCAGGGAGGATAAACAACGCTGCCCAAAGATTTGCAAAGATGCGTTCTTGCAGGAAGACTGAAGGTTCGCCAGGTACTGGCACATAAGAGGAGGAAAGTAGTGGGTGGTGCCTGTTGGGTGGTGGGGGGCTGGGGGGAGACAGGGAATGGCAAGGAGAGAGGTTAGGTCCTTAGGGAGCAAAACCTATGATGTTTGCGGAAGGCAATAAGGAGTTCACTGGGGATGAGCAAAGATACAGACAAGAAGGAAAAAGAGATTGGACGAGTGCTGGAACATAAAGACTATTGCAGAATAAAAGTAACTTTTCTCTGGCAATGGAAAGTCATTGATGGGTTTTAAACACAGGACTGAGGATTGGATAAAGTTTTGACAATTTCTCTGGCAGCATTGTGGAAAATGTTTTAGAGGGAACAAACCTAGGAGTGGGGTAGGAGGCTTGTTAACATACTGTTGCCACTACCTAAAGAGCAGAGAATACACGTCTGGGATATAGGGTCAGGGTCTGAAGAGGCAGTGCCATACATAAGCCTGGCTCTCTGCAAACTATGTACACAGTGAACTAATCTGGAATCAATTTGTTAAAAGGACAAAAAAAAAAAAAAAAAAGAACCAAAAATAAAGATATCTTAAGAAAAATAATTTTCTCACCCCCTACTCCTATCTAAGGAAGCAACAACACCATCATGAAAAGAAGCTAGAATTTAAAAATATGTATATATCTTGGGGCGCCTGAGTGGCTCAGTTGGCTAAGCGACTGGCTCTTGATTTTGGCTCAGGTTATGATCTCATGGTTGGTGAGTCTGAGCCCCACGTCAGGCTCTGTGCTGACCGCTCAGAGCTTGGAGCCTACTTCGGATTCTGTGTCTCCCTCTCTCTCTGCCCCTCCCACATGCTCGCTCGCTCTCTCTCAGAATAAATAAATAAAACTCAAAAAACAATCTTGATAGCATCCAGACCATTTTTCCCATAGAGGGGAAAGATTGTTTTAAATATTAACTGATATATTTTCCTGCGTTGTAATTTTTCCTTACCTGCCACCATTCTACCATTAAACTGTTGGAGGGTAAGACTAACAACCATAAAAAAGGGAGGTCGCAAAAGACTCCAGCGAGAACCACCTTTTAAACCCTTGATCTCCTAACCCGGTCTTGGCACAGAGGCAGAAACTAACTCAGTAACTCACTCACTGTTGCTCAGCCTGTAGGAAAACGTTGTATTCTTTTCCAGATGTATTTCTGGCTCTTTGATGACAACTCAAGCAGATCTATGACTTTATGGCCACTCTTGGTTTTAAGAGCAGGTCCTGTTTTCAAGACTAGTGCTCCCTTTTTGGTACTACAGATGTCCCTTCGAGCATACAGCAAAAGGTACTTTGTCTCATCCAAAGAAAGCTTTACACTCAGGCCATCCCTAACCCAGCTTGGAGACCTAGAGTGGGTAAAGAAAAAAACACCTCCTTCTTCCCATTGAGGCTCTGACTGAAAGAAGAGTAGGAATATACAGGAAAGGGGCAAACATTCTTCTCATTTATTAGGTTTGGTTCTAGTGGCCCTCTGTAGTTATGCTGACTAGTGATGTCCTCCATGCAACAGGTGTCATATGCTGATTCTTCCAAGGGGTCCAGAATCCATTGTGTGAATTTCATCCCTGCACAAATTCCTGACATTGACAGCTGGACCATTAGCCAATCACTCCCTTTTCAATTTCTGTCTCTGGGAACACTCCCACAGATGTTGGCTTCCCCTCGCCCCTGAAAGATAGCCTATTGGATAGCTAAGAGATGGTTCAAGTTTAGCTACCTTCTGCACCATCCATTTGGGCCATTCTCAAACACCCTGCTGCACTAAACACTAGGAGCGCAAGCAGTCTGCCACTGGATGCCCTGTTTCCCCACCCTGCTGTCACAGGGGCTCCAGTGACCTGTTGCTTCTGGGCTAGAAGCAGGCACGCATTTCTATGTTTACCAGGACGCTCGTATTAAGCTCCCTTAAGAGTAACCTGCGAGTGCTACACTCTGATGGGCTTCGTTGTAGTGACCTGTGACTTTTGCAACTCAGCGATATCCACCTGGGGAGGGTGGTCCCAGTCCCTTTCTTTCTGACCTCAAAGAACTCTCTGGATGATTCTCTGGGAGAACCCCTTCCCGCTCCCAACCCAAGGAAAAGGTAAAAGCTTCAGACATGACTGCTACTGTAAAGTTTTCTTGTCCTGTAACCAATTCCCTTGGAATCGCCAGTCTCCTGTTTGCATAGGTTGTTTGGGGAGGGGGGGGTGGGGGATCAGGAGCCTGGTTTGGCAACCTTTTCACTAGCACTGGAAGTACTAACTGGCAGCAACTTACTTGGTGCTCTATTTAGAATGTCACAGCACTTACTGTTCCAGGTTTGGGGCTTCAGCCAAAATTCCAGGACAATAGGAAAAGCCTCATTCAATATCCTATTTTAACAACTTTGAAAACTGAAGAGGACTTTTGTCATTGTCATTGTTGTTGATTTTAGCTCTTCAAGAACCATAGTGCTCGGAATGTAGAGTTCAGCTTCAACTATGGAGAAAGGAAGAGGCAAGGCTGACCTAAGAGCTGTGTAGCAACTAGACAAGGAAATAAGAAAGTAAAGTTGTGTACTGAACATGGGTAATGGGGAAAGCTTTGGGAGGAGATAGAAACGCGTCTGCACGTGTGAAGGTTGGTTGGGAAACCACTTCTTGATCCGCTTTTGGGGTCAAAACCTTGGGAGGGAAGGGTGGTTGACAACTTCAAATAACTTTGGAGGCTCTCAAAGCAGAGAGGGTTTATCTCTCTTGCTGTGGGGGAGAGCTCTTTGCTTTACAAAGAGCCAGAGGGTGGAACAGAAACAGCTACAAGGAGACCCAGAGAAGGCCCTGTGGAGAGTCCTACAGCCCTGTCATGGAAGCATCTAAGAGTATCTGAGAGTGCTAGCCAATAGGAAGAGCCCTCCAGGCTGGAACAAGGAGGAGACAGGGTGTGTTACATCTATAGGCACCTATAGGTGAGTCCGCAAGCAGATGCTACAGTCCCAGCAGGGACAGGGTGTGACCAAGATCTGGAAGAATGAGATAACCTCAGCGGTGGCCTGTAAGAACACATAATGGGTTGAGATTCTATGCTCACCCCACCCCACCCCAACCTGGAGCTAGCACAGACTTTTGTACCTCTATTCTTCCCCAGTGGAAGAGAAGGAAAGGGGAGGGACTGGGAGAAATGGAATTGATGTAGTAGCTACCTAAGTGAGATTGGATTTTATTTTTTGTTCATTTTTTTAAAGTTTTGTTTGAGAGAGAGAGAGATAGTGTGCGCTAGTGGGGGGTGGGGGGCAGAGAGAGAGAATCCCAAGCAGGCTCTGCACTGTCAGTGTGCATCAGCTGGAGCTCAAATGGTGAGATCATGACCTGAGCTGAAACCAAGAGCCAGATACTCAGCCAACGGAGCCATCCAGGCACCCCTGAATTTTAAATAAAAATGACTGACTTACCTTAATTTGCAAGGCTGAGTTTTTTGCCTTAGAAAAAAAAATAGGTGGCTCATGAGCTAAGTTGAAGTCAGATATGGAGAAACATAAACGCGTCCTTTGTCCACTGCAGGCTGTATGGCTAGGCAGTCCCACCTCACACCCGGTCTTAAAGATGGCAGATTGCAACTGGGTTGTGGTGAGGAGTGGGAACTGCCTTAGAATCTAAACAGAGTTTGCAACGAAGCCAGATCTCTATCCTGATCGTAATCATTGCCTTACACCAGAAGGGGTAATTTCTACAACCACAATGGGCTGATTAGGAGCATTTAAAGAAGAAAATATTTCGCTAACACATTTCCTTTGGATGTGATGAATCCTGTCCTGCCACAGCCAAGCTCTCAAACCAAGCCAAAATCCAAATCTCTAAATAATGTGTTCCTCTCCTTAATCCGCATCACTTAGACATGCATCCATGTTCATTAAAATTGGCGTCAGAATACCTGGAAGGTTTATAACCTTCATTGAAGCAATGGGGGAGATACTGATTAGGTACAGAGGCAGAATATGTGCTTATTTAGCAAGGGGGCTCTAAGAGTCAGCATGCTGGGGGGTCAAATCTAGAGTCTGCAATTTACTCTATGTGCAACCTTGAGCAAATTGCTTAAATGTTGTGTGCCTCAGTTGCTCCTTGTGTAAAGTAAGGATGATTATATTAGTTCTCTCAAGGTCTCCTAAATCGAAAGCCAGCATAACTAGATACAGGTGAATGTGTATAGGAGTGAGTTCTCCGTCAGGTCAGACATTCAAGTTCAGGCTGGACAGCCACATGGTGGGGATGTTGCGTTGGACTGAGTAACTGGTGAGATCCTTGCCAGCTCTGAATATCCTTTGAGAAAGAAGGCTCAGTGCCAAAGAACAGCATCCACTTTGAGATAAACCCAACTGGCTCTCATTTGGAAAAGGAGGCCAAAGACACACAATCTATTTGAAACTAAGATAGAAATGGGCCAAGTCCCCTTTGCTGTTGACTCAGCAACGAGAGAGTGGTGTCAGGTGCATTGGATGTGGTCAGGAAGCCTGGGCTAGACCCCAGTTTGCTCTCAGCAGCCTGTCTTGGGGAAGCCAAGTAATAGACAAGGACTGCAGATTCTTCACTTGTAAAATGGGTGTAAAAACTGTTTTTTTCTCAAAAGGTACTCATGAGGATGAAATGAGCCAATGTGAAATTGCTTTGAAAATGGTAAATCACAGGATGAATATAGGTATTATCATTTTCAGAGCTCAAATTACACTATACATCATTAATTCTGAAAATAACATATGTAACCTCAGACTCAGGCTGTGACTAAGCCCTTATTTTAACAATCGTGATGGGTGTAGAAGTTAGAAAAACTACCATTTCAAAAGTTCTTGCATATTTTCTCTACCACTCAAGAGTGGAGACTCCAATTTACCTTCAAGGGAAGCTGTGACTTTCTGAACAAAGAAAAATAAAAACAAAAACAAAATGAAAGGCACAGCACCTGGGCCATATAGGTTTATGCAAAGATAAGCAATCTTACCTATTGTTTTTAGGAATAATTAGGTCATCCTCAACTCTAATGCTGAAGTCTTAGACCCAGTAAAGCTTTTCTCTATAAATTTTTACTCAGATATTTATGGACAGAAACTCTACACCAGGCAAATAAGAGTGGTGACGAGTCAGATACGTTTCTCACGGTGTTCACAGGCTGTATCATAGGAGACAGAGAAAATAAGCAAAAATGATACGAATAACATATAAAGTGCCCTAAAGGCAATGAGGAAGTAAAAAAAAAAGTGCTATTAAGAATCTGTAAGCTGAGGACCACTAAATGTGGAATTGGGGAAGTTGTCCTGAGAAAATAATATTTAAGCTGAGCCTTGAAAGATGAGCAGGAATTACCCAGGTGCAAGATGCCAGATGAGAGCAGAAATGTTTGTCCGTTGTTTCTTTGAAGATAAGTGCTCTTTTCCTCTGGATGAATTTAGATGACTATGCCTATAAGGTAATTGCTATTCATGGTAAGTTTTGTGTATTCTTCTCTGGATAGACAACGTTACCAGAAGAAGCAAGCTAAGGTGAAAAGGGTTCAAGAAGGGCAAGGATATGCTGCCATATTTTATGTCTCATCCTGGAAGGAGGTGTTGTAAAAAGAACAAGACTGGGCTCAATATTGACTGGACATCTTAGACTTCATGTGTGGCTTTATGGGATGTAGCCCTGTTGGTATGATCGTCTTGCTGTCGCCACTTGGTATCCAAAGTCAAGGTCCCTCACTAAGTAAGGCTGGATTTTTACTTTATGTACGCGAATCATCTCACTGTACCATCCTGTGAAAAGGTTAATCCCGGGAAAGAAAATGAAGACTCACTTTTTGTACCTTTAACCAAAGTGTAGTCTGGGCTTGAACTTGAACCTGAAAACAAGCATGACCTAACATGATTATTATGAGGAATTGCCTGTGATGTGCTTTCCTTCTTTCTTCCCCCATCTTGGCTGTGCTCTGTTGGAACAGTGGAACTTTCTCCTCCATACTTGGGAAGGTGAAGAAGAGAATCCTGTTCTGGAGCCTAGAGCAGTGGTGGAGGCCTTGTCATCCATAGAAGACAAGTATGTCTGGCAACAAGGTGATCCCACAGCAGTGAGAAATGTGGCGACAAAGCTGCACTTTATCCTGGCACTGCATCCTATAAAACAGCTGCGGCTAAGAAACCTCCCACCCATTCTTTGGTGTTCTGGGAAACAGCCTGCCGCAAAGTAACATCCTTCTCCAAATGACCTAAGTAAGACTCGCAGATGCTCCCTTGTTTATATATGGTAAGACCAGACACAGAACCTCCACATTTCCATTCTTTGTCTCATACATGATTGCCTGTGATGATTTCTCCCCTCCCCCGCGCCCCCTACCCCACAATCAGAACAAAGTGCTTATGAATCCAATTCTGGTTAGGTTTCTTTTCTCTCTAATCCCTGAATTCTGACCTGAGCCTGAGCCAGCATCCAACCTCTCCTTGATTCCCATCCACTCCCCAAGGACAGGCTGACCTCAGAGTATAACTTTCTGTGATGTGATCAGCCACCCTTTCATCCCTGTTCCACACACATGGTTATTTCTGGTCTTGTTTATTTTCCTCAAAAGAAAAAACTCTCTCTGCCTAAACCTTGATCATAAACCTTGCTGATCTATTATTACAATAAGTAGAACTCTCCGACCACATGATCAGAGAGATAATCCTTGAAATAATCCTTGAAACAATGCTTTCAAATAGTCTCTCTTTACTAAGTCCAGATTTGTTTTTTATTTGACAGCGGTGAGATGGAAGTAAGCCCCAAGTGGAAAAATATGTGGGACTCCATTCTGAACACACATTCAGATGAGTTAGCATCCTGGAGAAGCATCAGAAAGGACAAGAGAAAAGTATAAAGAAGGACAATTAGGTCAGAAGTCTTCATGGGGCCATAATTTTGGTATTAAATATGAAATGTAATCTAATTTTGGGAACAGTTTTTGGAAACCGGATGATTAGGTTACATATAAAATAATTTTTTAATGGGAAAAACACCCCAGGTGGCAGAATCCAGCCAGCATACAGCAAGCAATTCTTTCCCAGGTATTGGAAATTGCTCTAGCATTAAAATCTAGCCTATTATGAAGAATATGCAGGTAAGGAATAAAGTCCTTATCTCCACAGGCAAAGACTCTGCCTTTGGCTAGGAGTAATTCCTCTCTCCCTACCTGCCAGGAAATGCAGTCCCTAAAGTTTTTCTCAAAGGTGACCCCAAACACCTCTAAGAAAGTTAAAGACACAACAGTTCCTTCTATCATCGCCACATCTTTGTTCTGACGTTCTCCAGAGATTGAGGTTTCGTCAATCTTCAATAAAAGCAGAATTATTAACACCTTAACTCTTGTATTTACTTATCAGTTAAACATATAATCCTTTAAAGTAAGAAATGGTAGGAACAGGGAGGAAAGGCTAACCTTTAGAGTCAGACACACTGAGGTTCAAATGCAAGCTCTGTCACATATTCGCTCTGTGATCTTTCAGGGCAGGTTAATTGAGCTCAGCAAGGTCATCACTAAGTGGAAATGATAGCTCTCATGCTATTAGAGCATTATTATTAGGATTGGTAATCACTAAAAACATTAGGATTATTACGATCGGTAATCACTAAAAACATTATGAAAACATTCTTGGTCTTGAGTAGATGGGACTAAATCTTATTTTTCCCCCTCAATTCATGCTGAGCACATTTGAAGCCAGGTCTTCCATTTTCCCTCTCTCAAGTCCAACACAATGACTGGGTTTCATCACTCATTAAAGCCGATTATTTAACCAATTTTAAAATTATTGTGAACATAGAAAAACTAAGTTCAACACTAACTCAAAAAGATTTATAATGATTTTTCCTTTTTTTTTTTTTTTTTGTCTTCTTCTTTCTATTTTCTTTAGGAATTACATATTGGTTCCCATTCCTTTCCTTCCCATGAATCATCCAGGTTTGCCAAGCTTGGCAAGGCCAGGGCCAAAGAGGCAGCCAGGGCTACTGAGGCACACAAGACCCAGGCCAAGAAGGTGACTGAGACTAAAGGAGTGACCAGAACTTGTGGGGCTTGGGCAGAGGAGGCAGCCAAAGGGGTCAATATATTGATTATAAAAGAGGGAAATGAGCAAATAAGAAAATAGGAACCATGTTTCTCATTGGGAAAGGGAGTTCAAATGACACAGCTAGAATAATTCCTGTGATTTGGGGATTTGAATTAGAGGTATGGATGAATTTATACCAACTAACAGAAGTAATGGACTTAAGTACAATTTGGAAATCAGGAATATGTTGCCAAGAGAACCCCCACATGCCAAAAAGACACTGGGTGCTGGAAAGGTCAATAACTTCTTTGGGGGGCAGTGTAAGAGAATGTGCCAGAGAAATCTGCTCTGCTCTCTACAGAGACCTCAGTTATGTAAGAAATAAAACATCTTATCTTCTTGTTGTGTGTGTGGCATCTTCAGTCTTGATACCTGAAAAAAATTGGGGTGGGATTCCATCATGCCTCTGTAGTTGGGTTACGGCACTTACAATGGAGAAAACAGGTAGGCACCACCTTAGCAACGTGATCTAATTTCACATCATCAGTGATAGGGTAAATATCACGTGCCTTCTGCTGTGATGAACAGAATATGACACAACGTCATTTCTGTCATATTCTTGCCAAAAATGCATAACCTCCATTAATTATAAGGAAATGTCAAATGTAAAGGGAGGGGAACTGTACAAAACAATTGGTCTCTAGTCTTCAAAATATCACCATGAAAGACAAAGAAAAGATTGAAAAACTATTCCAGATTGAAGGAGATTAAAGACATAAGTAAATGCAGCCTGTGATCATGATTTGTATCTTGGACTAGAGGAAAAATGGTTTTTGTTTGCTAGTTTGGCTAGAATTGTCTCATTATTTGGACAATTGATAGAATTTTCACAGGGTCTGTGTACTGGATAGTAATCTATCAAATTCTTGATTTAAATAGTTTTTTCCCCTGTGGCTATATAGAAAGGTACACTGGTCTTCTATAAAATACACATTGAAGTAAACATAAAGAGACAAAAAGAGAGAGAGAGGAAGAGAAAATGGCAGAAGAAACACACATGTGCTAGAATGTAAATAATTAGAAACTGGGTAAGAGTTATAGGTGTTTTGGTACCATTTTTGCACTTTTTTTGTAAATTACATTTATTTCAAATTGAGAAGTTTAATCTTTACTAAATAGAAATTTAGCCTCATCATAATTCCCAATTTCCAGAAAATGCACTATAATTAAGTGGTCTGTAAGACCATGTTAAGCAAATATTTCTTAAACAGGACCCCAAAAGCATAAATCATGAAATGAAAACGTGATATAACCATGATTTTAAAAATTTATTTTTAAAGTTTATTTTTGGGAGACAGAGAGAGAGAGAGCAAGGAGCAGGGGGCTAGAGAGAAAGGGAGACACAGAATCCAAAGCAGGCTCCAGGCTCTGAGCTGTCAGCACAGAGCCCAACACAGGGCTCGAGCTCACAGACTGTGAGATCATGATCTGAGCTGAAGTCAGACACTTAACCCACTGAACCACCCAGGCACCCCCACCATGACTTTTTTATATTAAGAATTGTTCATCAAAAAACATCAAGAAAGTGGTAAGTCAACATACTGAGGAAAAGAGAGTCACAATATATATCTGACATGAAACTCATATCCAGGATATACAATTAATTCCTACAAATCAATAACAAAAAGGCAGAGAGTCAAATTTTTAAAAATTGAGAATAATTTGAGAAAATACTTCACAAAATAGAATATCCAAATGGCCAGAGCTCATTAGTCATCAGGCGAATGCAAATTAAAAGCATAACTATATATCACTATCCACCTACAAGAATGGCTAAATACCAAAGACCAACAATATCAAATGGTAACCAAAGATGTAAAGCATTGGAGCTTTCACACATTGCTGGTGGGAGGGTAAATCTGTCCACCCCTTGGGAAAATACTTTTGCATTACCTACTAAAGCTGTAAACCTACATCTGTCCTATGGCCTAGCAATTCTATTTTTAGGCATATACCCAAGATCAGTGAGTGCACATCCACCAAAAAACAATAGAAGAATGTCTGTAGTATCTTTATTCATATCACCAAAAAGCCATAAACAATCTAAACGTCCATTAACATGAAAAACAATAAGTATGGTACAACCATTTAAAAATGAACAAAAAAAGAATAAACTACTGATATACACAGAAACATAGATTAAACACAATGATATCACATTGAAAATAAGCTAGACACAAAAGAGTACACACCGTGTTATTCCATTTATATGAAGTTCAAGAATAAGCAAAACTAGTATATAGACAGATGTCAGAATATGTGTTAACTTCTAAGGGGAACTTGACTTAGAATGGGCATAAAGAACCCTTCCAGGGTGATGAAAACGTGCATATCTTGATACAGATGGTAGGTGGTAGTAACAAGGGTGCTTACATTTATAAACATTCATTAAGCTGTATGCATAAAATTGCATACACCTCAGTGAAAAACATAGATGGGCTCAGGGCTATCTATTTTAAGGGCTACTGGTTAAATGGAAACTATTTTGAACTTAGAAGAGTCTCTACTATGGCTTTGACCATATTTAAATCCTTCTTTAATCCTATATATCTTCTCAAAATGTTATAGGAGTAAAATCAAGTCCCCAGTAAAGATTGAAAATTCAGTCATATCTGGTTGGCAAGACCTGGTGTGTCTGTATTGAACAATCTACATTTATATGTGTCATGCATGACAACAAAGGAAATGAAAATAGGCTAGTTTATTGAGAATCCCCAAGTCAGAAGGTGTCTAGTTAAAAAGGTAGCAGAAACAAAGTTGAATTGAGCCCTCATGAATCCTGGACATCTGTAAAAATTGATATATTACGAGATGGAAGAGTTTCCTGCAAACTGTCTCCTGCCAGTATCTATTGTTAATTCTGTCCCAAACTTGGTGTACATGAAAAGCCTCCAGCAACATTTGGGTCAGGAGTCCCTAGCATCTGGAGAGCTTCAGGTGAACCCTGCATGTCCCACTCACCTCCTGGCCCAGCGCAACCCAGTGGGATTGTACCTATTTCTCATCTAGGATGAAAGTCCCCTGCTAAAGCCTTTAAACCTGACCAGCGTCTGCCAGTTCCTCCCCTGGGGAAGAAAGTCCCTTCCCCCATAATCTTGGATACTAATGTCATATTTAAAATTGACATATTATCCCCTAACACAATGGCCCATTTTTCCTCCCTCACACAACCAGTAAGCTCTGCTGCCTGCATTGCGGCTCTGATCACTCAATGGGTTGGACTTCCTTGGACAAAAACCCTGGCCTCCAAAATAGAACGCCCCTCAACAAAAGTTATTAAAGTATTGTCAGGACATAGCTTTTGAGGATAGATCCTGTAGGCAAATCATTTTTCTAGAGCCCACACCACCCAGATACAGCCACTTCTTATTCCTCATCACACTATTAGTTGGCATCTTAGTGTTCTTGCATCAATGCTTACTCTACTTACTAGCATGCCCAAAACATCAGAAAATCTGGAAAGACCAACTATGATCTCTAGGAATCCCTCGTACCAATTACATGACTAGGCCAAGAGTATCTACTGTCATATGACTTGCAGCCTTGCAAATTTTAGAATAAGGTCTAGACTAGCATTCAACAGCTTCGTACGCTGGAAGTCAATATTCTGTTATTTATTCTGTTATAAGCTGTAAATGGAGAGAAAAGGGGAGAGAATAATAAAGCTGATCACCCACATACATGCTAATGGAAGGGGACTGCTGAGTTGTGAATGATGTTGAAAGCTGAGTGCAAGTGGGAGGAGTGAAGAGGAAGGGCCAGCAAAGTGGCATCTCAGAGTGGGTGGCGTAAGGAATGACTCCATGTTCTTCAGTTCCACTTCCATTTTTGACCATGTACCTTAGATTGCCAAACTTGCCAAACTCTGGTCTAGAGTTGATTAATAAGAGGCATTATTGCAACTAAAATCCTTCATCGTAGGTGCAACAGGGAAATGGTCCAAAAGGTTTTCAGGTCCCTAACTGGCAATTCAGCATCCAATCTATTATCCTTATCTCTCAGATCAGTAACCCTTTTCCATCCCTACTGTTTTGTCTACATTAGAACCTTATCATCTCTTATCTGGAATACCGAACCAGTCTCCTAGCTTTCCCTCTTCCCAGTGTTTCCCCTCAAAGCCATATTCCACATGGTACTCATGTTGATCTGTCTGAAAACTAAAATATGACCGTGTTATCCTTTTTATCTGCATCCTCCAATGGTTTCCAATTGTTTATTACACCCAAGCTCTTCAGCCATGAAAGGCTCTCTGTAATCTGGTCCTCCCCAGACGTATGCCCATATGAAAGCTTGACTCACTAATCAGAGCCCTTACTAAGTATGTACATACTCTGTAAATGTTTGTTGAATGAATAACTAATGAATAAGTAAATATATAGATGTCATTGGGGCACCTGGGTGGCTCAGTCGTTTGAGCATCCAACTCTTGACTTTCAGCTCAGGTCATAATCCCAGAGTCATGGGATCAAGCCCTGGGCCGGGCTGTGCACTGAGTGTGGAGACTGCTTAAGATTCTCTCTCTCCCTCTGTCCCTCTCCCCCCACTCATGCACGCTTTATTTCTCTCTAAAATAAAAAATATATATGGTCAGAAAAGGGAATTCAGATAGATAGATAGATAGATAGATAGATAGATAGACAGATAGATACAAGGGGAGTTGAATATTCTAGATAAGTTTCAAATCAGTTTTAGTTCCCAGCAGAGGGTTTGGAGAACAAGGAACTCCCTTTGATTAGATGTGTGCTCCTACATTCAGCATTCACATGTTTTGTTGGGAATGAAAGACTATCCTGCTGATATGTAGGTTTCCAACCAGATGTTGGCTCTGGAGAAGCTTGAATAACAGAAAATCCTTGAGGCTAAGTCTGTTCCTTAAGTTCCCTTTGTTCATATTTACATCTGGACAGAGACAAATATGCCTATTTCCCACGTAAGCATAACTCCCAGGGAGCAAATGTCCACCGCAATTGATTTCAAACCAGCTATGGAGAAACTATACAGTAGTTCATTAATGTAGTTTCCATCTCTCCCTTACTCCCAATACATCTTACAGACAGTAAAATTTATCTTCCCATAACACTAATCTCCCTACCTCCTCCCTCATCTTGCTTTATTTAATATGCTCCCTCCCAGTTAACATGTTAGCATTTTAATAGCAGCATGCTAGCATTTAACAGGAACCTTTAATTTTTAGCTGACATTAGGAATGAACAATGGTGAAATTTTAGGGACCGTGTACAGTAAACTGCTGTAAGAAATCATTAGAGACAGAATGGTCAGAGAAGGGAATTTCTGTGTCAATCACCTTGATCTTCATTAGTTATTCTTAGCATATTTAGCAATTTATGTGCAGCAAGTCTTCTCTGCAAACTACACAGGCAGTACACCCTCGTTTCACACTACAAATGGTGTTAACTTTGGCACCCCTGCACAACTGATTCCTCCCCGCTAGAATATGAGCCTGGTAATAAAAATCCTATGTTCTTGGCTATTCAAATTCTCTCGGAATGTTGGCATTTGTTTTGAAACCATCTTTCTGAATGTATCCAGAGCTGCTATGTTTATGTATAACAGAGAGTGAGAGAGGTAATAAAGCTAAGATCGATTGCCTAGTAATAGCCATGATTCCATAGACATTAAAGGGTATTTGTAATTTAGGCTCCATAATATGGCCTAATGCCCTATCTTGTGTAGCTATTGATTTTTCAATAACAGGACAGCCCCAGAAAACCTGCCAGGCCTCCGTCCTCCCTGCTACATCCAGCAAAGAACAAAACCCAGTCTTGTTTATAGGAGCCCAGCCTAGAGAATTGTCTTCTATCCTGGAAGCTAGAAGGACTCTGGCTTATGAATCCATTTGCCAATGTTGTTCCTGCAAACCTCTCTTTGTCCATCTCTTCAAATATTCAAAACAACAATAATTTAAAAAACAATGTTAAGAAGAGGATTTTTATGATTTAGTAGTTAACAAGGGGAAAGCCCTGAAGAGAAGAGCCCCCTACCAGTGACTTCTCTGACCAGAAATGATGTCCTGAAATGACCCATCACTTTTTTACACATACCGAAGACTTTTCTGGAATGGCCCTTCCAGAGACTCAAAAAGCAAGAGGACAGACTTTGGCTTTATTGCAGTTCAAATGTTGCCAAAGGGCAGCCTTTCAGACAAATATATATCTCCTTCACTTTGCTATTCTCAAATAGGGAATGAGTTCTTTGAGAGTATGCCTGTTTGCTGTCATTTCAGGGTCCCAGGTCATATCCTTGTTCTGAAAAGATTTTACCTACCCTTGAAAGACTGGGTTTAGCTCTATTTTCTCCTCTAGATATATAATCACAGAACTCAAGCTTTTTGGCTTCCACCTTAAACTGTTTGGATAAATAATATATTAAGAGTTCAAGGTCAATGACTCAGTAATAAGTAGCTCTTACTGCTACATCCATGCTGGCCTTGTTTTGTGTTTCTCTAAATGGGCCCTTGTCCTATTTTTGTATGACTAAGCTTTCACTTTTCCTAAACCGTACAAGAAACAAAACCACAGAAACAGCATAAATTCACATTCTGATATTATTACTGGCCAACTCTGTGACCTTGAGTATGCCCTTTTAACCTTGATGAGCATAATCTCCTCATCTGCAGTGAACATTCCTCTGCATAATCTGAAAGGCTAAGGCAGTGGGTTCTCAAATATTTGTTCTCAGGAAACTTAAAATCTTGTTGACCTCAAATAGCTTTTAATTTCTTTAAATAAGGATTTTATTCATTAATATTAGAAGTCAAAACAAAAAAAAAATTAAAAAATATATATTAATTCCTTTATAAATAAGAATTCCATTACATGTTACCATAAGCATTTTTGTGGACATAACTATATTCCAAAAAACTTAATGAGAGAAAAGCACCATTATTTTACATTTTGAAATAATCTTTTTAATTCCTGGCTTAAGAAAAGACAACTGAATTCTCATATTTGCTTCTGCATTCAATCTGCTGCAATATGTTTCTTTGGTTGAAATACATGAAGAAAATTTGGCCTCTCCAGACATATAGTTGGAAAAGGGTGGAGTATTTAAATAGCCTTTTCAGATAATTATGGACATTCTGCTTTTATTCTACACTAAAATTGGAAGAGCGGCAGCTGCTTAAAGGTTGGTTACCATGCGGAATCTGAAACCACATCAATGAACTTTTTATAATCTGAGGAGTTAAAATCTAGTTATCTGCACTTGAATAGATTTGTGCTCGCACATTTTTTGCCACACTGATCATTTTGGAAAATATCAGTTCATGATACTATGCAGATTTTCAAAATGTTGACACATTCCAACATACAATATTAAAAAAATCACACTTGTTGGGGGCCCGGGTGGCTCAGTCAGTTAAGCGTCCGACTTCAGCTCAGGTTATGATCTCACAGTTCATGGGTTCGAGCCCTGCACTGGGCTCTGTGCTGACAGCTCAGAGCGTGAAGCCTGCTTCGGATTCTGTATCTCCCTCTCTCTCTGCCCCTCCCCTGACCACACTTCGTCTGCCTCTGTCTCTCAAAAATAAATCAACATTAAAAATTTTTTAAAAATCACACTCATTAATATCACTGCAGATTTCATTAGAAGAGTCTTTAAATAAGGAAAAGCTTCCAAACTCACGATGGTAGATACAAGTTTTACAATACTAATATTTATCTGAAAACATGAATTTTATCCTTGGCCAAGAATACCATCAATTATCGCCCTTAATGTAACAAGCTCACTTTATTCATCTTGGAGAAAATATCTGCCAAGTATCCAAGCCCGAACAGCCACTGCCTGTCTGTTCTTTCAAGTACAAATGGGTGTTCCACGAGGAAAGTGGCTAGTTCAACTCACCCCTCAAACAATCGTGCCAGTGTTTTTCCTTGAGACAACCATTGTACTTGATGTGCAGCAGATAGAAGTTTTTAAGTTTATTTTTATTTATTTTGAGAGAAAGAGCAAACAAGGGAGGGGAAGAGAGAGAGGGAGACAGAATCCCAAGCAGGTTCTGCGTCTGCTGTTGATACTCAAACTCACAAACTGTGAGAGTGTGACCTGAGCCAAAGTCAAGATTCAGATGCTAAACTGAATGAGCCACCCAGGCACCCCCATCAGATACAGTTTTTACCCACATTTTCCAAACTGCATGCTGAAGCACCCCTAACACACCACCAATAACTCAGACAAGCTCCACAGATATTTTTCAAGGCTGACAGGGCAACATCTATTGGATATTGAGCAAAACACTACATACAACAGGAAAGAAGGGTGACAGCCAATGTGACTCCAAGGTTTGAACAACTGGTAGAGTGAACAACAGGTATATCCCATTAGTAAGTATTTGACATTTATGAATGACATAACGTTACTGCTTTTTTGCAGTTGATATATTAAAACTAAATTGTTTGGACATACTTAGTGAATAGAACTGGTAGTTTTGTTTATTTTGATCTAACGGCCACCATAAAAAAAACAAAAAAACAAGAAACAAAAAACAAAACAAAACAAAACAAACGTAAAAAACACTAGTGGAGAAACCTTAGGAACCTGAGTTTTATATGATCACACAGTATTAAATGGCTATGTACTCAGAGGTTAGATTTTAATAAAAGTAATATTTCTTACCATTTAATTAAAGGAAGTCTTAGGCAAAATTGTTTGTTGTTGAGAGTGCATGGGGGTGAAAATGACAAGAACTACTAGAATAGTTTTGGGCCACGGCCTTGATTCCGGAGAGGGTGCCAACAACTTTACCCGCCATTGCCTTTGCTCGACCAGTAAATGCCAACATGGAGAAAAAGGCAAATGATTTCTCAGTGCTGTTATGAAAATAGTTTTGACCTTATACACCCATTGAAAATGGATCCCCAGGGACCATACTTTGAAAACCACTGGGTAAAGGAACGATCAGATACAATCAACGTGAGGATGCTTTCTGTATCATAAAATGCTGGACTCATTCTAATTGCTACTGGCAATGTCCCTGGTTTTCTGTATGTTTCTATATGCTTGTCAATTTCAGACTCTTGTAACCAGATCCACTGAATGAGGCAGAAATCTTGATAACAGGATATGATTAAACAATATACAGGTTGATATAAACAAAAATAAATTCATTGAAAGGGAATCGGGTCACTCATAAAATTGACTAGAGGTCTGTCATGGCAGGCTCCCACATCAACCAAGGGAGGAAAAGTAGAACCAGGTCATTCCCCAGATAACAGCACTTGCTGCCTCTGGACACTCACTATCTCATCACTGAATTCTTGACTCTGCTGTGGCCGCTAAAGATAACCTCTGCCAGACTAACTCCACCTGTGTCTCATTCTTGCAATAGTCAACTTCCTGTGTGGGGGCAAGTAATTGACTGTAGTTTAGTCATGCACCCATGCTGTCTGGAGGCAGGGAGTGGAACCCTCCCCTTTCAGCTTCCGACTCCCATCTAGTTAGAGCTCTAAAGGTGTTTGTTGCCAAGCAGTTAAATTGACAAAGCTCGACATTGTTCAGCTCTTTGGCAAACAAGATCCAAACACAAACTTCTTTCTAATCTGCAACTTAAAAATATATTTACCCCTTGACAAAATTACTCCACAAGGGAAGACATTTCAAAAATATCATCAGTTATTCCACCCAGCTACAAGTTCAATGTACCCCGGCGATATCTATTTCTCCTATAGGTAGTTCTTTGTGATTTTCCCCATAATATTAACTATCACCTTCATATGCTTCATCAAATAGCTGGGAGAAGGTGAAGGAAAAAGAAGAAACTAAAGTATATACTTATGCAATTAACCCATAAGGAAAGGAAATGTAAGTATATGCTACAGTATTTAAATGTGCAACTGTTCACTATCTTGTTATTGATGTTTATAACTTTTCATATACTTTCTTTATGTTTTTCAAGTTCAGCCAGTATCTTGGTTCTTTAAAGGCAATCTGCAGTTTAGTTACTCAAACCTTTATGCCTAATGGCTCTGAATATTTAGGGTCCTAACTCCTAGTAATACTAAGAGATATTCAGTGTTCTGGGGAATCTCTGGGGAATCTCTGTACTGTGCATACTCTGTTACCCCCCATTCATTAGCAACAACTCTATTTTCCCTAGAGAGCTAGATTCAATCACCCTAGTCAATACCGATAACCCCTGTTTTAGCTTGTTTTCTTAGCGATGAAGAGATCCTGACACGGTCTGTAAGAACCATTGGAACTGTTATTGGATCCCCTGGTGAAGCTTTCTTCCCTTGATACTAAAATCTGTAAACCAATAGAAGCAAGAGTAGCAAGGATGGGAAGCAAAAAGTATGCAAGTGGTTAATTAGAAGGAATTATGAAAGTTGCCATTCTCAAAATCACCTCTTACTTACCCGCTCCATAGTTTATAGCTACGGAAGAATCAGCACCACATATTAAGGACTAATTTAGAACATACACTGTATCTAGAAGGTAAACTGTTTTTCCGGCTAGCACTGTAGCTTATATTTAATATCCCATTCCACAATTATACAATATCAGGCCCTTCAGGATGATGGGTTTAATAATGCTTTCACTCAACATCTTTTTTTTTTTACCATAAATTTGTTGAAAAAATTTTATATAATTTACCGTGTATGGGAGACCATGACGGTACAAAAGGCATTCAGTAGATCCTGGAATTATAGTATTGTTACAAACATGGGAACGAGGGAAAGCAAATCAAAAGACAGTTAAATGTTTATTCAGTGAGAACCACCTCTTCCATGATTGGGGTCAAATACCATCAGTCTGCTACTAGGTAGCTGACTAGTCCTGCAAGAATATAATAGACTACCTGGGGCTCAGGATAGGTTGGTGCTAATGAAAGGCTGGGCACTCAGCAGTGGAAAACGATAACTCTGTGTTTATGAGGTAAAATTATGGGCACATAAACAGTCACCATGCCTGCTACTATAGCCACTTAGTTGAACCCACTGGTAAACCACTTGGGTGGCTGGAGAATGAGGATAACTCACATCTATTCCATAGGGATGGTGAATTCCCTTCCAGAATGTTTGTTGTTTTGTTGGTTGGTTAGTTTTATTTTGGTTTTGATCAGCATTCATATGGGACATAAGTATTCTTACATTTTAAGCCTATTTATCCATATATCTACTGGTCAGATGATTAGCCATTGTCGATTAATGGCTGTGGGTTATGACTTCATACCATCTCTTCTTGAAGAAAAGTGAATATTGAGATATTCTTCCAATGTTCTCAGTGGGGAAAATCTCTCTCCCCTCTTTTCTCCGTCTTCCCTGAATGAGGTTAAAACACTCCCACAGTCCATTTCTGGTTATAACAGTCATTTGTGCAGAGCCATGCGTAAACCAGACTTGACTTACTTCCCTTCTTAATTAGGAATTTATGGTTAACTTGCCAGAAGGCCATAATTGTGAGCTGGAGGGAGACACTTGGCAGATACATAGAACATTGGAAATATGAAAGAGTTCATGCGATTTACTTGCAACATCAGAACCTGTGTGATCCCATTTCTGTAAGCACACTTCCAGTTGATAATGGAGGGCTTCTATGAACTCCCAATTTTATGCCAAGGTGAATGAGATAACACCCAAGACATGATGGGAAGTCTAGTTAGCCTAGTTAGCATAGTTGCCTCATGGCCCATAACCAAGCATTTAGTCAAGGAGTTGGCAAACATCTTCTGTAAGGGGCCACATTGTATATATTTTAGGTTTTGTGGGCCATACAGTCTATAGCCTCAAGTTAACTCTTCTGTGGTAAGTGAAAGCAGCCATAGACGGCAGGTAAGCAAATAAGTATAATTGTATTCTAATAAAACCTTCTTTATGGACACTGATATTTGAATTTCATGTAACTTAACATGTCACAAAATATTATTCTGCTTTTTATTTTTGTCCAATTCTTTATAAAGATAAAAAACCACTCTTAACTCTTAACTTTATACAGAAACAGGCCGGAATGGCTTGCGGGGGCAGAGAGCATAGTTTGCCGGAACCTAATCTAGGCTCTACCAAGGCCAAATAAGAGTCCAAGTGCTACTTTGAAAAGGAAAGCAATGATTTGTCCAAGAAGTTATAACTTTACTGCAAAACCCTAGGAGACTTTGCTATAATTCAACCTTCAAAGGCTTGTCACAGATACAGGCAGCTTCCTAGTCTGCATATCGGATATGCAGGCTCACAAAAGCAAAAGTGTGTGAGCAGTTCTGCAGCAGCTAAAATCAGCTAGAGGGTCATTCCCTCATATGAGCTCCTCCTAAAAACTGGCTGCCTTTTCGGGTCTCCTGGTAAATTGGTGGGCAAATCACACCTAGTGACAATTGAACTTCCAAATAGAATTCACTCATTAAGACTACGACAAACAATTGGTAATAAGTCACATTTTGATACCTTTATCAATACATAATATTTTAATGTTTTTTCTTATGAATCAGGTGGACAAAATATGATGTTCCATAAATATTTCACATTTTTTAACTTAGATTTTTTTTAATCACAGAAATTGACTATTTTTCATGTTTGCATTTTTTTTCTTTCTTCTGGGAATTTCCTGTTCATATCATTTGCCCATGTTTCCATTAGTTTTTTTTAAAACATACCAATTTGTTTAAGCTTCTTTATTCCAGATATTAATCCTTTCTTGTTAAATATATGGCAAATATTTTTGTCCAGTTGTTTACTAGTATTTTAACTTTCATAACATGTTATTTGTTGTATAAAAGCTTTCTTTTTTTTTATATAACATTATGTGTTTTCCTTTTCCTTGATAGATTCTGGCCTTATGTCTCACATAAGGATACCTTTTATATTCCAAAATTATAAAAGTAATGTTACATATTTCCTTAATTCCAAGAGATCTGGTTTTGTTTTATTTGTTGTTTTTATAGATATCTCATCAATCTATCTGATATTATTTAGTTTTTGGTGTGAGGAAAGAATATATCTTTATGGTTTATTAAGTAACTTACTAAATAGGGAGTCCTTTCCCCACAGATTTGAAATACCAACTTTATTTTACACACGATTGTCTATTGTCTTTTCTTAAATATATGATTATTGGGGCGCCTGGGTGGCTCAGTTGGTTGAGCGTCCGACTTCGGCTCAGGTCACGATCTCACTGTCCGTGAGTTTGAGCCCCGCTTTGGGCTCTGTGCTGACTGCTCGAAGCCTGGAGCCTGTTTCAGATTCTGTGTCTCCCTCTCTCTCTGACCCTCCCCCGTTCATGCTTTGTCTCTCTCGGTCTCAAAAATAAATAAACGTTTAAAAAAAATTAAAAAAAAATAAATATATGATTATTTATATATGCTTTTACATTCATTTTTAATGTTTACTTATTCTTGAGAGAGAGACACACAGAGCATGAGCAGGGGAGGGGCAGAGAGAGAATGGGAAACACAGAATCCGAAGCAGGCTCCAGGCTCTGAGCTGTCAGCACAGAGCCCGACGCAGGGCTTGAACTCACGAACCATGAGATCATGACCTGAGCCAAAGTCAGACGTTTAACAGACTGAGCCACCCAGGTGCCCCTATTTTTAATTAACCTAACTATTAACTATTATAATTAACCTAACTTTTGGTCTATTTAAAATCCTATTAAGGCAAATCCCTTCCTTTTTTTTTTTTCAAAATTTCCTTTGCATTTATAATCTATTATTTTTTCATATAATTTTTAAAATAAGCTTCTCAAACTCTATTACAAGTTGTTTTATTTTAACTGGGATTATATCAGGGTTTGTATGACACTTTTATGAAGACTTATTTAATATATTCAATATTCTCATTCAGGAACCCAGTATGTTCATCCTTTTATTTACTGTTCTTTGCTCCCCTTAAGTAAAGATTTGTAAGTAATTTAAACCCCTCTGTATTTCTTATTAGGTTTATTCCGAGGTATTTTGCAATGGTTGCTGTTATTATGGTGATAATCATCTTTCATTGATATTTTTTAATTTCTTTAATGCTACTATGTTAAGGAAAGACTGTTGAATTGTATAACTGATTTGTATACTGCCAAATTAGGGAATCTGATTATTAGTCCTAAAAGTTTCTATTTGATTATTTTGAATTTTAGGTGTAGAAAATTACATTGCCTGCAATTCACAGCAGGTCCACAAATCCTTACCATTATTTATGTTTCCTACTTCTTTTCTTTACCTGTACTTTAATTAAGTTCTCCAGTGAAATATTAAGTACATAGTAGCAGATATGGCAGTCAACTTTTACTGCCAATTACAAATTCCTATAGTATTATGAGAGATGGTCTTTATCAGGTGAGGCAGTTTTTCTTACTCTTAATTTTTAAGGATTTAAATTTTTTTATAAATTGGTTTTGAATATTATCAATTGACTTCTTACATATATTGTGACTATATTTTCTGCTTTCACATTTTGAAATAAAGAATTTATTCTTTATTGAACAAATTTAATCATGGTGTGTTTTACATAGGCAATTCTTGATAATATTTTTGGATCTTTGTATCTATATTCTAGAATAAAATTTGTCTGTAGTTTTCACTTTTCAATGAGTGATCAATATGTGTTTTTTTGTTCTTTGTTGTTTTTTGTTTTTAGTGATTTTGCCTGGTTCACAAAACAAATGCTAACGTTCCACTGGAAAGTAGATCATGTCTCTTATGCTGATTAATAATCGAAACAACTTATAAACTGTCTAGTCATAATTAGGTTAATAAATAAGTTCCTAGTGAAATACTCTGAGCCTCATTTCCCTTTGTGTGTTAAGTCTCTAATGGCCTTTATTTTTTCATCTTCTAAATGGTTATTGGTCTATTTAGGTTTTCTATCTCTTCTTGAATCAAATTTTATATTTTCATGACAATCTTACATTTTATTATGATTTTAAAAATTATTTACATGCATGGCACAAAGTGTTCTGTCACAAATTTTTGGAATACATCATGTTCCTGTGATTATATTTGTTATTTCTTACAACAATTTTCACTCTATTTTCCTTTTTTCCTCTTTCATCAGACTGACAAAAGAATTGTCTATTTAATGACTCTTTGCAAATAACCAGCCTTGGTTTTCATTTATAAGCCTATCTTTTATATGGAACTGTAATTGCAAGAGTGTAAAAGTTAATCTTACACTAGAGAATATAAAGTGAACAATAATTTCATTCTATGTGCTTCCCAGTCCCCCACTTCTCCCTGGTGGAAACTATTGCTAAGAATTTGGATTGTATTCTTCCAGAGGTTTCTAAACATTTAATTGCATCTAGAAAAGGTGAACAGATTCATATAGTACTTATTGTATCTTGACTAAATTTTTGTTTAAAACAAATCCCAACTTTCAAGAAAACACAACCTTTACAATTAGTAATACTCATTACAGTAAAACACTCATGAAATATTATAGTCTTATATCAGTAATGGCTCTGTTATGATCCACCTGTTTATTATTTATTGATAATATGGACATAGCCAGCAATCTACTGAAATAAAACTCAAATACACATAAGGCCAATGATTTTGTTCATTAACTTATATTTGCTGTACATGCAAACATGTTATGAAAATACTTCTTTTGCAATTATAAAAATGTATACTGTTGCATTTACAGTTTGCACCACAAATGTCCCTCATTAATTCAGTTGTCCAAGGAATACATACTGATGCTGACTTTGCCACAGGCATTGTTCTAAAAACAGAGGATACACCCAGGCATATTAAAGGAAATACCTTCATAAAAACTCATAGTTCCTACTCTATCAATCTTTATTATCTTTCATATTCACGTGATAATGAACTCCATTATCACTAAGCCTACTTTTGTTTTACAACCCATTTCCAATAACTTTGGATGTTGTTGTCCATGAACTTGATTCTCTTATCACTGCTTTCTTTCCTGTCTGACTACTGGTGTTTTGGTTTCAATGTAATGGCTTGCTTTTCCTAAGCCTATAGCACAGTACAAATGAGGAAGAAAAATAATTTCCTAACAACTTAAGAAGACTGCACACAAACAGAACCAATGGACACATAAAAGGCAAACATATATGAGAAGCTTTAACTACTCTAAAAATATGCTAGAGAAGAGAGTGTAGAAGAGAGGTGAGAATCCAAGAGTCATTAGAAATTTGTAAAATTGCTAAGTGTCCAAAAGGGAAGGTCATTTAAATTTTCAGTCGTATCTTATCATGGGGGAGGGACGGATATCAATTGGAAGTTTATTTACATTATCTAAACACCTGATAGGCATTCACAAGTCCTCATATTTTTGTTCATGGTTCTCCTTTCTCTGGGTAGCTCTCCCTCCCCTTGACTGTTTAGCAGATTCTTATATATCTTTCAAGAGTGAAATTATCACTTCCTCTGTGAAGTCTTTCCTAACCTCCCAACTCACTCCCAGGTAAAATGGATCATACTTTTCTTTGCACCTCCCTATACCCTGGACCTTGTTTTCTTATCTGAATCCCTCTGTGAACTCTAGGTAACTTCAGTATGTATTTTACCCCTCTATAATCAATCCATGTCTAGCACAGAGTGTAGGTCCAACAAATATTTGTCAAATAAGAGAGAGGCTGGTAATGTCCCATTCTCCACTGAACCTACTGCCTGATTGTTCTTGGGTTCTCATGTGTTCAAGATTCCAAACTGACTTAATATTTTCTCTTCGATTGCAAGAACAAAAAAAGTCTACATCCCCTCTCAAATCATACCCACCCTTGCCTACATCACTGAACATTGTATATATTTTTTTTCTTGTCACATAGGCTAAATGAACATAAGCAAAATCACACTGGACTGTGACTCATTTATTTGTGGACTACTGGAACTTCAAGCTGAGTCCACAGGGCAATGAAATAAAAGGGAAGATAAAAATAATGGTTTCTTTATTTTTTTTTAAGTTTATTTATTTAGTTTCATAATCTCTACACCCAATGTGGGACTCAAACCCATGCCCCTGAGATGAAGAATCACACGCTCTTCCGAAGGAGCCAGTCAGGCACCCCGTGATGGTTTCATTAATTGCTTCTTCATCTTCTTGTTCAACTAAAAATTTAAAGGGAGAATCTCAAGCAAAATCATAAAGATATTGAAGAAGTTAGCTATGCAAATCTGTGAGAAGAGCTTTCCAGGCAGAGGAACATCCAGTACAAAGGCCATAAGGCAGAGGCATGCTTGGTATATTCAAAGAACAGCAAGAGGGCCCATAGGGCAGCAAAGAGCATAGTGAAAAGAGTGAAAAAAAGGAGACTACTCTGGTTCTACTGTGTTTCTGGGTAAGACATGATGGTGATGATTTAGATGATAACAGTAGAGTTGGTGAAAGGTGGTTGAATTCCGAATATGTTTTCAGAGCAGAATTTACTGATGGATTTGAGTCTGTGTACAAAAGAAAGAGGAATAAAAGCTGACTCTGAGTTTTAGCCTGAGTAAATAGAAGGATGAAGTTGCCAGCAACTTAAGTGTGAGGAGATTTTAAAGGAGCAAGATCAGAAGCTCAGCTTTAGGTACATTAACTCTGTTATGTCTTTAAGACATCAAACTGGAGATGTTGAGTGAGCAATTAGATACATAATTAAGTCAAGGGACAGGTCTGAGCTACAGATAGAAATGTGGAAGTCGCTGGCTTATAGGTGGTTCTAAAGGCCAAGAGAATGGTTAAGTTCACCAAAGGAACGAGGGCAGATAAAAAAGAAGAGGTAGCAGAAGCTCGAAGGACTGAGCCCTGGAGACAAAGAACCCTGAATTCAAGTCACAGACACCTGACTCTGAAGCTGGATGAATTTCAGAAGTCCATTACGGTTTCTTAATCTGTAAAATGGAGACCTGAGGTAAGGATTTGTGACCATATTTTTTAGGCATTAAGAGTAATGTCTGCCTCCTGGTAAATGCTCATTAAGTGGTAATTAGTTGCTGTCGTTAAAAAATAACCAAAAAGTGGTTTCCAAAGGGTCCCCTCACAATGCAATCCCTATTTGGAGGGGATCAGATTATAAAAACCAATCTGGCAAGAATAGTCCATTTTTAAATAGTCTTGCCGAGCCAGGAAAATGACAAAAAGGAGGAGGCATGAAGTAACCAAGGTTGTCTTGCTAAATTCAAAGAATTTTCTCCATTCTGACCTTTCCCTCTTGGTAACATGTGACCCTGCTGACAAATCCCTTCTTCTGGAAATAGGTCTTCCTTTAGACTTCTCCAGAGTTTTATGAAATCTCTATTTTCACTTTCACTATTATTTAATTTCTGGTGTTCTCAGAATTTTATTCCGTGTCCTCTTCATCTCTCCTTAGCTTAGATTACCCTCTAAATACAGATGAACCCAAAATATTTACATGTCACCAAGATTCTTCTCATGATGTTTGAACTCAACATGTTTGGCCACCTACTACTTACTGGACATGCTCCTTCGTGTTGCACATCATATATGTTATTCCTGCTGTCTAAGACTTATTCCTGAATCTCTGAACCTGCTGAATACTACCCCTCATTGAGCTTGGAAATCATTTACTCCCAGTAACTGTTCTGACACCTCAACTGCACTTTAATGCGTGTTTGTGTCTACCAACACACCATACATCAGGCTAGGGGTAGCCCCCCGCCACCTTCAGTATTCACAGATAGTGGAGAGAAGTCTTGAAATAAGGGGAAAATTTAACTTCATGCATCTGAAGAAAAGCTTTGCATTCTCTACAATTATTGCATCAGCTATGGAAGAAAAGGGAGAGTCTATTATGGACCAGGAGATATCTGAAACACATAGAAAGATGATAACAGAAACAGCCAAAAGCAAGCAAGCAAGCAAGGAAAAACACCAAGAATCATTTACCCAGTTAATACTAGTCCATGTATTTTTTTTTATAAGTACTCTATAGAGATGAAATCGGTAATCAAACATTGCAGGCATATAGCTGTATCGATTTATATGGCTACGTGCACGGCTACCGGCAGACAACTAATAGTTGAACTATTTGATTTCTATGATAATTTGGGCCCTTATTTTCAAAATAAATCTTTCATTGCCTTTCTAGATTCTTTAATTAAAAGAATATATGTAAGTACATTTTTGAAATCCTCAAAGAGAAATGGAAGACAGAGCTTATGGAGACCTTTTGGGATAGCATATACGAGTAGTTACTTCTAAGAGGTCCTATTCATCTCATTTCATACAGATATAGAGGCGTGTGTGTAGCTCCCATTACACGGTGCTAGTTCAAGTGTTATTTGGTTTTAATGTCAAAGAATACAATTTTATGAGGTCCTGCTAAAATGAAAGAACACTGAATTCTATTACCCTCCCAGCCCAAGCTAAGTAATAATGTACAAATAACTCTACGACTTTAACAACCACAAGAATTCACAGAGTAATTAAAGGAATTTAAGCTTTTAATCACTGCCATCTGGTACCAACTAAGCTAATCACATTCAGCAAAGCTTATCACTAACAGGAAGATCATCTATTGTTTTCTGCGCCCAACACAGGGGCTTTTCTGTGCCCTTCTCCCAGGGACAGCATGGTTGTCCTGGGAACTGTGCCTCCTTGGAAGCTGAGGTCCTTCCACAACTCAACACTAGCCCCAGCTGAATGATGAAAGAGTTAGCTCTTCACTCCAGCTTTTCTCCCAAATATTGGGTCTAAAACGTCAAGTAGCCCATAATTTGTTAACACTTCAAAGCAGTTGGCGACCATGGAGAACAAAAGGGCACACTGAAAGAGGCAGGAATGAGGGCTGGGGACAGAATCCCAGCTTTAGGTGTGGCCCTGCTCCTGAGGGTTCCATCTCTACCCTTCTTGTACCTATTGTTCAATCTTTCCTTCAGTCCTTGAGCCGATGGAAACATTTGGCTTGTTGAAGTTGTGTTTCTGTGTTACAAAGAGCCCCAGTTAATAAACCAAACACAGTAGACATTTATATGGCCTTGTGTAATTTATAATTTCTATCTAGGCTTTGATTTCCCCATCTAAATAAATCGGGGATTAGAGAAGGCGACATCTAAAAATCGCTTCAGATTCAATATTCTATGAGACAAGGGCACTCACAGAACTAATCTTAATTTTTCTCTAGAAAATATCCTCTCTGATATGCACACCATGTTCACTTAAGCAATAATCAACATGGAATTGAAAAAAATGAGCATCTACTTGTAACCTGCAATCCTTTGAGGTATACCCCAAGGAGCATCAGACAGATTCAGCAGCTTTTACATCAGAAAATAAAATGGAAACAAGTCTGAGAAATATAGAAAGGAATAGGCAGTTATTAAAATACTTCTCAGCCAGCCTTTTAATGACCTAAAATCTTCAAACCTACTCAAAACACCTACTACTTAATCCCTAGTGATTTAAGGAAATTGGGATATATGGTTCTTACAATCTATTTGAGGAGGTCTAATTATTATATAATTACTTCAATTTGATTAGCATCCACCAGTAATGAATTCAAAGAACACTGAGACTCCAGTTATAAATGTGAGGTAAATTTATTTTATTTTATTTATTTTTATTTTTAAATGCTTATTTAATTTTGAGAGAGGGAGAGAGAGAAAGAGAGAAAAAGAGAAAACAAGTGGAGGAGGGGCAGAGAAGAGAGGGAGACACAGAATCCGAAGCAGGCTCCAGGCTCCGAGCGGTCAGCACAGAGCCCGGCATGGGGCTCAAACTCACAAACTGTGAGATCATGACCTGAGCTGAAGTCGGACGCTTAACCGACTGAGTTACCCAGGTGCCCCAGTGTGAAGTGAATTTTTAAAAGAAAGAAAGATGTAAAGGAAGGAAGGAAA
Source organism: Lynx canadensis (assembly GCF_007474595.2). Lineage (NCBI taxonomy): Eukaryota > Metazoa > Chordata > Mammalia > Carnivora > Felidae > Lynx > Lynx canadensis. The sequence continues at coordinate 129,116,838 of NC_044305.1, read as the reverse complement.
GGAGGAAGGGAGGGAGAATGGAGAGAAAGAAAAAGGCATAAATATCAGAGTAAAACTGGAAATTTCAACCTCTGTGGGACAGAAGCTGAGAAAACTGAAAAGAACACAGCAGGCAAATAAGAAGATGAGAAGGTGCATGGAAGCAGCTGAGATTTCCTGAGCAGTGTTGCCTTGGTTCCAATTTCACTGGGAAATGTTACAATTTACTCAGAACCCGTAATATCCCACCTACTGAAGTGTGCATTTAGCTTACATTTTCAGTCTCCAAGATCCTCATAATGTACCACTAGGTAGGCTTACCGGTCTAGTTCCTAAAAGAAGAAGATTCGGAATGTCAGGGAGTTTTGTCCATAACTTCAGTGAATAAGGAGAGGCTCAGGATTTCAAATCACTTCTGTTTATGCTCCTTCAACTATGCTCTTTATAGCTCTATATAAAGTCCTACAAATAGCTCCATAAATTCTGAAAGAAAAGAATGTGGTCAACCAGAATGGGTGGCCCCTCTGGATGATCTTCTAAAGCAGTGGTTTTCAAAATGTGGTTGTGGGACCAGGACCATTAGCGTCACATGGGAACTTGCTAGAAATGCAAATTCACTCACTCCCATCCACAAACCTACGAAGTCAGATCTGAGGAGATGAGCTCCAGCAATCTGTGTGTTAAGAAGACCGCAGTGTGGGGGCGCCTGGGTGGCTCAGTCGATTAAGCGGCTGACTTCGGCTCAGGTCATGATCTCACGGTCCGTGAGTTCGAGCCCCGCGTCGGGCTCTGTGCTGACAGCTCAGAGCCTGGAGCCCGTTTCAGATTCTGTGTCTCCCTCTCTGTGACCCTCTCCCATTCATGCTCTGTCTCTCTCTGTCTCAAAAATAAATAAACGTTAAAAAAAAAAAAATAAAAAAGAAGACTGCAGTGTGATTCTGATGTACACTCAAGTTTGAGAAGCACTGTTAAAGATCAGTGGTATACTAAGAGCCCGTGACCTTTTCTTCCTTCTTTCCTTCCTTTTTTTTTTTTTTTTTTTTTTTTTTTTTTGCCATTTAGGGTAACTCTTGGGTCCGTTCCTACAACTCTACCTCCAAACTTGTAAAATGTGAAGTAATTTTCTTACCCAAGAAATCCCGTGATAATCTCTTAAAAGCCCATTATGTGCTAAGCTTTGCAGTAGAGTCCAACAGATACAAAAGTAATAAGCCTCCAGTTGCAACAACTTAAAATCTCATGAAAGAAACAAACACATAATTAACTTTAAAACAAAATAGGCTGTGATAAATATTCAAGCAGGAGAATATGGTGGTTTTAAAATATGAAGCTGAGTAAATAATTCCAACTGGCGGCAATATGGAATGGCTTTTCATCAAAGATGTGACCTCAGCATGGTCTCTGAATAAGCAACAGTATCTGAGCAGAATCACACCGAGGGTAGCCGGGGTAGGAGTGCATAGAGAGCAACGGTGGTAAGTGCAGAAGGAACAATGTAGGAGGAAGCCAATTCGATGTCTGTATATGCTACCCTATGTTCTCTTTCGTCCACGTCTCTAACATTGTCGCTTCTACGAGAAGCATCCTCTGGCTATACTGCAGTGGATAAATTCCCCCTTTAAGCTCATTCTATGCCCTGAGCTTTCACTTCACTGCAATGATTAAAATGGACATTTCTCTAACTTTAAAAATCTCTTTTCATGTCCTGTGAGACTACAAGCTCCTTAGGACAAGGACCACCAGGTCTATTTCGTCTACCTATATATACCTAGCCCATAACACTGTGCCTAATCTATAGCGTGCACGCACGGTATTTGTTTAGTGAATGCACAAGACAAAAACCTGGGTGAAATACTTGCCATGAGGGCGAAAAAGATGTTTTTTGGAATCAGACAGACGTAGGTTCAAATCTTGAATCTGCCTTTCTTAAACCGTATCATCTCTGGCAACTTTCTTAACTCCTCTCTTCTCAAGGTTTCTCATTTTAAATAGAGATGAAATTTAAATGTTATAAAAGCTAAATGGGAAAAGTTAAATGACAATGTGAGTATTTAAACTACTTGGCACATAAACAACAGTTAACAAAATGATAACATTTAATGCCACATAAAAGGCAATACCTGTAAGACAGATAAGATCTAATAAAGGTTATTAAAGAGAGGGGGGAAAAAGGCATTCAGGAGGATGAAGTGAGCTATAAACCCCTGCCACCCCAGTCCCTACCCCCATCCAAATAACTGTCACGATCCTCAGCTGGTAGCTCAGTGAGGAAGGGAATAAAGGAACAATGAGAGGAAGCAAGGAGTTGAGTAGGGAGATTGGAGAGAGGGAAGAGACAGAGACATGGAAACAGGAATGAAAGAAAAAGGGTTCTTCCTGTAGAGCCCCTGCCATCAGGTCAGTAGAGGTTTTCCTTGTCGAAGGATACATTCGGACCACTCCCACTGCACACTGGTCCTCTATTCCTGCTCGTTCCGTATCCACCCATCTGCTCTTTACCTATCTGTAAGTGCTAGATAGCCAACTCAAGACAAGTGACTGACTGTGGATGCTTACATCCAGACACAGAACTGGGAGGGAAAATCCCACCACCGACAAGAGTAAACACAGCAGAGAAGTAGAAGATAATTCTTGGAAATTAAAAATGCCCACTAATTAATAAAATAGCCATGTCTAGATATTGAGTTTCTGAATATATAATTGAACAGAAGTGCCTCTCTAATAGAGGCAAAAATAAATGATGAAAGAAACCAAATGGCACAAAAGAAAAATCCAGAATTTAAATAGTCATCTAAAAGGAGGAAGAAAGAAAGAAAGAAAGAACAAAAGAAAGAAAGAAAGAAGAAAAGAAAAGAAAAGGAAAGGAAAGAAAAGGAAAGGAAAGGAAAGGAAAGGAAAGGAAAGAAAGAAAAGAAAAGAAAAGAAAAAGAAAAGAAAAGAAAAGAAAAGAAAAGAAAAGAAAAAAGACAAGACAGGGAAGAATTAAATGAGTTGCCAAAAGGGTTGATCCTTTTGATCATGTCAAATTGGAAAGATCAGATCAGATTACATCGAAAAGGTCTACTGGTACAGGGGCGCCTGGGTGGCTCAGTCGGTTAAGCACCCAACTTCCACTCAGGTCGTCATATTGTAGTTCATTGGTTCAAGCCCCACATCAGGCTCTGTGCCGACAGTTCAAAGCCTGGAGCCTGCTTCAGATTCTGTGTCTTCCTCTCTTTCTGCCCCATCCCTGCTCATGCTCTCTCTCTTTCTTGCAAAAATAAAACATTAAAAAAAATTTTCTACTGGTGTTAAGTGGAAATAATAAAAACATAACCACAGTTAGACATATGCCAGGATGACTTTTTGAAATCTAGGGATAAGGGTTTTTTGTTTTTTGTTTTTTGTTTTTTAATTTTAATCCCGAAATTCTCTGGAAAAAAGTACAATGTACATAGAAAATAGAGTCTCGTACTGACATCACATTTTTCATTTGCAAAATGCATACTGAAAGATAATGCAGTAATATTTCAAACTTCTGAGAAAAAAATTATTTTCAAACTGAAACTCTAAACCCAGAAAAGTTATGATATCATCCCTATACCTACTATTTTCCTACAAGTGGGAAAGCAAAATTACATTAATAAATTAAGAAATAATTACTACAAAATTTTTATATTATGTTAAAGAAATAGCTCTTAATACAAGAACCAGAATTTGGAACTATTACTGTGAAGTGGACCTCTAAAATCCTCATGATATTTGGAAGAGAGCTTGTAACAGAAAACATTACATGGTATTTGCTGATGTTCTAAATAATTGGAATTCATTTCATTCCAAGAGCCACCATCGTAGGCATCTTAGCCTTCACTTGTTGACAGAAAATAAAACAGGAGCAGAGAGAGCCCAGGTAACATGCCTGGGGTCCTACAGCTCACCTGCTGAATTCGCAATTCAAATTCAAGCTGATAAGCAGCTTCACTATTTTCTTATACGTCACTTAGAGACAGTGCTTCATTCACAAGATTTACATAAAATTCCAAATTGGAACCACCTGTTACAAATTCAAGGCGGGGCGCCTGGGTGATTCAGTTGGTTAAGCCTCTGACTTCGGCTCAGGTCATGATCTCGCAGTTCCTGAGTTCAAGCCCCATGTCAAGCTCTGTGCGGACAGCTCAGAGCTTGGTGCCTGCTTCAAATTCTATGTCTCCCTCTCTCTCTGTCCCTTCCCCTGCTCGTGCTTCTCTCTCTCTCTCTCTCTCTCTCTCTTTCAAAAATAAATACACATTTAAAAAAAAAAAAGGTTCAAGGTAAGTCAGTGAAGAATAGATTAGGTCTAACTTACAAGTTACTTGATGTAAAAATAGTAACATGGTAACATTATATGATTAGTCCAGTAAATACAATAAAAGGTGAAAGGACAGACAAAATCATCACATATAAAGATAATAAAATGGCGAAGTAATTCTCAACATATCAGTGATAATAAAAATTATAAATGGTTACATTTACTTATTAAAAGTTTAAGATTTTCACTCAAAGAAAATCAAAATTCAGTTTTATGCAATGACACACGGAAAAATGCAAAAGAAAATTTGAAAATGGGCAAATATATGCAAAGGACACACGCACAAAACAACTCTAAGTTGAAGTGGATTCACTGATGTATTTTACCAAGCATTTAATAAAGATATTATCAGAGTCTCTCACAGAATCTTCCAGAGACTTGAAAAGAAAATAATTCAATCACAATTATTTACAAACTCTGTATAACCTTGATTAAAGCCTATGGCTTTACAAAAATAGAAAATTATAGCCTAAAATCTTCTGTAATTATAGACGCAAGACTTCCACACTATATATCAAGCAAGCAAAATGCTACTGGATTATACAACTGTAACAATGCATCACAGCTCATATAATAAACATGAAAGATTAGTTTAAAGCTAGAAAATCAGGGGCACCTGGGTGGCTCAGTTGATTGAACTTCTGACTTAGGCTCAGGTCATTATCTCAGGTTCCTGGGTTGGAGACCCACAGCAGGCTCCCTGCTGTCAGAGCAGAGTCCACTTTGGATCCTCTGCCCCCTCTCTGCTTGTGAACTCTCTCAAAATACACAAACATAAAAAAAAAAAAAAAACCTTAGTAAATCAATGTAATATATTACATAAACAAAAGACAAAATCATATGATTACTAATTGCTACAGAAATGCATTCAATAAAATCTAATGCTCATTATGATAAAAATCCTTAGTAAACTAGGAATATAAGGGATTATCCTTATTCTGTTGAAGGGTATCTCAAAAAACAACAACAACAAAATTATAGCAAAGATCAGACTTACTGGGAAAACACTGCTTTTTTCCAGAGATTGGTGAAGAGACCATCGTAACTTCTGTTAATCAATTCTATTCAATATAGAATAGCCAGTGCAATAAAACAAGAAAAAGAAGTGTAATTTATAAGAATTTGAAAAAGAAAAATGTAGTAATAGATATTCACAAATGGCATGACTGTGTTTATAGAAAAATTCAAAAGAATTTAAAGAAAATAATGAGAATAATTTAATGAAATCTCTAGACACAAGATGGGGGGGGGGGTGGGGAACAACCTCAGGGATACTAATCTTTCCAAGACAACTTTCACACAGTGTTTGTCAAACCAACTGATATGTTTGGATCTTATTTCTAAAGCTTACTTTAAGTCAACACTTCATAAATTGGAGTACATTTTCCCACATTTATATAATAGTAAATTGAATAGCTGTATTTATGGACTGGACATAACCTAGATATGAATATACTAGGGTACTCCTTTCTTGACCTACACTGGTATTGTGATGCATAAATACAACTGAGCCTTGGCACTCTCCATGTCCCAAATCCTAGATAATGACCTCTTGGTGGATTGCCTAGTTTTTGAAACCCCGCATTTGGAATATAGAACCTCATCTTAAAACCAGCCATGATCTAATCTCTTAGCAGGAATCTGAGCCATATTCCTTACAGAACAGGCAGGGGATTATCAGAATTGCTTTCTATCTTGACCTGGCAAGTCTTTCATTGTATGATTTATGAAATTCACCTAAGTTTCCTAAACTTCAGTTTCCTCATAGTTCCTGTTGAGGGGAATATATCTGACGTTCATAGTCAGAAGACAATTACTTTTCATGTGGCATAGAGTCAACATATGTGAAATATTGAAAGACAGATACCATATGTTTTCACTCTTATGTGGATCCTGAGAAACTTAACAGGAACCCATGGGGGAGGGGAAGGAAAAAAAAAAAAAAAAAAAAGAGGTTAGAGTGGGAGAGAGCCAAAGCATAAGAGACTGTTAAAAACTGAGAACAAACTGAGGGTTGATGGGGGGTGGGAGGGAGGGGAGGGTGGGTGATGGGTATTGAGGAGGGCACCTTTTGGGATGAGCACTGGGTGTTGTATGGAAACCAATTTGTCAATAAATTTCATATATATATAAAAAAATAAAATAAAAGGTAGACATAATTTAAAAAAAAAAAAAGAAATATTCAATTCTAGACCATAACTACAAGCTCATCTCCTTGAAATCACTGTTAATCATATTACAAAAAAAAATAATTAACAGAAACAAAACAGCAAATATTCTATTTTAAGACCACATATAAATACCAAAATTCCTTTCAAATTCTAATCTTTATTCTTTTACTTATTCACTGGGTACCAATTATGTGTCATTTGTAAGGAGAAGGCTCAATCCTTCCCTTCAGAGAGTTCATGGTGAAAAGAAATGAGACCAACGATGGAAGTACTTGGGGAACACCCTTCCTGCATCTTCTCTACTCACGGTCATTGGAGGGACAGGGAATGCAGACCGTGAGTTCCTCAAAGTCATGGACTACATCTTAAGTACCCAGCTTAGCACATCACCTGGCTGACCCTTGATCCCTGGACACTGAATCAGTGGAAATCCTACAACCCTCTATGTGTCTGCACACTCTGTCCTGGGAAAGCTGTCAGACATTGCATCCGCCCATCTTCAAACGGGCCCTCAAGCAAAGTGTTATTCAGCATCCCTCTAGGACCCACCGGGGATCTCCTCTGTTTGTGCCAACTTCAGCTGTGTTTTCTGCCCCTTTGGCTGCCCTGAATTTTGCTTCAACTAAAAAAAAAAATGCACTGATACAATTGAAAGAGGAGGATCCTACCACTGTCTCCACAGCACCATGTGATGTTCCTTCTCATTTTGTAAGAGAATAAATTCTTTTTTTTTTTTTTTTTTAATTTTTTTTTTTCAACGTTTATTTATTTTGGGGACAGAGAGAGACAGAGCATGAACGGGGGAGGGGCAGAGAGAGAGGGAGACACAGAATCGGAAACAGGCTCCAGGCTCTGAGCCATCAGCCCAGAGCCCGACGCGGGGCTCGAACTCACGGACCGCGAGATCGTGACCTGGCTGAAGTCGGACGCTTAACCGACTGCACCACCCAGGCGCCCCATGTAAGAGAATAAATTCTTATCAGCATTATTTTTCATAAATCAGAGCCATAAAACCTGGCTTACTCTTTTATAAATAGGCCCCCAACAAGAAATTGTACCATATTAAAAAAGAATGTTAACTGAATAGTGTCGCAGTCTATGAGTCTGGAGTTCTCTCTTGTCCAGCAAGAGAGCGGATGCAGAATTGAATACGAGAGAAGCTAATGTCCAGGAGGAGACAAGAGACCCAAACAGGGGTTTTGTCTCCATATTTATTGAGATCACAAGATATTGCCCATGCAGTGAATGTGAAGAAAACAGGATCTTACACACATAAACGTGGAGAAAACAATCAGACAGTAATCATTAAGTTGTGTATGTAACAGGCAATGGGTCTGGAGGACAAATGGAGTTTGTGATCAAGGTACAATAGCATATTGGTGTCAGATGGAAAGTAATTTCCTGCAGGGGATATAACAAGTTATTCATGATCCCATTATGATATCTCACTAGCTAACCTTGGGCACTTTCGCTGCATGGTGGTAAGCTTTTTTTCTAACCCGTTTACGTAAGTAGAACCTATTTCCCCACAGAATCGTTTTAAAAATAGAGAAATTTGGCTGAGACCCAAATCTCTTGTGGCTTCCCATTTGCTCTTGGCTCCCATAAGGCACTCCCTGGGACTATTACACGAATATGGACATTCTCACATTTTGGCTCTGAGCCCACCAGTAGTTGAGAGGATCCTGCCCAAGTTCCCAAGTTCTGTGATCCAATCCTAAAACATAAGCCCTTTTTACGGGTATTAAGGGTACACATCTATGGTAATTCGTTTTACTTAAAAGTAAGTAAATTACAAATAATCTATTAAGTGAGTAAAAATATGGTATTTCCCAATCAAAAGTAATGTGTTTAGAGTTTCATGAGGGCTCTAAATTGAGTATTCTACCAAGAAATATGGCCACCTGCCTGGCAAAGTTGGACAGCTCTTACAGCCCAAGTGTAATATTTGAGGTTCCTACATGTGTGGGGAAGGGTACTTTGTCAGATATAGATCATCAAAACTGTTACAAACTTGTTGTGCTTTTCAATTACAACTATTCTTGCTTTTAAAAAAAATTGTTCATTTATTTCTTAGAGAGGGAGAGAACAAGTAGGGGAGGGGGAGAGGGAGAGAGAAAGAATTCCAAGCAGATTCCACACTGTCAGCACAGAGCCCAACATGGGACTCAAACTCACAAACCGTGAGCTCATAACATGAGCTGAAATGAAGAGTCAGACGCTCAACCCACTGAGCCACCCAGGTGCTCCAGTCTTGCTTTTTAATTAAAAAATTGCTCTTTATTGCCTTCTGTTATGTCAACGTTCGCTGTGGGTTATTTGATCAATCTATAACATATGGTGATATACATTAAAAACAATTACTGTGTGGAGCGCCTGGGTGGCGCAGTCGGTTAAGCGTCCGACTTCGGCCAGGTCACGATCTCGCGGTCTGGGAGTTCAAGCCCCGCGTCGGGCTCTGGGCTGATGGCTCAGAGCCTGGAGCCTGTTTCCGATTCTGTGTCTCCCTCTCTCTCTGCCCCTCCCTCGTTCATGCTCTGTCTCTCTCTGTCCCAAATAAATAAATAAACGTTGAAAAAAAAATTAAAAAAAAAAAAAACAATTACTGTGTATTTATTTTTGAGAAGCAGAGACAGAGAGACAGAGTGCAAGCAGGGAAGGGGCAAAGAGAGGGAGACACAGAATCCAAAGCAGGCTCCAGGCTCTGAGCTGTCAGCAGAGAACCCGACATGGGGCTCGAACTCACAAACTGCGAGATCATGACCTGAGCTGAAGTCGGGTGCTTAACCAACTGAGCCACCCAGGCGCTCCTGGTGATATACATTTAAATCAAGAATAACTTGGATTTCACTTTGTCTAATGACTGGATTTTAAAGCACTACTTTCACTGTGCTTCATTCAATCACAAAATGTTTCCCCCAGCACTCGTGTGGGGGAGCCTGTTTGGGGTGTGGGAACACAGCACTGAGCAAAGTAAGCCATAGTCCTTGCCCCTTGTGGATCACTTGAGTCATTCATACCCTATTGTTACAGCAAATATGTAACAATCTCTCCTAAGGTTTGCTTTTATCTTGACTTCCTTTCGATAACTGAGTTCTTTTTCAAGTGGAGAAAGAATGGTATAGGTGATGTCCAGGGAATTTTCCTCCTCAAGGTAAAAAACAATCAAAACAGTTTGACACTTCAGCACCAAATGATGTCTAAGTTCCTATGATTTTCTTCTTCCCTAATGCTGCTCAAGGAATTCCATTTTGGACAAGTACTAAAACAGTGTTCTTTAAATGGTTTCAAGCTAAAAACCACAAAGGCTTCACTACCTGCCTAAATCTGCTAATTTGGATCCAAATTCCGCTTAATAAATTTAATTCAGCACAGCCATCATGCAGTCCTCTATCAGCACTTGAGACTCAGACTCCCCTCCAAGTCTGTGTCACGTCCCTCTCTCCATGACCAGTATGGGCTTTTATTTCCTGCTGGGTACTTTAGCTAAAGCCTCACTGCGTGTTTTCTGGGCAGTGAATACAATTCCAACATAGGCAAGCCGGCTCAGTGAAAATTACTCCTGGTTCAGCATGTGCCGTTTGCATAGCAGAGGAATAGGCTTGGTAATCATTCCATTCATTGGTCTGAGCTGAGCTTCTGATGGGAAATTGTAATGAGGCTGAATTACCGCTACTGTCCCAATAACCCATACATCTTATAGATGGGGAGAAGGGGGGGGTTCCAAAACCACCTCATTGTTTTATGTGTGTATCTGTGCATTTTAATTCCCAGAATCCATTTTTTATTAAGTCTCATCCCAGGAAAAGAACACAAGCTTTTAGGCTGGTCATACCTGCTTTCTATCAAGGTTCCACCTCCTCTTGGCTGCTTGAAATGAGCAGAGGCTCCCAAAGCTGGATGTGGGGCTTGAACCCACAAACTGTGAGATCATGACCTGAGCCTAAACCAAGAGTCAGATGCTTAACCAACTGAGCCACCCAGGAGCCCCAAAACATACATTGCTTAGTAAACGGCAGCTTTCTGCCTCTTTGTTTCTGAATTTGTGTAAGCTTCAAGTCTGTTCCATTTATAATAGAGCGATATTTAAATATGCCCCACACCATTTATATGTTTATGTCAAAACTCAGTGAAGAATGAAAGGAGCTTCACAGATTAGCTAACCTCATGGTTTAATTTTTTCAATGCACAGGATGTTTTCTTGAAATGAAAGCTTCTTTGATATTCTGATATGGACAGATAAAAGATGAGTTTTGCTGGCCGAAACAGAAGACGAAGCCTAACACTGCATCCCCCTCCACCATGAATTGAGCCAGAAGGATTTCACTGAACTTCTTTGACTCGATTAAAACTAATTGGAAAGCTACTAGCCACATTTTCCATAGAAAACGATGATTACCTATAGATGAGGTAATGTAGAACCAGCATAGAAAAAAGACTTTCCCAAGATCACACCGATGCCAGCTAGGATTAGAATCGAAGTATGCAACTCTGGGGCCAAAGGTTTATATTCAGCTTATCAATTTTATTCATCCAAGAAGTATTTGTTGAGGAAACACTACTGTGTCAGGCACTGTACCAAGTTTTGGAAGGGTTAAAGGTGGCAAAGCTGGAGCCCTGCTCCTGGGCACGTAAACGAAAGCGGAAGCAGTTGACCACAGATCTCTAAGTGAGTTCAAGATGGAATAGGGCGAATTCTGTTAGAGGAAGCACAAAATACCACGGAGAAGTGAAAAAAGGAGTGATTTGTTTTGTTGGAACATGATGTTGGAAGCCAAGAGTAATTGCTTTTAAAGAGAGCCTTTAAAGAATGGAATAATCACCAGGCAGAAATACAGAAAGAACACGCCAAGAGTAAGATAGAAGATGCACAAAGGCATAGAATCAGGAAAGCATCTTCTAGGAATAATGAATATTTCAAGTTTGCTGGACCGTAATTACACAAGGGAAGTCGTGAGAAATACAAATTTTATTTTAATTTTTTTCAGTGTTGTGCAGGGTCTTGAATGTCTCGCCAAGAGGCTTGGACTTGATCCTGTAAGCAGCGAGAAGCCATTGAGAGATTAGGAGGACTTGAAGGAATTATTTGTGTTTAGAAAGATTGCTCTGATGCTAATTTGGAGCAAACTCTGCATTTAAAACCTGTAAATATTCTTTTTCAGATACAGATTAATGAAATTTAAATAGAATTAGGTTATTAAACCTTAGTTTTATACTTAGAGAAAAATTGTGAAAATAGTATAGAAAGTTCTATATTATCAGTATATTCTGTACGTACCCCTATTGTTGATATCTTTAATTAGTAATACATTCTGGATACTTGACTTCTAACAAATATATGAATTACAAATATTTTCTCCCATCCTATGGATTGTATTTTCTTTTTTTTTCATACTATCTTCTGGTATAAAAGATATTTTTTTTTAAATTTTTCACCGTTTATTTATTTTTGGGACAGAGAGAGACAGAGCATGAACGGGGGAGGGGCAGAGAGAGAGGGAGACACAGAATCAGAAACAGGCTCCAGGCTCTGAGCCATCAGCCCAGAGCCCGACGCGGGGCTCGAACTCACGGACCGCGAGATCGTGACCTGGCTGATCTTCAGTCGGTTCGGACGCTTAACCGACTGCGCCACCCAGGCGCCCCTGGTATAAAAGATATTAATTCATACAAAAAGATTAATTTTCAAGAAATCCAATTTGTGATTTTTTTTCCTTTTTTTTTTTTTTGCTGGTGCTTTTTATGTCTTATGTAAAGAACCCATTGCCAAATCCAAAGTCATGGAGATTTACTCTTATGCTTTAAGACTTTTATAGTTTTACCTCTTAAATTTAGATCCATTTTACATTCATTATTGTATATAGTATGTGGTAAGGATCTAATTTCATTCTTTTGCATGTGGATATGTGGGAAGGACCATTTTTTTTTTCACATTAAATTCTCTTAGCATCTTTGTTGAAAACCAATTGAGCATAGATGAGTGGTCTATTTTTGGACTCTCAACTACATTTATCTATATGCCTATCCTTATGCCAGTACCACACTCTTGATTATTATAGCTTTGTAAGTGAGTTTTAGTGGGTTTTGAAATATGGATTTGTAAGTCCCACAAATTTGTTCTTCTTCAGGATTGTTTTGATGTTCTGAGCCTCTTGTAATTCCATAAAAATTTTAGGATCATCTTTTCTCAATGTTCATGAAAGGCATTTGGAGCTTTGGTAGGGATTATATTTAATCTGTTGATTGCTAGCGAAAGTGTAGCCTTGTTAATTTATTTAGGTCTTTATTTTTTTCCAGCAATGTTTTATAATTTCCAGCATACAAGTCTTGTACTTCCCTAGTTAAATATTTTCCTAAGTTTCTTATTGTTTTTGATGCTATTCTAAATAGAATTGTTTTCATAGTTTCCTTTTCAGAATATTCATTGATAGTGTATAGAAATAACACTTATTTTTGTATGTTGATCACATATTCTTTAACTTTTCTGAATTTGTTTATTAATTCAAACCGTTTTATATGGGAATTATTTAGGATTTTCCATATACAAAATTATGCCATCTATCAATAAAGATGTTTGCTTCTTTTTTTCCTATGTGGATACTTTTATTTCTCTTTCTTCTTGATTCTTCTCTGCTTAAGACTTCTAATACAATGTTGAATAGTAGTGGATAAAGAGGGCATTTGTGTCTCATTGTTGATCTTCATGGACAGTTTTCAGTCCTTCATCATTAAGTATGATGGTAGTTATGGATTTTTTCATGTATGCCCTTTGTCATGTCACCCTGCAAATAATTCTGATGACTCTGTCATCTATTTTAATACACACATCCCAATGGGTTAAATTCTCAGTGGTCCTATCCCCTGTTCTCTACCAAGTAATCACTAAATATGCCTTTTTCACCCCCAATCTGGAGAGAAGAGAAAGATACTACTAGTTATTGAGCATTTACTATCTAAAAGGTATTATTATTTTATCATTTCTCAATGTGGGGATTATAACCTTGGCTTTCAGATAAGGAAACCAGTGATCAAATACCTTTTCTAAGTCACACATTAGTAAGGGATAAAGGTGAGAGGTCTAAGTGTGACTCTAAAATGCCTGCTTCTGCTCTGGGTGAATTTCTAGAACAGACTAGGCAGTCAGTCACACTGGTATAGGTCCTATCTGGGAACTGAGAATGACCTGGGGGCAGGGAACAGATTTTCTCTCGATAAGGAAAATGTTTCTTTAACAGAGGTTAGCAGGAATACTCAACAGTGCTAGTCACTAGAAGATTCACACCCTTCAAACTTGTTGAGGCCTGGGAATATATTCAAGCGCCTGAGGATAAGAAGGAAAATACATGTAGCCAAAGTCTGGGGAGGCTTGGGAACAAAACAGAAAATAACCTCCAGGGAGATGCACACAGGGAGACTAAAACTCTAATTGGTGAATGCTCTGAAAAAAAAAAAAAAAAAAAAAAGTTTGCTGTTACTTGAGTCTGGAACGCAGTGTCTTCTGCTAATATGGCCTGAGTCAGTCTGTTCAGGGAAGGGTTACTGCATTTGTGTATTGGAGAGGGAGTGGTACTTGGATTCAAACCCATGAAAAGAGAAACATAAAAGCTCACAATCCAGTACCACTTCTTTCTCATCTCATCCAACTCTCCCACAAGCAAAATTTCATCTATATCGACAACTTGCAGCACTGGAATGCAAAAATGTTCACCTTATCCAGAATATTCTCAGTATCTCCACATGGGATATTCATGAGATCAGGAACTATCAATTTTGATTGCCTGAGTTTAAATAACGGCTTTCGTACTTGCTAGTTTGATGATTTAGGGCTTAGTGATGAAGTTCTTTTGTTCTCTGTTTCCCCATCTGTAAAACAGTATGCCAAAACTGTTTGTTCTACCTAATAGAGTAAAAGTTTACACTTAAAACAGTGACTGACACATAATATGCACTATATATTTACTATTATTTTATTTGTATTATTATTGCCATTAATGATGAGATGATGATGATGATGATAATGATGATGTAGTCTGAATGCCCAGAAAATGACCGCAGGAAATAGGCACTAAATGGTATTTGTTGAGTGAATGAATGGATTAATGAAAATCCTACCAAGGTAATTTATACCAAATTAATTTCTGCCAGAAACTTAATTAATTTCTACCAGAGTAATATCAAACCACAAAGATCTCACAATTGATTACTCACAGAGGCAAAGCTAAGCATTCAGTATATCAGGATTCTTGGTACTCAAGATGTAAGGTGATCAGCATTCATATTCTTCAGGCCCTCTATAGAGCAGTGAAATCAAAAATGAAGTTTGGGGGTAAGCACCACAAATAATGTTTATTCTATACAACACTTGAAGATTTCTTCTGATGACCAAAAAAAAAAAAAAAAAAAAGGTATTGATTTAGCATTGTTAATTAGAAACAAAACCCTTAAAAAGCTTTCTTTCTTTGACTCAGTTGTTCCACTTATGAAATAAAATAAATGCAGTCACAAAAGAAAAATATTTTATGCACGTATATTATTTACAATAGAAAAAAATTTTTCAATTAGTTAAACATCTAAATACAGCAAGATGAATAAACAAGTTGGTAAATATACCATGAAAGGAATAGATTTTTAAAATGTTACACGCAAAGAATGCTGGTCATGTTACACAAAGTTCTCTTAGAAGATATTTGTATCAGCATGTAGAGATGACTGCCAAATTATTGGGGGAGAAAAGAAAAAAAAAATCCACATATCTAGAACATGGTTTATTTAACCTAAGACTTATGAAAAGATCCAGAAGTTCTTTGAATCTTCTGAATTTTGTGCAAAACTCTATATGGTTAGTGTCCATGATTTATAGCAAATTCTACATCCGCATGTATGTAAAGCTGTAATGCCTGGGAGGCCCTCCAAGTCCAGACTGATGCACCACCAGGAGATCAGTTATAAACCTGTGTATTAAGACAAAATATATCTGATACCGAATCTACAGACATGCTACTCAAAGACTCATATAGGGTTAAATTATGGCCCATGAACCAAACCTGGCCCATGACTGTTTTTTGTACAGGCTATAAGCTAAGAATGGCTTTTCATTTTTAAAGAGTTAAGAGGGTAAAATAAGGAAGAAAAAGATATGAGACAGAAATCCTATGTGACTCACAAAACCTAAATATTTATTCTGACCCTTTATAGAAAAAGTTTGCCAACCTCTGTTATTAGAACAGTGCCAAGATGCAAAAGAATTTCAACAGACAAACCTCATGTCTGTTCTTTCCTTTTGCACACAAACTGAAATTTAATATTTTTTCTCAAAATGGTTTGAACTTGTTAACTAGGCAATTTGTAAACAGAACTTCAGGAATGTCATTAAAGGTGGCTAAGTTGTTTGAAATTGAGTGTTTCCAACCTAAAGTTCACTGAATCTTAGATTGGAAAACAGAAGGGAGACAATGAAGAACATTAATTCTTTACACAAATATGAATGTTTCTAGATACAACCAAATTGAGTCTTTGGTATAGACCTACTAGAACCTTCATTAGGTAACACTGTAAGAAGGCTGAAAGCTAGTGATTACATACAATTGAAAAAACCAAGAATTTTATTTTTATTTAAAAAATGCACCGTACAGATTAATTTATCACTTAGCAAGGGATCTGAGCCTAACAAAACATTGGTGCTGGAGTTCAACAGATTGCTATGCATGCGTCCGCACACTAACAAAGCCCATCCTAGTTTGTGGGTCAGTTTTAGTTTGGCTCAAATGTCTTATTTTGATAAGCCTTCACTGATTCACTCAAATGAACGAGGCCTTCCTGTATTTGGCTAATGAAAGGTCTTTGCAAAGCCCATGAATTCTACTCTACTTGTCAAATGTGGCCAGAAGATTCCTAACAACGTCAAGAGGGAAAAGAACATCATTCGATGGAACAATTTGGAGGCAATTTCAGGAGAAGGCAGTCTACCAGAGCGCCGGGGAAACTTTCGAGACTGTCGCAGACCCAGGGCTTTTCTCGGGTCTTTGTCCATTCCTGGGTGAGCCAGCATAAGGCCTTGGAGAGAAGAAGTGCTCCAGAGCCAGCTCTGTCTCCATCTGCTTGAACTTGAGCTAAGCACTTTATTGGGCCTCAGTTTCCTTAAACATAAACTGAGGGTGTGTTTGGGTGGAGTTAAATGATTTAACAACATCTAAGGATTCAAAGGTCCTTTGTTGTTTAGATTCTGAGAGGAGTCTAGAATCTCACAGGAAACTAGCAGCAAAACCAGGCCCAGAATCCTTTCTCCAGTCCCAGGCCAGGTCTCAGTTCTACCTACTGTTCACTACATAGCACTGTCTACACATCAGAGCTGTGGCATTTTTCCAACAAGGTGGCCCCCTACACCAATCCTGGAGAATGTCAGATTTGGCTGTACTCCTTGCTGTCTTTCTCCACTCCACTCCAGCCCACATCCATTCTCTGTTTAGACTTATCCTGAGTTCTTTTACGGATGTCAAAAACAGAGCTGATCGTTTCATGTATTCATTCGTTCATTCTAGTATTTCTGAAATACCAAATACTCAGTACAACGTAACCAGCATTCATTTTTGTCTCAATAGTTACATACAAGGCTTCTGAAGACTTGAGATCTGTCCTCACGGTGACCTCAAGATCAACAGAACCCGTATCAATTACTTGGCATCCACTTCTGTACCCACTTTGGCCCCAGACAACCAGACCTGCTGCACCAGGTAAAATTCCCTTCCCTCGCACTGAATTAACACTCTATCAAAGTAACTTTATACCAAAATATTATTTGAAACCTTGCAATTACTCTCCCCTGTGACTCTCATCCTAGGTTACTCCACATATTGTCGGTGCTAAAAGTCAAATACACTTTCTTCACATTGTTCTATACTTCCCTGAACCTCCTTCTTGGGTTCTATTTGATTTGAATGTGCATTTTTATGGTGAAGCTTACCTACATACGTAATTACTCTGCTATGCAACTTGTCTGATCTAACCACAGCCTGGCTAGCCCTGAGAATTCCACTTCCCCCATACAGTCCTCTCCAACAGAGGACCATATAAGGTCCGCATCCTTCTTTCTCCCGTATGGTTCCAGATCTTCCTTCATCCTTATGTAAAACATTCTCCAATTGGAAATCATGCATCTGCCTCCAAACAGATCCCATGAAATAACAAATAGAGTGCATATGCTTTTAACTGGAGAGTCACACTGATTATCACAGTTCTACCAGAAGCACAGATTAGTGATTTAATATCCCTTTGCTAACACAAATACAGGAATATGAACCATTATGTAAACAACAAAGTTTGCTTGGCAAAACTTTAAAAACAAAGAAACTCTGGGGAAAACAACCTAACAAAAAAGGCTCTTAGCGGTGAAAATCTGGGAACTGGAAACTTCCATTTCAGCATATTTAACTACTCCAAAACCACCTGGGTGTATAAAGATCTATCTACCCACCTAGGCAGAGTGCTTGAGCCTTAGAAGGGCTGCCAAGAAGTTTGGGCAGAAGCCAAACAAGCAGCCAAGCTGAGATTCCAGGAAAGATATCAATCAGGTCAAGCCTACCTGGCTGCTTTATGAGTTCTGGAACCTTCCAAGACTGATGCTCAACACACAGACCCTCGGACACAACCACCACACCTTTCCTTGCCCAGATATTTGAGAGTTGGTGAAACTGTAACACTTATTTAAAGCGACTTTACAGATGAGGAATTTGATGCATAGGGGGGAGAAACGGTTTGTTCACTATCACAACGTCAGTTTGTAGTAGAGAAGAACTAAAACTCAGGCTGCTTGTTTTCGCATCTGTTTCTGTTATGCAACGTGATGATGGGTTGAACAGGAATTTTAAAAATATCACCATGGAAGAAACAAAAAAAAATGACCTAATGAATTAGATAATGATAAATGCTTATAAAATACATATTATACATAAATATATGCATCACATGTAAGACATATAGGATACATACAATAAATATTATGCATGAATAAACGTTAAGTAGTAAATTTACTAAAAATAACAAAAATTCATTGCAAAGATATTTAAGGCTATAGTAAAATACTAAGGTCTGAGATTATTCAGTTTTTTTTTTAAATTTGTTTCCTGTCAGTAGGTGCTCGCTTTACACACTGAGTAAACACTAAACCTTCACAACAGATCATCCACATTAAATTCACATGTCCAACTGTCTGCTCATTGTAATGGAATCCACTGATTTTGCTTTTCTTGTGAAAATTTTTGAAATGCTTAGCGGTTTATTATACCATAGATGTAGTCAGAGTTCTTGACTTATGATTCAATTAACCATATCAAGATGCTGTATTAGGATCTAGAACTTAGAGAAACAGATTAAAAGCAAAACAAAAAGGAGCAACAATCCCTGCTTTCATAGGCTTCTCAGTCTGGTGTGGTTGAAAGAGACAAAATAGATCGTTCCAGTAGAAGGCTGTCATTGCCAGGAGACAGGACATGAATAGCTCTGGTTGTACATGTAAGAATAGACAACACCAAGGTAATAAATAAAGGAAGAAAGGAAAGACAGAAAAGAAAAGAAAAGAAAAGAACAGAACAGAAAGGAAAAGAAGGAAGGAATCAAAAGGGAAGAAGGAAGAAAGGAAGAGAAAGAAGGAAGGAAGGAAATGGGAAGGAAGGAAGGAAGGAAGGAAGGAAGGAAGGAAGGGGAAAGAAAAGGAGGAAGAAAGAAAAAGAAAGAGAAAGAAGCAATGAAAGAAAGAAAGAAAGGGAAAGAAGGAAGGAAAGAAAGAGAAAAGAAATTTATAACCTGCCTTTCAGAATTTCACAAAGGAAACACGATGAAACACATCTTCCCCAGAGTCCTGGAAAAGGAGAAAAGGTTTCCCATGTGTCCTAGATCATGGGGACCACAGCTATGGAATTCACTAAGATGATGACTTCATTAATAAACAAGAAAAGAATCCCCTTCTTCCTACTGAGAGAATTCATTACCCTCCAACCTGCGATTCCCTTTTCCCAGCCTTTTGGAAAGAGTGGAGGTGGCTGCATCGACTGTGTTCGTGTGTCTGTGAGGAGGATGTGGGCTCTGTTATTGGCACTTGTAATGTGGGGGTTGACTCAGGACAGGCAGTAACTTGGGGCTCATGATCTCCCAGCAGCCTGATGAAGTGGAAAGTGCAGGAGATTTACAGCCAAGAAAACTTCTACAAAAATAGTAGTCTTCTGACTCGAGGCACATTATCCTACTGCCCGAGCTTCAGTTTCTTCATCTTTAAAGTAAGAATAACAGTATCTGCAGTATCGCCAGAGGATAAAATAGGATCATGCCTGTGAGACATCTGGCACCTAGTGGCCCACTCACTGGTTCTCATGCTCTCTGTTCTCGCTGCTGGACCAATCAAGCGACATTCCAACTGGACACGGCACTCCCTGACCCACCACCACCCAGCCCATCTTGTTCACTACTAGTGCTCATTAGCCAATGCTTTGAACCTGCCATTACCCAGATTTAAAAAAAAAAAAAAAAAAAAGACAACTTGTCAAAGCTGCTTTTACTTGTAGGACCAGGCACAAAGGCTTATGAGAGCATTCGAGGCCCTGCCTGCCTGTCTTCCCAATCTCCTTTTGATTCTTTCTATGAAAAGCCTCAACTTCCTCCAAGCCCACGCAGGAACACCTGTGGATGGGCAGTCAGCAGCCCTGTCACCCGATCACCTTTGTTTTTCTCCTTACCCTTTAAATCTTAGTAATCTCTTTCAAGTTCAGCCTGACATTCCCATGTGATTTCGGCTCATAGTGACAGCACCCTCTTTGGAAATATTATGGCATGTATTGTTCATGCCATTAACTTAGCAGATTCTCTTTTATAGCCAAATAATTTTCAGGTCCTTAAAGTGTTAGTCTTCAGTGGAAGGTGCCTTAAAAAGCTCTGGAGTTTCCACATGTGAAAGTCTCCTCTCCCCAGTAAGAGGACAAGTGTCTCAAAGGCAGAAACCAGTTACCAAATGTATTTACTATCATCCACAGGATGTATAAAGTGGTGTTGTCTAGAGAAAAAACAACGAAACACAACAGTATTCTTGCTGAAACAGTATTCACTTAGGTTTTGAGTACATTTAATTAGAATTGTTCATTTGGGGGCACCTTAGAAGGGGCTCCACTGGTTAAGCGTCCAACTCTTGATATCGCATCAGGTTGTGATCTCACGGTGGTGGGCTCGAGCCCCACACCAGGCTCTGCACTTGGTATGGGACCTGCTTGGGATTCTCTCTCCCTCCTTCTGTCTCTGCCCCTCCCCTGCTCACACTTCCTCTCTCAAAATAAATAAATAAAAATTTTTTAAAACACAGTTTGCATGAAGGAAGAAATAAATGCATGAATTTTCTCACCTCCGGCTTCTTGGGGATAAACTGTATGGGGCAATCACAAAGGATAAGAATCTGTTATATGCTCCTTTCTTGTTCACCACCTTCCCTTCCAGATGAGTGTGCACAGCCTCAGAAGGCAGGCAGAAACCCAGATGGCAATTTACTTTAGCAGAGTTTTGATAAGCTGTGGTGCTTACCACCCTTGTCAGTTCCCAGTACAGCAGTAAGGTCACCTGAGCAATGGACTCGAAACACAATTGAAATAAACAGAGTAGATGGTGAATTTCTAGCCTGACTGCTCATAAGCCTATTCTTTCTTGGCCTCACTTTGAAGTTCTGCAAAAATAAGGCTGATGAAGGGATTCTTTCATGCTTCCCAGGCCTCATGAAACCTACCATAACACCTCCCACATTCTGTACATTTTCAGAATCCGCCTAAGGAAAGCAAACACACACACATGCCCCCTAGAGTTCTCTACCACTGTGTGGGCCTTTCATTTCACAGTCCTCTTGAAAGTGTTATTTGTGAGGCTTAAAATATGTGAGCTTGCAGGGGGAGGAGACAAGTGCTCTGGAGAAAATAACACGCTAGGATAAGCCACATCACATTGTTTCTTCTGGGACACATTTTGTTCTGGGAAAATGTCCTAATAGCCTCTGATTTCAAAGTTACTGTGTATCACAGCACTGTGCCTGGGAAAATACAATGACATTTTCTATGATGATATTGTAGTGAAATAATAGCTCTTCAGTCCCATAAGCAGCAGATTGACGTGCAACATCTATTAGAAATAGTGAGCGCTGAATATCTAATCCATCAAGTAGCTCGGGGGACAGGATTGGTTTCATGGTGGGGGCAGGGGGGGCAGATTTCATAAACTAAGGTGTGATACAAATTTTAGCACAACGTCAGCTGCTTTTTTATTCCAAAATGAAAAACAGAGGTGTACCTTGTTAGGGAGTACCATATGGTGTGCAAAGCACCGGCTTGACATGACAATGACCTAAACCCTGGCAGAGGCACCATAATTTGAATGTAAGTCCCTGGGCTTCTCTGTTTTAGTTTCCTAATTTTAAAAATAGGTATAATCCCACTTCATAGGAAGTTTTTCTTTCTTTTCTTGGAGAACCAACGTACAGCTCCTGAAACATACAAACCATGTAATGGTGGTTACGATTGTCGTTATCTGATGAACACGTTAACTGTGAAGTCTCTCTCAGAATGCAGGCACAGCATCCTTTCCTTGCCAGCACTGAGTCATCTACCCTCACGCACAGGGAAAGCACTACGACAGACTTCGAGCATTTTCATGACCACTGAAGACACTGTGGCTTTCCTTAAGTCTGCTAAGATAAAGGATGAGAAACACAGAAGCTACTGTGACTTATGCACCACGAGACTTCACGAGCTCCTCCAGAAATCTGGTTCCCTACTTTACAGGCAGTTTTGTTTTAAAAACCAATACGATTCCCTGTGACCAGAACTCCAGACTCCTGGCCATCAGAGATTCAATTTTTTTCCTTCATTTGTATATGCATTTTCTACTGCCTCTGTAACAAATTACCACTGGCTTCAAACAACACAAATTTATTACCATATAGTTCTATCAGCCAGAATTCTGATGCCTGTCTCACCGAACTACAAACAAGGGATCAGTAGGACGGTGTTCTTTCTAGAGGTTCTAGGGGTAAATCCATTTCCTTGCCTTTTTTTTTTTAATGTTTATTTTTGAGAGAGAACACAGAGGAGGGGCAGTGAGAGACGGAGATAGAGGATCTGAAGTCTGCCTGGTGCTGAGAGCAGAGAACCCAATGGGGGGCTCACATTCACAAACCACGGGATCAAGACCTGAGCCGAAGTTGGACGCTTAACCGACGGAGCCACCCGGGTGCCCCCATTTCCTTGCCTTTTAAAGCATCTAGGAGCCACTCACATCCCTTGGCTCACGGCCCCCTTCTTCCACCTTCAAAACCAGCAACATTCCAGCTCTCTGACCCTACTTCTCTTGTCACATTTCTTTCTCTGACCCTTCCTCTTTTGCCCCCTCTTCCTTTTAAGAGCCTTTGTGATTACGTGAAATCTATGTGCATACTCCAGGATAATCTATTTTAAGGTCAGCTAATTAGCAACCTTACTTGTATCTGCTACCTCAATTTCTCTGTGCTGTGTAACCTAACATATTCACAGGTTCTGAGAATTAGGACACGGACGTTTTGGGGTAGCCATTATTCTGCTAGACACAATTTGACTTCAAATCTTTTTCCAAGAAAAGAAACAATCTCCAAGAACCAAGGTTTTCCATCAGTGAGAAGGCAATCTAAACATTTATTGAGTGCCAGTTATGTGTCAGTCACACTGCACATTTTTTTTTTAACTCAAACCTCAGGACAACACCCTCAGGTAGGCTAGCAAAGGACCTTCTTCCTCCCCACCTCCATTGCTGTAGCACTAGAATAGACCCTTACTGCATTACATATAAATCTTGAGACTCCAGAGAAAAAGAACGTTCTAAGAGAACAGCAATCAGAGAGTCTGTGACAGAGAATTTCAAAAATGTTTCCTAAATGTGATATATTACTTCTGATATCTATTGATCCGCTTATATTTACCATTCCCTGGGCTCCATACCTCTTACTTAAGCATAGTATTACTTAATTCGTACCAAAAATCCTAATGGGCAATTATCTGTATGGTAAGGGAAAAAGATTTCAATAGTTAGGGAAATTGTTCAAGGACACACACTAGCAACTGGCCAGAATTATCGTGGGAACGCAGTTTGCCTGACTTGAAAATGCATGTGTGAAACCATTGTACAAACTGCTTCTGGTATGTTGTGGAGACTGAAGCTAGAAAGGATTTTAACTTGAATTTGAGACAATGTATTTAAGCTGTATCAGAATCTGTGTCTGACCTCCAGTGCGGATTGCTTTGAAGGAGGAAATATTCCTTTGGAAAAGTAAGCATAGGATGTCCCCTTGGGGAAAAACAGGACCCTTAGCTCAGCAAAGAGGGACAGATACACATTTTGGAAGGTGTGATGTCTGAACAACCAGGAAGGATATGTGCTCCAAACAAAATATAGCAAGCATAATAACACAGAGGTGTCAACCTCATAGAACATGCAGAAAAAAAAAAAAAAAAACATTAGTAATGTTAATACTAATATAACATAAAATGTGAGAAAGGAAACGAAAGAGGATAGGTGGACAAAGCAAAACGTTTAGGTCTTTGAATGCCATGCCAGAATTTGAAACACTTCTAAACAGAATTAACAAGACATTTGTAGTTAAAAAGAATGTGGGGCAACCATGATTAAGGGGGGAATGGGACATGTTAGGCTAATGTCAATGCCTAGAGAAGAAATGTTAAGTTTGAGTGAGGATTAGCCGGTAGTGATGGAGAGATGGAACCACACTGAGAAACATTCAGGGAATTTTGAGTCCCAGTTCCTGAATCAAGCAGGCCTCCTCCTGAGACAGTCTGGGCTGCTCGGTTCCCTGGATAAGTGGCAACTTCTGTCAGCAGCTTGAGGCCTGTGGTGAGGCACACAGAGGTGGCCTCAGAGGCCCCCTTCGTCTCTGAGACTCCAACTGAATTGCTTTGAAGCGCAAAACGTCCTCTGAAGAGGTGTTAATTTAGAGGCTGTCTCAGCCTTTGCAACAGCCCTCAGCCTTGTGGGGGGCAGGGTGGGGGGGCAGATTGTATTTCCCAACTGAAGGCAGCAAGAGCTGTTTTGGTTTTTTCAACAGGTCCCAGATAGAAACTCTGGGTAAGGATCTCATTCTCTCACTGGTTTGCATACAATTCACATTGTCTTTTTTGTTTGTTTGTTCATTCGGGGAGAAAACCATCCTTGGATTTCCCTTTAATGAGGAGGGGCCCAGTAGGTTGAGAGATCAACTGAAGAACATTTTCACATGTCCTTGCTGATTGCTTCACAGTGCTCCACAAATGGATAAAGATTTCACTGAAAACAAAAGGATAGGCCTGACCCTTCAGCTAAATAATGGTGCCCCCCACTACTATTTAAAAATGTCTCTGAACATGCTTTTATTTACTCACTACCTAGTTGAACAAATATTTGCTCAGTGAACAAATACTCAGTGGTTCGGGACCCTTCTACGAATCGAACTCTAGGGAGGTATTTAGTAGTTCCATTGGCTACACCACACAGGTGACTCAAGCTCTCCAGTCTTCTGTTCCTCCTCTACAAGAGAGAATATGGACTCATGTAGCAAACACAATGTCAGGCAGAAAGGATTAAGCAGTGATGCACCTGAAGCTGGCCAGGTAAAGGCTGGAAGAGGATGTCTGATGTAACTGTTTTTGCACATGAAGGGTTTAGCATCAATTTTCTGCCCAGAGTTCATTTCTGTTTACAATATGAATACCCAAGCCCCCCCCCCCCCCACCATAGGCACAGAACATATAAGCAGATCATAGTGTAAAGCATTCAAAGAAGAAACAGGGAGCTCTGGACATTTGCAAAAGTGAGATTTCATTCCTAAGCAATAGATAATCAGAGATTAGCATTTATAGTTCTTTTTGGAAAGAAGAGAAATAATAATGTGATTAGCAACCTGTGTATGTCGAGAGCTGCCCATACACCAGGCACTGTGCTAAATGCTCTTCCTAGAATGATTTCAATTTTGATCTTCACAATACTTTATTATTTGTTTCCCCATTTTGCAGGTGAGAAAACTGACGCTGAGGGAAGCCTATGTTTCTCAGATGGTGCACAGCCGGTATGCGAACAGTCAATGTGGTGCCTGACCGTCCAACTCTAAAGCCTGTCTCGCACCTATTCTGTACTGCAAAACCTTAGCCACACCCTTGACTAAACTACAAAAAGTCTAAAGGTTTTCTTAAATAATCCCACGAAGTACAAATAAGTATATACATTCCACTATGGAATAGGAATGACATAGAACACACTCAAGAGAAAGAGAGTCCGTAGAACTGGCCGATAACAAAACTGAAGGGAAAAAAAAGTTCTCAGAATTTTCCTCCATTCCTTAGTGAGGAACTGTTCAGAAACGGATGGCAGAATATTACTTCGTAATCCATCTTGAGCATGTGTGGGGTATGTGACTACGCAGCAAGGTAAATTTAAAAAAACCAGATCTATGAAACCAGATCTGGTTGTAGAAGCTTTCCCCCATGAATATTTTGCAGGTCAGTGTGTGGACAGTAAGCGGAGGGCAGGCTCAGCTTTTGATCTGATGAGGACTCACGGGGAAGGAGGAAGAGGCTGACTGTCTCCAGCGCGTGCACATTTGCCGGGGAAGATGCGTACAGAGGTAAATGGCCCTTTGCTTTGCAGAGCACATTCATGAACTCTTTAGCCAAGATGGAGAATGAAATTCCATGTTTAAAAAAAAAAAATGAGAGGACTGAGCCTCAAAGAGTGTTTTTGAAGCAGAGTGGTGGGCCTGAGCATGGCTGGGCCCTGGTGCTCTAAAAAAGGCAGTGAGGGAAAGGGATTTCAAGTGGTGAGGAGCCAGAAAGACAGGGGTCGCCCATGTGATGCAGTTCAGATAAAATAAAAGACACACAGTGAAAGACAACCTTGATGTGACTCCGCTTCTCTGTTGTTTATGATGAACTTTAGCTGCTATAGTCTTCCTGTAATTAAATTTATATATTTAATTTTATGGCATGCCTAATATTTAATTTTATGTTGTTTGCACTGCTACAAATTAAAACCCAATCACTACCACCCTGAAGCTTTAATAAAGTCTGTTTTATAGACACAAACATCTCTTAAGAGAAATCACAGAACACAAGTTGCATCCCAGTCCTGGATGGGTGAGGACAGAAGAAACAGACAGCATGGAACTCTGGTGCAAGCAGAAACTTGTATCCGTTTTCTCCAAACACTGATGACTACAGCTAAGATCTATCCTCTATACTAATTAGACTAAAATAACTAAATTAAAACTTCATACACACCAAGCAATCCTTCTATCATATTTATTTTACTTTACTTTTTTATTTTATTTTATTTTATTTTATTGAAAGCATGCAAGTGGCAGGGGAGGGGCAGAGAGAGAGAGAAAGAGAGAGAGAGAGAGAGAGAGAGAGAGAGAGAGAGAGAGAGAGATTCTTAAGCAGGCTCCACATGGAACTTGATCCCAGGACCCTGGGGTCATGACCTGAACCAAGTTTAACAGTCCAATGCTTAACCAACTGAGCCACCCAGCCCCCTCACCCCACGTCATATTCTTAAAATCCTAATCAGAAGGAAATTTCCAGAAATTATTTGACATAGGTGGGTATCTAAGGCAAGTCACTTAGAGCAGTAAATGAGGAACACCTTGAAGTCAGACAGCCAAGGATTGGGAGCTGAGCAACTCACTGGCTGGCTTACCTGAAATGTGGGGCAAGTTACTGACCTTCTCGAAACTTCAACTTGGTCCTTGGTAAAATTAGGTTACCAGGACTTTTCTCACGGAGTTACTATGAATGGTAAATGACGTAAGGATGTAATTTACTTACTTTAGAACCAAATATATTGAAGACATTCACTCTAGAGAAGGGCAGTGGGACCAAGTCTGGTACAGAGAGTTGGGAAAATCAAATTACCTACCCTCAGAACAGAATCCACCCCAAATCAGCTGGGGTGCCCAAGTAACACAAGCATCCAAAAGCACCCAAAGGACACCATGTGTGAAAGCACTGGCCAACCCTAAAATACTACAATTTTTAATATTGTTCTTCTCCCAACAATAAAGGGTATACCATATATTCCTTGAGACCTACAGCCACATCTGTGTTGCTTGCCATGAAATAGCTAATAGAATTATTAGCTACCCAGGGAGTATTTTCTTAATTGAATAAAACTAAAAATCACACATCTTCCATGGACACTAGTGGCTGAATTTAAAGCTTCTTCCCGGCACTCTAAAAGACCTGAGTAGGAAAAAAAAAATCATAAAGCATTTAGAGCACCATCGGCCTCACACAAGGGAAGAATATGGGAATGGTTTTTCTGGAGGAATTGCCCTTCATTGCCAAGGATGATGAATGGCAAGGCTTCAGGCAGATCAGATAACCTGAACCAATATGTGGAGGTTCATTATTGAGCCCGTGGTCCCACTAGCACAGCATCACATGTTACCAAGGATGTCACAGGTCATGAAACATAGGCACTTGCAATTTCCCACTGGGATTGTATTTATCTTGAATTATTTACCACCAGATTTCCTGACAGTGGGAATAGGCCAATAATGTGGGTTTTGTATGGGGGTAGGGGTCCTCAAATTGTAATTAATCCATCTCTAAGAGATTGAATGGGTCTTACAGAGCCACAGTCCATAAATTACCACAATTAGTGTCTTTATGGCATTATGTGAGTTTCATGGCATGAGAAACCACATTTCCAGAAAGAACAGTGAGTGGAAAACACTTTGGAATAGATTGCCTCTGATTCCTGTAAGGTGGCATTTCTTTCAGGCTACATTAGGTCCAATCATTAGGGTGAATACTATCCATTGGGGAAATGGATGACAGAACTTTAAAGAAGGCAAAAGTGAGAAGGCTTTTCATCAAAAAGTACAATCTAGCCCCAGAAACCACACATGAGAGAAAACGGCTATGTGAGAAATAATTACAATTTGAATGTGTGGACTCAATAACTTGTGACCTTTCAAAGACTCTCCTGTCCGCTTTGGGACAGTGTCCAAACTCCTCAGTTTAACGGGCACTGTAGGCCCCTCAGTAAGCTGGCTTCCACCCCTGTTCTCCAACCTTCTCTCTCAGGCTCCCCACTTAAAACACTGCACTCTGGGTTATACTAACCTATTTGCAGTTCCCAAAACGCACCATGTTTTATGTTTGGGAGCCCTTTTTCTTCCTGTCCCCTGTGCCCGGAATTCTTTCTTTCCCTTTAAGCCTGGCAGAACTGAATCGCTAATGATTCCATTAGAATGCTGCCCCCTTTGTAGATCTTTCTCGGATGCCCGCAGGCATGGCTGCTCGCTCTCCTCTATGCCACCAAAGGTCTAAACTCACTTTTCTTACAATGCCCAGTGCCCTGCACCACCACCTCGACTGTTCTTATCTGTCTCCACAATCAGACCATGAGCTCTTTCAGAACAAGGACAATGTCTCATTCTTCCTGTTTCTCTCAAGCCTGTCAGAGAGACCGCAAAGGGGTACGTGCCTTGACAACATGGTTTTGAGGAAGACAGGGGATGCTACAAATCCCAGGAGCTCTCCAACAATGCGTATCAAGTAAAGCAGGTATCATTCCAGATTGGATGTGAAAACAGAGCTGATTTTGCCATAAGACAAAATGACATTGTCATTTTGCCATCAATATGCTGGTCTTTTCCTGCAGGGTTTGAGCTGGTCACTGTAGTTGAGAAATGTGCAAGGTATTACATAAGGAAGCAGTTACATATTTATGGGTGACTTGCTCCTCCCGCCTGGAACTTTGCCACAGTTATGCGTCCACATTTCATCTGTAAGTCAATGGCGAGGTCACACATGAGCAAGTCTGTGAGATTTTTAATGTTAGCTTCAAAAGGACCCCATCTCAGCTTTCTTGGATTTCCTACAGAACTTGAATTGCTTTTCCTTTGTGACACTT